>NC_082719.1:32271611-32582765 GCF_030144855.1 Hypanus sabinus | reverse complement strand
CTACAACTGTCAGCCTACCCAACTGCTGTGGATAGCTTCATTCATCACTACTCTGAGCTGATTTGCACTTCAAGGACTCTTTCCAATTCATGTTCTCAGTATTATTTTTATATGCATGGCTTGTCTTCTTTTGAACTTGGTTGTCAGTCTTTGTATGCTTATGTATAGTTTTTCTTAAAATGCTATTATATTTCTTTTTTTCTTATAAATTCTGGCAAGAAAATAAACCCCAGAGTAGTATATGGTAACATACATATTCAGTCGCTACTTTATTAGCTACACCTGCATGTTAATGAAAACATCTAATCAGCCAATCATGCAGCAGCAATTCAATGCATAAACACATGCAGACATGATCAAGACATTCTAAGTGACTTTGGCTGTGGAGTGATTATTGGTGCCAGATGGGGTGGCTTGAGTATCTCAGACACTACGCATCTCCTGAGATTTTCACTCAGAACGGTCTCTAGAGCAGGGTTTCTTTACCGGGATTCCATGAGAGATTGTGATAAAAAAAACATGATTTTTTGAACTTTGCGTAATATATAATGCTAGCGCTCACAGTGGTGGGTAGTGACCAAGCAGCCCTGTTAGCAATCTTGTTTGAGGTCTCTCAACCCTGTATTGTAGTGTGCAGTAGGACTGTGTTTATTTGGTTGAGTCCATTCTCAGTTTTTGACGTGAGATAGTAGAGTCCTTAATTGGTGAGCGCTGTATTGCATGGAGGGGAGGATGGTAGGCTGACGAGGAGCATGAAGAGCATTGAGCATTGAATGGATTCACCCAACTTGGGCTGTAACATCAGCCTCTCCCTGTTGTTGGCCTTGGTGAATTTAAAATATGGAAGATAATGTCAAATTTAAATGGATCAAGGACAGTGGAAGCAGACAGATCAATTGCCTTTGTTCCTGCTGTGGTAAACCATGTATATAGGTTGTAACTGGGTTATCTGTCTGGATATGCCTGGACACGCCCCTCTGCTGACTGCTCCTGGGCCTCCTCCCACAGACCCCTGAATAAAGGCGACTGTGTCACTGCTCCTCCCACTGTCCAAGACAGACATACAGCATGGACGTGGATCCATTTTACTGTTAATAAAATCCTTTCAGTATTTACTCTACTTCCAGTCTTTTGGTGTAATTCATAGTGCATCACCTGCTATGTGCTTAGAGATGGAGGCTGCCATTTTGTGAGATGAATTTGCACAATGACGTTTCAGGTAATCTGCTGAACTGGAGATAATTTCCAAAGTTATTTGTGAGGTGTCCTTTGATATAATATAACATGCAGGTTTGTGAATGTTGGGGTTGGTGCCTGTCTGGAGTGATTAGAGCTGGTTACTGAAGAGAACAAAGAGCCACTTGCCGGGAGGAGGGCAATAAATGGATGCTGCCCTGGAGCAGAGTCAATAAAGAGGAGTTAAGGGTCAATCAGCTGAACTACAACCAATAACACTAGAATGCAATATTTGAATTGGTAAGGAATGAATATAAAAGTGGATACTTAAGTGTGCTATCAGTCATAACTCTGTCAAGAGACCCATTAATGCAAGGAAGCACCCCCATGCCAGGGTCTAGGCAAAGAAAAGGTCAATCATCTGGCCAATGGAGATCCCCTATTTTGGTGTTATAAGTTGGACAAGCTGCCAGAGTGAGTATTGTTAAAAAGGGAACTGTAGAATCATGTTCTAATTTGTTGGCACAGGGTCAACATAGTTACAATGTTGTTTGTGCAGAGGCAATAAAGTGCGAGCTTTGATTAATTACAAGTTGTGTAGTGAATTTCCTAACCTAGTTCTGTGAATGAACAGTCAACACTGTGCAAAATACACAGGGGTATTTTATTAACCCCTGTGTTTTACAGTCATGTCTGATGATAAAATTCAAGAAAACTTTTTCATTTGCAAACAGCTGCTCAAAACAAGCAAAGGCCAAGATATATTTAATATTTTCTCTTCATATCTGGAAACAAAAGGTCTGTCTTGGGGGAACTGTGTTGGCATCTGTACTGATGGTACTTCATCAACGGTTGGCTCCATGAGAGGTTTCATTTCTTCTGTAAAAAAAAAAGAAAATCCTGACAATGTCACAACACACTGCTTTATTCACAGAGAGTTGCAGATGTCCATTGATAAAAGTTCTGGATGATGCTACAAAAACTGTGAACTTCACTAAACAAAGACCAGTTCACTTGAGAATGTTTAAAAATGGTGTAAAAACATGGACAAAGAGCACATGCAGAAATCCAGTGACTTAACAGAGGAAGAGTTCTCAACTGGGTGAATAAGCTGAAAAGTGAATTGCAGGAGCACTTTCAAGAAAATACTAGGCCAGATTTTGCTGAGTGCTTTGAAGATGAAGAATGGCTGCAGAAACTAGCCTACTTAGTAGACATTTTTCATCATATGAACCAGTTGAACAAGTCTCTGCAAGGCCCTGGAGAAAACGTCTTGACTTCAAGTGACATGATTCTTGGATTATAAAGGAAACTGAATCTTGGGGAATAATCATGTTGCAAAAGGAAACCTTGAAATGTTTCCACTGCTGCTTGGGCTTGAGAGTGAGGAAGGATATAGAAAGCATCAAATCTTATTGAAACCCCCCTGGAAGAACTGAGGTACAAAATTGAACAGTATTCTTCTTGCTTTCAATACTAGTGTAAGACTGAATAAGAGATCCTTTCTCTGAATTTTCTGCTCAGCCTGAGAACTTGACTTCGAGAGAAGAGGAAGAACTTTGTACGCCACAGTCTGATTGTGCACTCAAGATGCGATTTACTGACCTGCCCCTGAACAAGTTCAGGATTTCCGTGAAAGAAGGGTATCCTGCCATTCATACAAAAGCAATGAACTTCTTGCTGCAGTTTTCAACTTCTTACATGGATAAGCAAGCTTTTTCTTCTTTAGCAAGCATCTAGAGCAAGGACAGAAATCACGTCATTTCAGTTGAAGGTGAGAGTCGAGTGTGCCTTTCTCAAGTTCAACCCAGAATTGAGTATTTGTGCAGCAAAAAACAAGCACAGGTTTCACATGCTAGGCCTATATTTGATCATGCCACTTGGTGCAAAATACAAAAAAAAATCATCCAGCGAGTGGCAATTCTGTGAGCAAAAAAGCCTTGTTAGTGAGAGTCACCAGAGGAAAATGCCCAGATTGTTTCAAGCTGACAGGAAGGTGAGAGTAATTCAAATACCAATGCGATACAACAGTGGTGTGCAGAAGAGCATCTCCGAATGTACAACACATCAAACCTTGAAGTGGATGGGCTACAGCAGCAGAAGACCATCAACATACACTGAGAGGCCTCTTTAGTACAGGAGATACTTAATAAAGTGGCCACTAAATGCATGTGCTTTAGAATCGATTTAATTTGAATTTTGAACTTATTGACTTTGAAATTTTGAACTGGGTCCAGTTACAAGAGATACAAGAGACCGCTGAGGTTGGAATCTGGAGTCTGGAGGAAAAAAAATATTTGTGAAAATCTGTTGGCCCAACACCTGAGGGGGGAAGGAATTATTGACATTTGGGGTCAAGACTCTATACTATATTTTACATTAATATATTCATATGCATTTTGGCAGTTTTCCCATTCCAAGGCATAATTTGCTTGCAACGTTTGTTTTCCTCACATATAAAATAATCAAATATTCATCTCAGTCCACCCAAAAATAGGTAATGTTTCTCTGTCAGATTTTGTGCAAATGATGGCAATGTACACAGCACAAATTTCTGAAGTATCGACAACTGGATAGGAATGTGAAGACAAGCAAACTTTGCTGTTCACTCAGCTAAGTGGGGAGAGCATGATACAGAAAGACTGGAACCATGCATGAATTGAAGGATCCCTGCTGGGATAACACTTCTGCTTTTATTAATTCCCCCAATTAATTTTAATGTGCTTTCTTTTGCTGGCAGGCAACATTGACAAAAATTGCAACATAGGTGAATAAGATGCTTCCTTTTTTGGCCCTGAGTAATCACGGTAGAGCAGCCTGTTTGGCACTATTAAGCTCTTTCCCTAATCCCACCCACACACCTATTTCCCCACAGTCCTTCCACTTCTTTACTCACCTCAATCTCTCCATTCTTCATGCTAACTAAAAGTGGTGGCATATACTTGGTGGTGCCATATCTGAGCAAATTTGAATGGAAAGAACTACAAAGAAGATCTTTTTAAAGCAATTTTTTTTTGAAATTAACAAATTTTATGATGGCATCTTGTTTGGCACATAGTTAAAACATAACTCCAACGGAGCTCACCAAAAATGCTGAAATCCAATTTCTGGGAAAAACACAAATTATACACTGAGAGGCCACTTTATTGTGTACACCAGTATGCCTGCTTATTACTGCAAATATCCGATCAGCCAATCATGTGGCAGCAACTCAATGCATAAAAGCATGAAGTCAGTCAAGACATTCACTTATTGTTCAGACCAAACATCAGAATGGGGAAGAAATGTGATCTAAGTGACTTTGAACGTGGAATGATTGTTGGTACCACGCAAGTATCTCAGAAACTGCTGATCAGGGATTTCGATGCACAATAGTTTCTATAGTTTACAGAGAATGATGCAAAAGACAAAACAAAACAAAAAAATCCAGAGAGTGGCAGTTCTGTGGGCAAAATAACCTTGTTAATGTGAAAGATCAGAGGGGAATGGCTAGATAGATGCAAACTCACAGGAAGACAACAATAACCTAAATAACTGTGCGTTACAACAGTGTTGTACTGAAGAACATCTCTGAATGCACAACAATTTGAACCTTGAAGGCTACAACAACAGAAGGATATGAACGTACAGAAATACACTCAGTGACCACTTTAGGTACTTCCTGTACCTAATAAAGTGGCCACTGATTGTACTTCAATGCACTACCAAGCTACCCCTGCACTTACAGTAATATCATCTTTTGGCTAAGACAGTAAAACTAGATCTCTTTTGCTCTCTTGGGTAGGTAGCAAATCATTCCGTAAGAATACTTTGAAGAACAGTTAAGTTTTCTTGTGCAAAGCAACAGTGATCTTTCTATCAATGTCAAGAAAGCAAATTATCTGATCATTTATGTCAGTTATTTATGATTCCTTGCTGTATCAAACTGGAAGCTATACGTTTGCCAACAGTGATTACTTAAAAGGATGTATTGTAATTGGCTTCAAAATACTTTGGAATGTCTTGAGGTTGTAAAAGCTGCTATATAATTCTGTTATATGGTGTTTCTTTTTGAGTTATAGAATAGAAAGTTTGCATTTTCCTACTCTATAGGTTGAGGAGCAGATCTCATTGAAGCCTAATGAATACTGGGTAGATTGGATGTGGAGAAGATGTTTCATTAGCCTAGAATCTGAGGATACAGCTTCAAAATAAAGGGACATCCTGTACCTTTAATATGGGATGAGAAGGAACCCTTAAACCAGAGTGTGGTGAATCTATGTAATACGTTGCATTCAAGGGCTGCGGAGGCCAAGCCATTGGATATATTTAAGGCAGAGATTGATAGGTTCTTGACTGGTAAGGGAATTGGTGGTTGCAGGGAGAAGGCAGGAGAATAGGGTTGAGGAAGAAAAAAATCACACAGATTACTTGAAAGGCCAAATGACCTAATTTTATTTCTTATACCTTGTGTAAGGATTGGCAGGTGAGGCTCCGTGCCACAAGAGCAATTTTGTTAAATTAGTCTCATATCTTCTTCAGGGACGTTCACTGGGACAGCATGGCTGAAATATTGAATCTCAGGAGATGACACTTTGTCCTTTTTTCCTCTCTCAGGTTTATGTACATCTAGTAGTAGGAGAAAGTAACATTGGATTGATTAGAAGTGTGTTTGAGAGATAAACTGTCAAAACTAAACTGACTGGTTGCCACTGACAATTCCTATCCCCAATAAAATCACATTTATTTTTCTCATGAAGCACTGGCATGTTAACAGACTGAAAATTCCATCAGGTAAGACAAGATATTTAAGAGCTACTGTATGCGATAGCTTAGGCATGGGAAAACAATCTGCAAGACTGGTTAAAAAACCTCACGGGTCAAGCATCATGGTGGATGTTTTGGAATGAGACCCTGCAGAGGGAAGATAGTTGGCATAAGGAGGTGAGAGTGAGGGGTGAAACAGAGGCTGATAGGTGGAAACAGATAATGAAAAAAAACAAGTTGGGCAGATGGAGACAGGTGGAGTGAGGGCAGAGGTAGGCAGAGACAAAGACTGGATGGTCGGGAGTGGGTGGGATGATGAGTAGAAGGAACTAGATGGTGGAGAGGATAGAAGGAGTGGGCCAAAGGAGAAGAAACCCAGGTGGATAGGTGTGTGGGGTGAAAGCCACATGGAATTAGGTTGGGGAGGGTAATGAGTCACAGTAACAGCTTTTATGGGAGGAAATGGAAAAGGGAGAGACCATGGGTGGGCCAGTAGGGGTGGGAAAGTGGTGCAGTGGTTGTGGGTTACCTGAAATAGGAAAAGTCCATGTTCATACCACTGAGTGTTGGCTACTTAAGTGGAATAGAAGGTGTTTTATAGTCTGCTTTTGTCCTCAGCATGGGAGTGAAGTGGGGCATGCACACAGATCAGTGTGGGAATGCAAAGGGGAGTTGAAGTGACATGCATCTGGAAACTCCAGATAGCCACCACAAACAGAGCACACATGCTCCACCAAATGGTTGCCTCATCCACTTGGTCTCGCAGATGAATACAAAGCTACAATGTGCCAAATGCAAGACTGATCAACAGGTTGAGATAAAATGCATTGTGTGCAGTATAGATTTGATCATCCTTTTTGATGTGAATACTGTGCTGATGCACAAAGGCCATGGTCAGCCTAGCAGTGGTGTGAGTTGGTGTGAGGTGGGTGTTGTTGTTTCTGCAGAGTTGCACTGCCCACACATGTTGGGGCAAGGAAAATGAAGACCTGGACCTTCTCTTTGTTTTGTAATTCCACAGTAAGGGATGCTTTGTTTAAAGAATTCACAGTTGTCACATCATGCTCTGAGCCCCTAATCTTTTTAACACTGTCTTGAGATTTTGGAGATGTTTCCCTGCCATTCTCACCAATAAAAATAATGTCATCAAGGTAACACTGAGTTCCTGGGCACCCATGCATTACCCTGTCAATAGGTTTCTGTCAGAGAGGAGGTGCAGATGCCACTCCTAAAGTAAGCCCTTTGTGGTGAGAAACACTTTAGACTCTGCTTCCAATTCCATCTCAATGTAAGTCTCAGCTGTCCACTTTGCCGAAGTGTTTTCCTCCAGAAAGGTTTGCAAAGATATCCTCTATCCTGTATAGTGGGTACTGATTTACTTTCAGAATTGGGTTGATGGGGACCTAAAGAGCACCATAGATCCTGATAGACTCATCCTTCTTGGCTTCTAGGTTGACTGGCATTGACCATGGGATTCACTCAACCTTGCAAACAATTCCTTCAGCCTCCATGTGATCTAGCTCCCTGGCTACCTTATTGTGGATGGTATAAGGAATTGGACAGGCTTTGTAAAACCTCGGTGTGGCATTTTCATTTAACACTATTTTACCCTTGATATGTTTGCGTTTTCCAGTGGCAAACTTAAACACTGTTGTGGGGTCCTTTTTAAAATTTGCTTTCATTTGACTCAGTTTCAGGGCTTGTGGCATGCAAATGTTGGATGGATCTCCAATCAAATTGTGGTTGCTTCAGTCAATGACAGACCCACAATGCTTGTCCTCACATACAAGCCCAGTGTAGCTTGTCTGTTGTACCTCACCATTACGAATGTCATTCCCACAGGAGTTATTTTTTCTGCAGTAAAATTTCTTAGCTGGAAATCTGCAGCTTCAGTTCAGTATATTTGAAATCTCATTCAGACTCATTTTGTGGAATGACTAAAATGCTGAGTCAGTATCTAATTCAATCTGAATTAATTTGCAGTTCATTTCTGCTGTAAACAATGCCGTTTCTTTCTTGTTAGTTTACACACGTATATCTTAGTGCTACTCAGTTCTGTGTCATTCTCATCATCAACAGCATGCAGATTGGAGCTCGTTTTGAAACTGCAACTTGACTTTTACTCTTTTTCTTTTCCTTGTGCAGTACTGGCTCCTTGTTAATTTTTGTATATTTTCTCCTTTTCTCTTGTTTAACTCAAACATCTTTCTCTCCTTGTGAAGAAAAAAATGCTGCACTTCAACAGGCAGGTAGTTATCTTGGATCATTTTATCCCATGCTTGTTGTCACCATTGTTTGTAACACAATCTATGGACTCACCTTCATGGACTCTTCATCTCATGTTCTTGATATTTATTGTTTATGTATTTACTATTATTAATTCTTTTGCTATTTATTTGCATGTTGTCTTTTGCACACTGGTTGAATACCCATTTGGTGTGGTCTTTTGTTGATTCTGTTATGGTTATTTTCTATTATAGGTTTATTGTGTATGCCTGCAAGAAAATAAATTTCATAATAAAAATGTTAGCATGGTAGCATAGTGGTTAGCACAATGCTTTGCCGTACTAGTGACACAAGTTCAATTCCTGCTGCCACCTGTAAGGAGTTTATACATTCTCCCCATGACCATGTGGGTTTCCACTGGGTGTTTCAGTTTCCTCCCACAATTTAAAGACAAACCAGTTGGTAGATTAAATGGTCATTGTAAATTGTCCCATGATTAGGCTAGGATTAAATCCAGGGATCACTGGGTTGTGCAGCTCAAAGGGCAGGAAGGGCCATTCTTCATTGTAATCAATAATTTAAAAAAAAACTTTGACCTTTGAACTTTAAACTCCAGAAACTAATTGAAAGCAAAACATGGGAGCCGAGAGATGTATGTCTACTTAGCTTTACTTTAGTGAGGTGCTCACACATATGGTGTGGTGACATAATGATGTATGCCATTCATGTACTTTTAACGAATTATATAAACAAAGAATGCTTACTCAAACAGTTTATTTACAATATTACTCAAATATTACTGAAATATATTAACACTGCACCTTCTTTCATTAAAAGGCTGCTCTTTACCCTGGCTGTTATTTAAAAGTGCATCAATGAAGAAATCTTTGAACTCTACCCCACAACTTCTGAAGAAGCCTTCCTCTTTAAAGTGCAGACTGATACTTGCCTTGTCACTCAAAAGAAAAGCTATAGCAAATACTGTATGTTGTATGTGCCACAACTTAAACCAGGTATTCTACTAAGACATTGTAACTTGCAAAAATCCAGGATATGTGATGGATGCGTGCCTGACAAGTTGCATACCTTGTTTGAAGGAATTTCAAATCCCTATGCCATTGCATGGTATGGATTCTCATTCAATTCCTTTGTAGTGCACAAGTATTTCTAAACCCGTGATTCTTTCCTATAAGTTAGTAAGTTTTCTTGCTCTACAGGATGGCTCATATAGATTAATTTTCTTAAAGTTTTAAAGACTGGGTAAGAACTTAGCTAATCAGCCAAGTTAAATTGTTCAATTCCCCTCAATTTTAACTATCCTACTAATTCATATACAACATATTATCATGGCAATAACAATTATGTCTGCATCACTTTAACATACCTTAATACCTTGTGAAGTTATGTTTCTTTTTGCAGAGGAAACCATGTCTACTCCCTAGTTGTCTTTTAAAACTCTTGAGACTAGATAGATTATGGATAGAGAGATTAGCTTTATTTGTCATATGTACATCAAAGCAGTGAAACATACAGTCAAGTATTTCATTTTGCATCAAATCAAGTGTCGCCACACTTCCAGCGCCAACATAGCAGGCTCACAGCTTACTACCCTAACCATCCGTCTTTGGAAAGTGAGAGGAAACCAGAGCATCTGAAGGAAACATGCGGTCATGGGGGAGAATGTACAAACTACTAACAGACAGTGGTAGGAATCAAACCCCAGTCAAACAGTTGGCACTGTAAAGTGTTGTGCTAACCGTTACGTTACCATGCCGCACCCAAGATAAATGAAGGGCAAAGATTCTATGTAGGGCTTCATCTTCTGGGAATCTATATCATCACCAGAGGGGGTCCTGTTGAAGAACAATGCCAGAGAATTTCCTCAGAGCTGTTTATTCTCCTCACCAGAAGGATCATGATTTACATATGTGTCATGCCCTGGTTAAGATTTCTACTGCTATGCTGTGAGGTATATTATTTTAACAGTTTTCTGTAAAAGCAGTGTCCTGCTGGTAAAAGTGTTTTGGCTTCTGCTAAAGGTAAGGAGCCATGTTGTCCAACCTAGGAATGTTGTGTCAGCCAACTGTAACTTTCTGCCCAGTGGAAGATTCGGGAGAGCTGGGCAGGATTAGATTTCTGAAGGACAGTAGACTGGTTTGGGGACTTTTGCAGAAGCTGCAGAGTGCGTCACAAGGGAAGATGCCACAGAACGCTGTTGGAAGGAGAGTCCCTGTTGCAAGAATTCTTCGTGCAGATGAATGCCTCCAAGGAGAAAGGGCCAATAATTCTGGAGAGCCAGTCCATTCGAAGGAAGTTCAGAATGTGGTGGGTGCTTTCACAGAGACTGTGGGTCCAGTGTGTGAATGAAGTAACTAATCCAGAATTGAGCTCCAATGTTTATGTGCACGTTGTAATGCTCATTAACTGTAATGGGCCCTTTTCTTTTTTTCTTTTCATTTTCTGTAACTGTTTGTTAAAGTTGAAAATTTGGTGAATATACTTCCTTTATAATTTTCTGCTAGTAAATGATCTGTCATTTCTGGGCTACTGATATCTGTGCATGAGCAGTATTTACACAACATTCGATACAATCCATGTTCCTTATTGGCACATTCTAACTTTCCTGTTTGGTTGAAACCCAAGTTATACGGACCCTAGACAAATATTGTTTATGAAAGATGACCTTCTCACTGCTGAGTTGCTGGCTGTTATCAGAGTTAGCTAACGTATACGAGCCCTGGTGAGAGGGTTACATATGTGTAGTGGCAAAACAGCAAAGGCTTTGAAAATATTTCAGGTAAATTCATTACCCTACTGACACCAAGAATGAGGAATGATATCAACACATCATTGTCCTTATTCATCTCGATATAAGGCTGAGCCACATATCACATGGCAGAGAGTTCTATACAAAATAACCTAATGTACTTTATACTTAACACCAGTCACACCATCTGCTGAGAAAGGAAAATTCAAAGAATAAAACTGCAATACTAATTGAAGACAAAACTAAAATTTGCTCTGAGGCCATCTTCGGAGTTCAAACCTAATCTGGGTGATCACATTGAACCAGCTTAAAATTGTCTGACATTTTATTTATCTTTTATAAGATTTGGCTTGCTCCCTACAAGGAAATGGTCCAGCTCTATGGTAGGCAGAGATTTAGCACTTACTGCATGAGGTGATAACTTATTCCATATATCTGTTAACAGCTGGAGAAGGAAGTGCCTATTACTCCAGTCTAAATCTATCCTTGTAAACTTCTTGGCCTTCTCTAGTATATTAAACCAGATTAAAAAACATCATTACCACTGCAATTTAGTCCTATAATTATTTGATATACTTTGTCAAAAATTCAGGAATTTATGCATCTCTAAATTAATTAGGTTCAGCACGTGAGCTTCATTTGAAATGCTTCCTTAACATTCATATTGCCTGTACATGGAGAGGGAGTCCAAAATTTGACATGATATTTAAATTGCAATTTAAATGGCTTAAATAAGAGCAAAATAGCACGTTCTGCTTTGTTTTGAATTGTCCCATGTGTTTTGCTTTGCTTTCTGATTTTATTCATGAATTAATTAAAGCTGATTTAGAAGTATGAATTAGAATCAACCTATCAAGTCAGAATTTATCCATTACTCTACAGTAAATTTATTGTTTGTCTGTAAAATAGTTTGCTGAAATTTCAAGCATTCGGAAGTCCTGAACATCTGTGCACCTGAGCACTGCTGTCAACCTGACTGTTCCTTGACCTTGGATACTGGAGTTAGCACCTCTCTAGTTTCTCAGCAGGTACCCAGGGAACTTAACTCCATTACCTCTTTATTTCCATATGCTTACAACTAAGATTCTATCATTCACCTGTATAGTACTGACGATTAATAGTGGCCAATCACTGTGATTTTGAGATTTTGGAGGAAACTGGAGGAATCAGGCGGTGAGAAAGACCATTAGGACCAGAAAGACGTTGGGCCAAATGGCTTAATTTTGCCCCTTCGAGTATGCTTTGCTTTACCATTCCATCATAGCTGATTTATTATCCCTCCCAACTCCATTTTGTTGTTTCCTCCCCAAAATCTTTGATGTACTTACTAATCAAGGACCTATCAACCACTGCTGCAGGAAACTGATGGTGATTTGTAGGTGTTGGTTTTGAGATGTTCTTTTCACGTTACAGTTTAACAATTTGGATGACAGAATTGATGGCTTTGTGGCCAAATTTACAGACAATACAAATATAACTGGGGGGATGGCAGGTAGTGTTGAGAAAGCAGGGAATCTACAAAAGGAATTAGACAAGTTGGGAGAATGAGCAAAGAAGTGGCTTTTGGAATATAGTGTAGGGAAGTGTATAGCCATGGACTTTGGCAGAGGAAATAGGGGAGTAGACTATTTTTAAATAGGGATAAAATTCAAAAAATCAGCGGTACAAAGGGACTTGGGAGTCCCTGTGCAGGATTCATTTCTAGAGGACTAGAATATAAGATCAAAAATGTACTGCTGAGGCTTTGTATGACATTGGTCAGACCGCACTTGGAATATGGTAAGCAGTTATGGGCCCCTTATCTAAGAAAAGATGTGCTGGCATTGGAGAGGGTCCAGAGAAGGTTCATGAGAATGATCCTGGAAATGAAAGAGTTAAGAAATGAGGAGCCTCAGTGCCTCACCGAAGAAGATGCACAAGAGTTCCCTGGATGCACAGTGTTAACCTAAAGATGCTCTTGCTGGTGGTTACACGCAATCTGCACATTCAGTGACTGAGGGACTTTAAAGAGAATAGACATATGGAGTAATTAGGCCAAATCAACACTGTTTATTGCTTCCTTAATCATCAGAAAGCTCACAGTCTGTCAGATCCACCTGCTCACACATCTTGATACTCTCTACTTAAGAAGGATGATGAATTTACGTTCACTGAGAAGAGGATCCTGGGACATGCTGGTGGCAGTAGTGATCATCAGCTGTTTTTAGATCAAGTTGAGTGCCTGCACCTCTAAAGTCAGTGCAGCTATTTCATGGGCATGCAGCTAAATCACATCCAGTGGGACGTCAGATCTCTTGTCATCATCATAGTGAAGTGCATTCTTGGCCAGCTCAAGGTAGAAGGGTTGCTGCAGGAAGATCCCTGACAATTAAGGTTTCCAACTAATTTATGTTATATCTTTGGGGGTGTGAATTTATATTTATTTCAAAGTTCAAAGTAAATTTATCATCAAAGTTCATATACATTATGTTACATAAGAACATAAGAAATAGGAGCAGGAGTAGGCCGTCTGACTTGTCAGGAGTAAGCCATTCAATTTGATCATGGCTGACTCATCTCCACCTACCTGCCTTTTCCCATAGCCATTAGTTCCCCTACTGTGCAAAAATCTATCCAACCTTGTCTTAAATATATTTACTGAGGTAGCCTCTACTGCTTCATTGGGCAGAGAATTCCACAGATTCACCACTGTCTGGGAAAAGCAGTTCCTCCTCATCTCTGCCCTAAATCTACTCCCCTGAATCTTGAGGCTATGTCCCATAGTTCTAGTATATACAACTCAGAGATTCATTTACTTGCAAGCATTCATAGTACGTACAAGAAACTCAATAGAATCAATGAAAAACCACTCACAACAGGATGGACAAACCATCAAAGTGCAAAAGACAACAAACAAATGAATGAAAAAGAAAAAAAAGAAATAATAATAATAAATATCATGAACATGAGATGAAGAGTCCTTGAAAGTGAGTCCATAGGTGTGGGAAGAGTTCAGTGATGGAGCAAATGAAATTGAGTAAAGTTATCCCCTCTGGTTCAAGAGTCTGATGGGTAGGTGTAATAACTGTTCCTAAACCTGTTGGTGTGGGTCCTGAGGCTTCTGTACTTTCTTCTTGATGGAGCCTGGGTGGCAGTGATCTTTAATGATGGGTGCTATGCTCCTACAGCAGCACCCCATGTAGATGTACTCAATGGTGGAGAGTACTTTGCTCATGATGGGCTGGCCCATCTACAGTACTTTTTGTGGACTTTTCCATTTAAAGGCATTGATGTTTCCATATCAGGCCATGATGCATCCAGTTAATATACTCTCCGTCACACTCCTATAAAAGTTAGTCAACATTTTAGATGACATGATGAATATCCACAAAATTTTAAGAAAGTAGAGGTGCTGCCGTGCTTTCTTCATACTGGCACTCATAGAACATGCTGGACCCAGGACACGATAACTGCAAGGAAATTTAAAGTTGCTGACCCTCTCCCTGATGAGGACTGGCTCATAGACCATTGGTTTTCTCCTCCTGACGTCAATAATCAGTTCCTTGGTCTTGCTGACATTGAGTCAGAGGTTGTTGTTGGGCATCGCTCAGCCAGATTTTCAGTCTCCCTTATATATGCTGATTCAGTATTGCCTTTGATTCAGCCAATGACAGTGGAGTGGTCAGCAAACTTAAATATGACATTGAGGATGGTGACTTCTCCCGGCTCATCAGTGAAACAGTTTAAACTCTTCCTATCCTTATGCCTGTATTTTCCTTTTCAGGGTGGCTGGGGTCCTATCAGACACTCAAAACTGATGTTCTGCATGATGTTGTGTCCCCATACTTGGAGATCGCCATATTGCTGCGTTTTGGTATGTCCAGATCAGGTCAGGAAACACAAAATAACAAAGCAACATCTCAGACTGACTGGTACATTGACTTAGTGACTGTTGTCCCCTCTGTCTCTGTGGATGGAGTGATATCTGTCTCTCCCTTGTTAGTGAGAGAGTGCTTGTGGGATGTCAAAATGTTGGAGTGAACAGTTCGTTTTTAATGTACTGTAGTTCAAGGTCTCTGTTTGGGGGCTTTGCTATTGTTTGCGTGGCAAATGGTGGGAATATGTATGCTTTATGCTAAAGAATTGTTGCTGCTGCTTGCCTGTACGACAAGAGTCCTTGGCAAAGATGGTCAAGGAGTCTCGTCATCCTAACCTCAGATCGAGACACTGAATAAAACTGGATTGGGAACTGAGAGCAAGACAAAATGCTAGAGGATGTCTCTGGTTGGGCTTATGATTGAGCTGTGAGGTGCTCCTGTTCAGGTGCTCTTTAAATACTCAATTCTTGGCATCCAAAACATGACTGTCAATTAGTAGGATGGTCCTGAATCCTTAAAAGGGCTGCTGCAACTGACAATATTCCAGATAGTTAGAGTGTCTAAACCCAGGAAGCTGGCATAGCTTCTGACACCACGATCCCCTCCCCTATGGCCAACTCCTGATGGCCCTGGCTGCTCGGAGAGATGCCATGATAGTCATAGATGAGAACTGGGTCCAAGTTGTTTCTTTCAAGCACTCAGCACCTTTTCCTCCCAGTCCACAAGGTATTGCCAAGCACCCCAAACAGTTTGTGAGTCCAGAAGTCTTCTCACCCTGAAGACCTGTTTCCCATCGATTAACCTGGGTGGCTGATGGTGGTGGGGCTAAGGGGCTGGTGCAGACAGGTTTTATTTTAGAGATAGGGAAGGTGGGTTGATCTTTAGCATCTTAGGGAGCTTCAAGATGTAAGCCACTGGATTAACTTCTCTAAGGATTTATTGCCATCTTTCTAGACACCACCTGAGGTAATACATGTGTGAACAGCCAGACTGGATGCCCACGCTGCAAAAGGGGTCCCTGTCTTCTACTTTGGTGTGCCTTGGTCTCGGCCTTCTGGGTATAGGCCAGCAAAATCTCTCTTGCTCTAATCGATCTCTGCTTGCAGCATTGGATGAAATCTTTGGCTACAGCAGCCCGAACCATGGCCTCCTGTTCTGGAAAGAGTGGCAGAGGATAACCAAACTGGTACTCAAATGGTGACGTCAATTCACCGAATGCTGTAAAGTGTTGTGGGAAGACCTCCTCCAAGTCCTTGTCAATGGAAGGGATTTCCACCAGTTTGAGTGTTACAATTTCCTCCAGACCTTCCTTTGAGGACGACTCCTGATGCTTCTTAGGTGGCAGAGGTAATTCGACAGACCTCCGAGACCCCTTCCCAGGTTCACAAAACTCCTTCATAGAAACAATGGTCAAATCAGAGTTCATATTCTGGTCTGTGTCCTCAGGTGACAGCAGCAAGGCATTACAATGTTCCTTGTCCCTCAGGGAATAGGCTTCGAGGATCTGCGTATAGGAGTCTTTCAATTCCTCCAGACCTGGTGGCTGGATTCCTTAGGCTAGGGTGCAAGTGTTCCAGACTGCTAGGGCATCTCCTTGGTCCTCTGCTGATCTAGGGTTTCCTTCTCTATAGTTCCCATGTGGTCCCAGCTAGACAGGGTTGGGACATTGTCTGTCCATGAGGTCTTTGGAAGGCCTCGAGTTACCTTGCACTGAAGGCTACCTCCTTGTTGGTCTCAGGAGAATCTGGGAATCGGAAAACCATGCCAGAAACATACCCACTTTCTGTGACTGAACCAAGCAATGGCACTCCCCACCCTACAGTCCACAGATGGGTTATGTTGGAACAGGCAAGGTTACCCGAGGATCAGAGGTATGAGTGGAGAGTCAATGACGTAAAAACTAATGTCCTCCACATGATCCCCTGTCCTCACCTGCAAAACCACAGTCTGTTGCTGGATCTGCCCAGAACCTGCGGGTGGCCATTCGCAGGCAGGGACTGGCTGAACTCTCTCGGTACGTCAGGCCGACAGGCAGATCCAAGTCCAGAAGATTACCCAGAGTTCACAAAAGCCCTCACCTACCTCAGGGTCTTACCCTGGGTAATCTCGTGTTCAGCATGAAACCAGAATCCATGGGATTGGGGGTAGTGTCTGTTAACATTAGAGTCGTCCCATCACAGGACGGTCTTTGCTGTTCTCCCGACAGCTGCAGCCTCAGCCTTTCTCCCCATAGTAACAGCAGCAGCCTTGACTCCAACGCCGGGAGCTCTCATTGATGGAAAGTCTAGTTCAGCCGATCTGCATGGGTTCAACTCAGTACCGAACAGGGGATGAGTAGGTCATCGTCTGAGATCAAGAGGGAGGGGGAGGCTGGAACTATGATGCCTTAAGGCAGGGCTTGGGCTGCCCCTCTTTGACCTCTTGAAATAGTCCCACTTATGCTCTGCCATATGATTATCAAGATGAATGGACAAAGTCTGACTCTCCCAAGACAAGGGCATCCTTCAGTTCGTCTCAGAGTCCATGGCAATACAAGGTGGCCAAGGCCTCTTGTTCCAGCCACTCTCTTGGGCCAAGATCTGATACTCAATTGCGTAGTCAGTCGCTGACCATCTGCCCTATCAAATCTTCATCAGATAGCCTGAGCCTTGGCTGCCTCTGGCAGGGTATGTCACAAGGACATGGCTGGGGACAAACCCAGGTGCAGGGCACAGACGCTGAGGCAGAGTCATTAGGCGTTAGCACCACTGCGAACAGAGAGTCGGTATCTCGGGAGAGTCTTTATACAGAGACAAGGTTCACGTGGAGAATCCAGGGGACAATGCAGAACTTAGAACTGACAGTCCTAAATAACCATGAAACGAAGTTACTCATACAAGGGTTGACCAACAAACCGGCAGTTCCTTGTTGTGATTCCAGGGTTTTTATCCTGCAGTTACTGATGTGTAATTTGCTGAACTGGGAACTATTGGAAGTCAGGCAAGGGGGTTAGGGCCCAATTAAAGAGTTAATGGGGAATTGCCAGATGGGGCCATGACAGGGTGATGGAACAATTTCCTCATGGTGGCCATGAATTCCTCTGAATCCGAGCAAATCTCCAACCTTCATTCCCAATGTGTGGTGGCCCAGGCCAGGGCTCTTCCAGTCAGAAGAGAGATGATGAAGGCCACCTTTCCGTGCTCTGAAGGGAACCAGGACATCTGGAGCTTGAACACTAATGAGGAGGCTGCTGCAGGAGCCCAGTCACTGTCGAATTTCTCTGGGTCTGGAAGATGTACTACAGAGAGACCATCAGGTCTTCTGAGCGACTTTGGCTTCCTTCTTGCAAAAGTTGACAAACGGTTACCTGGAGGTCATGCATCTCCAGGCCGTGTCTGGAAATCTTGCTGCGGCTGGACACAATGGACGAAAGACACTAAAACCCTACTGGGTCCATACAGGCTCAATGGTACTGTGACAAGAGTCCCTGACAAGGATGGTTTGGACCCAAATGCTGGAGTATCTGAAGCTAGGATCGAGACACGGAATAAAGCTGGATTGAGATCTGAGCACAAAACAAAACACTGGACGACATCTCTGGTTGAGCGTACGACTGAGCATGGAGGTACTATATAGGTACTCTTTACTCAATTCTTGGCATCCAAAGCAGGATTGCCCATTATCAGGACAGTTGTGAACCCTGAACGGGGCCAAGCCAGCTATCCATACTATGGAGAGTTAGAGCGCCTAAACTCTGAAAGCTGATGTGGTTGGGTACATCTCGTAATGGTGCATGGGATGGGGAGAGGGGACGCTGGGGTTCTTATGTTTTTTCGATCATTCATTCTTTGGATTTTTTATCCTGTCTCGAGGATGTCTGCAGAGAATGAGAATTTCAGGTTGTATATTGTATACATACTCAGATATTAAATGGAATTACTGAACAAAATTGAACTACTGAAGCTGTGCTTCGCCTCCCAGTCATAAGTGTAAGGTGAGTAGAGCGGGATGCTAAGCACACAGCCTTGTGGTGCACCTGTGTTGATGGAGATTAAGGAGGATTTGTTGTTGCCAATTAAAACTGTCTGGGGATAACAGGTGAGAAAATCAAGGATCCAATTGCACAAGGAGGTATTGAGGCAAGGTCTTGGAGCTTATCGATTAGTTTTGAGCTGATGATAGTATTTTAAATTCCGAGCTGTAGTCAATGAAGAGTATTCTGTATTCTGTATGCATCTTTGCTGTCGGGATGTTTCAAGGTTGAGCGAAGATCTAATGCAATGGCATCTGCTGTTGACCTGTTGCGACATAGGCAAATTGGAGTGGATCTAAATCGCTTCTCGGGCAGGAGTTGATATGTTTCATCATCAGCCTCTCAAAGCACTTCTTCACTGTGGATGCAAGTGCTACTGGACATTAGTCATTGAAGCAGGTTACCAAGCTCTTCTTAGGCACTGGTATAACTGAAGCCTGCTTGAGGCAGGTGGGTACCTCAGACTGCCGAAGTGAGAGGTTAAAGGTATCAGTGAACACTCCAGCCAATTAATCAGCACAAGTCTTTAGTACTCAGCCAAGTACCCCATGTGGCTGGATGCTTTCCATGGGATCGCCCTCATGAAGGATGCTCTCACATCGGCCTCAGAAATGGAAAATCACAGGGTTATCTGGGGCTGTGGGAGTTTGTGAAGTGGCCTCCATGTTTTGATGGTCGAAGTGAAGCCTTGCTGTCACCTATGTTGCCTGGTTTCACTTTGTTGGAGGTGATAGCATTCAAGCCCCGTCACGCTGTGAAGCATGGTCAGTGATTCAAGTTTGGTCCAGAAACGGCAGCTGGCACTTGAGATGACTTTTCAGAGATCGTATCTTGACCTCTTGTAATTTACTTGTCCACCAGGTTTGCAGACCTCATTGTTCATCCAGGACTTCTGGTTAGGGAAGACTCTGTATGATACTGTGGGGACACGCTTGTCTACAACTGCTTGTTATAAAGTCTTTGACAACCGTGTGGTGGATTGGTTCAGATCCTCTGATAAGTCCTTGTACCTTGGATGCAGGTATGTTTGGCAATATCATCATTTATTGCTTATTCCAAATTGCTCTTGAGAAGGCAAGGGTGAAGCACAATCTGAGACTCCTGCAGATATCCTTGTGAAGATACACCCATGTTACTATTGGGTAGGGAGTTTCAAGATTTAGATCCAGTAGTAATGAAAGACCGGTGATATACTTGCATGTTAGGAAGATATGTGACATTGATGATCAATTGTGGGTGGTGTTCTGATAGGTGGGAATCTGTCTCATATTTGCAGTGTCACAGTTAATGCATTTTTTTAACAAAATCTTTCCAATATTTTTCAATAGCTTGGTCAGAACTGTTCAATGCAGACTTCTCAGAGAGATGTAATGACTTTTTTCACAGCTGTTGGAGTTGGTAATAGTTTTGGGTGGGGGGAAGTTGATGCGGCTGCCATAAGCTGTTATTAGGAGAAAGACCTGAGCACCAAATAATTATTGTTCTATAGAGCATTTGCTTTGCGTTGCAATGTGATGAAATTCTGATTGTTATCACAGACAGAGGATTCGATCTATTCATTGTATATCTTCATTGGAGAAAGGAGTGAATGGAACATTTTTTCAGAAACAAAGATTCCTTGGTTAATGAGAATATCAGAATGACACTTTGAGAGATTAAAGCTGAATAGATTATTATTGTAACTTAAGAAATCATTACCTTCAGCTTGGAAAGCATATGGTTACATAACATTCTATGCAATTCAAATGGATGTGATGCAAGATATTTTGGCAAGTAATGTTTAGCAAACACCAAAATCTTGCGATAGAGCTGAATTAGTCTTGAACTAAGATTTGTCGGAACTTAGTGCAGCAGTGACCTTGTGAAATTCTGGAGGGTGTCAATAGCAATAAAACCTCACAAGTGAAATACTTGGCAGGCAGTATATTTCTTTTGTGGCGAAGCAAATATTGGCTTGGAACCAAATGTCGCACCATTTATTTTCCAATGAACGTGACATGAAATGTCTTTAAATTTTTACCAGAGTGTGAAATCTACCACGTGAAAGTACTAACAGTGTGAAAATAAACATTAAGGATGTAGATGCTCAAACTTCAGCAACTGTAATTAAAATGCTTAAATTAATATAATTTAGTGAGAAAAAGAACAGATGCTTTTGTATCATGAAGACTGACAACCAGTCCCTTTCAGGGTGTCACTGCTTTTGACTGAAACAAATTAATAAAGGATGTGTTGAAAGACTAAGTACAGTGGCAAGAAGGTGAGACCGTGCACATTTCATTTTTAATACTTTGAAATACAAGTCACATAGACCATCAAAGAGCTACTTTCTGGACCTTTAATCAGTTGAAACTGCTGCCTGTGCTGATTTAATTTTCTTATTGAATCATTCTATCTGCAAAGTGTTTGCTGGAATGACACACTGTCTTGCAGCCCTCAGAGCATAAGCTGCCAGGTCTGTGAGGCAGGTAATGTCAAAGCAGGCAGCTTGTGTCCCTTCCTTAAAAGTTAATTAACAAATCAACTTCTTCCGAAATGAAAGGAAACCAGAATCTGTGTAAAATAGAGCTGGCTGATGTCGTCTGCCCTACTGCTGATATCCCTTCCAGCCCCACATACACGATACACATTGTCAAATGTGTTTCCAACTAAGATAAATTGCTTGAATGAATATCCTACTGACTGCAACTGCAAGCATGTCATGCAAAATGATTTTTGCAAACAATATATGTGATCATAGAAAAGTCTGAGAAATTTACTGTTCAGTGCCTTTTGTGCTTGTAGTTTATATCAAAATTGCCATTTCTGGTTTCTATCTATCTTACCTGAGTATGTCTTAATTTGATCATGATGGAGTATTTGTCATTTTATTTGATCACCTGAATAATTTTGTGGTCGCATACGCTCGGTGGCCACTTTATTAGGTACAACTGTACATATGCTCACCAATGCAAATATCTAATCAGCAAATCATGTGGCAGCAACTCAATGCAAAAAAGGATGCAGACATGGTCAAGGAATTCAGTTGTTGTTCAGACCAGACATCAGAATGGGCTAAATTTGTGACTTAAGTGACTTTGACCATGGTGCAAGAAGGGGTGGTTTGAGAATCCTAGAAACTGCTGATCTCCTTTTCATGCACAATGATCTACAGAGTTTGCAGGGAATGGTGAGAGCAGCATAAAAAACTTCTAGTGAACACCAGTTCTGTGGGCCAAAGCCCCTCGCTAATGAGAGAGGTCAGAAGTGAATTGCCAGATTGCTCAAGCTAAGAGTCTCAGATAATCACGTGTTACAACAGTGGTGTGCAGAAGAGCATCTATGAATGCACAACATCCAAACCCTGAAGTGGATGAGCTATAGCAGCAGAAGGACACAAACGTGAACCTCCTCTTACCCCTTGAAAATGAGCTTCAGTCCATTGACTCCCACACCATCAACGATCTCATCAACTCTGGAGATCTCCCATCAATTGCCACCAACCTCAGAGTTCCCTTACCCTGCATCTCCTGTTTCTATCTCTTACCCAAGATGCACAAAGCTGACTGTCCAGGTAGACCCATTGTTTTTGTGTTCCTGCCCTGCTGAACTCATATCTGCATACCTTGACTCTGTTTTATCCCTCTTGGTTCAGTCCCTTCCTACCTAAATTGGCGACACTTCACACACACTCGATTTTTTCAAAGTCATTAAGTTTCCTGGTCCCAATCATCTCATTTTGACCATACATGTCCAGTCCCTATCCACTTCTATCCCACATCAGGAGGGCCTTAAAACTTTTCTTATGGACAACAGACCCAAACAGTTCCCGTCTACCACTACTCTCTTTTGTCTGCTGGAACTTGTCCTCGTGCTCAACAATGTCTCCTATGGTTCCTTTCCCCTTCCGTCAAACCCTAGACGTGGCTGTGTGCACTTACATGGGTCCCAGCTATGCCTGCCTTTTTGTCAGCTACGTGGAACAGTCCATGTTTCAAGCCTACACTGGCATCACTCCCAAACTCTTCCCGTGTTACATTGATGACTGTACTGGCACTGCTTCCTGCACCCGCACTGAGGCCGTCAATTTCATCAACTTTGCGTCCAATTTCCACCCTGCCCTCAATTATACTTGGTCCATTTCTGACACCTCTTCCCCCTTTCTTGATCTCTCTGTCTCTGTCTCTGGAGACAGTCTATCTATTGATATCTTTTATAAACCTACTGGCTCTCACAGCTATCTGGATGATACCTCATTGCACACTGTCACTTGTAAAAATGCCATTTCCTTTTCTCAGTTCCTCCATCTCTGCCACATCTGCTTTCAGAATGAGGCTTTTCATTCCAGAATAACTAAGATGTCCTTTTTCTTAAAACAGAGGGGTTTCCCTTTCTCCACCATCAATGTTGTCCTCACCTGCATCTCTTCCATTGTGAAAATTTGTCCTCACTTCATCCCCTCCCCCCCCCCATTGCCATATCAGGGATAGGACTCCTCTCGTTCTCACCTACCATTACTCAAGCCTCTGCATCCAGCACATAATTCTCCGTAACTTCTGCCACCTCCAATGGGATTCCACCATCAAGCACATCTTTCCCTTCTCCCACTTTCCTCTTCCTGCTGGGATCACTCTCTATGTGACTCCCTCCCCACTGATCTCTCTCCTGGCTCTTATCCTTTCAGGTGGAATTTGTTGCCACCAGTGGCTGTGGGGGCCAAATCATTGGGTGTAGTTAAGGCAGAAATAGATAGGTTCTTAATTAGCCAGTGCATCAAAGGGTATGGGGTGAAGGCAGGGGAGTGGGAATGGCTGGAAGAATTGGATCAGCCCATGATTGAAGGCAGAGCAGACTTAATGGGCTGAATGGCCAACTTCTGCTCCTATATCTTATGGTGTTATGGTCTTAAAAGCTACTCCTGCCCCTGCACCTCTTCCCTCACTACCATTCTTCCACTGACACTTCACCTGAGAATCCACTGGAGTATTCTACTGCATCCGGTGCTCCCAGTGTGGCCTCAGTGAGGCCTGATGTAGATTGGGAGACTTCATTGAGCACCTTCACTCCATCCACAAGAAAAAGTGGGATTTCCTGATGGTCATCCACTTCAATGCTACTTCCCATTCCTGTTACAAGGGGGCACTGGGAGTGGACACTGAGATTGTATAAACGGAACTATGTTTATTGATTGTTACTAGGAAAGCTAAGGAGCGAGGACAAAATGACTACACGGACATAAACGTTGGATACAACCTGGACTAGGACTTGGACTTGGAACTCGGGTCTTGACCTGGAACCCGGACTTGACTTGGACACAGACTTGAACTTGACTTGACTTGAAACTCAGGCTTGACTTGGCTTGGACTCGAGGCTCAGACTCTGGTCCACAGACCAGACCGTGACATTAACATTCCAACATGCCAGTTTCATGGCCTCCTCTACTGCTACAATGAGGCCACACTCAGGTTGGAGGAGCAACTCCTGATATTCCATTTGGGTAACCTCCAACCTTGTTGGCATGAACATTGATTTCTCAAACTTCTAGTACTTGCCCCCCCCCTTTCACCATCACCTTCCTCTGGTGGTCCTCCTCCTTCCCTTTCCTCCATGGTCTTCTGAACTCTCCTATTCAATTCCCCCTTTTCCAGCCCTTTATCTCTTTCATGAATCCACTTCACAGCTCTTTACTTCACCCCTCCCCCTCTTAATTCCACCTATCACCTACCGCCTTGTATTTCTTTCTCCTCTCCCCTCCACCTTCTTATCCTGACTTCTCCCTTACTTTCCAGGCCTGATGAAGGGCATTGGCCAGCAATGATGACTGTTTACTCTTTTCCATAGATGCTGCCTGGCCTGCTGAACTCCTCTAGCGTTTTGTGTTTATTCCTTTGTAGGAAGTAACTCCTGGATGTGGGAAGAGGCCTACATTTTTCACACTTTTGGTATGAATATTTATTATTGGAGGACAGTGTGATATAGCAGGGCAGCTTGTTATTGGACCTTTCGTTATGGGTACTGAGTGTCAGGGCAATCCTCACATATGCCTCACTGAAACTGTTGGCAATGCCTTGAAGTTTAGCCCCCAAGTGTAAGTATTATCTGTATTCTACAGCTTGCTCACTGAGGTTTTGAATAGATTGCCATCTCTCTATGTTCTCTACTTATCTCTACTCATAGCTTCCCATAAGCAGTTGGAAATGGTATGATGAAAAGTGATGAAGAAACGTGTTTGTGCAACAAATACACCCTGGTCTGACAACATTCTTCACTTAGAGTGGTAGATGCTTTTGTTGCATTGCATCTGCATCAAGACTAAGGTGAAAATGACATCCTGGGGCCAGTACAATTTGTGGAGATCATTCCCTTCTAAATGGAGTCAAAAGCTTTAGAGTACTGGCTGGTAATAATTCCCCCTTCCCTCAACTATTTGAGAAGCCATTGTGTAGTGAAGGTTATGCCTGTTGAGCATCGAAATCCAAGCTGTCAATTAGAAAGCAGTTTTTTGGCCATGAGAGATGGCAATTAAGATGGAAATCGTACTGACTCTCTCTGCGACTGGCAACAGGGAGGTCCTCTGTATTGGTCTGACGGTTTCCCAAGGTTTTGGGTGGTCTCCAGCCCTGGCAGTGTGTGGCTGCGTAGCGTCACTGATCGGGAGGTCAGTCAGTTCTTGTCACCAGTTCACAGAAATCTCATTCTGCACCAAGTGCGACCAGCAGCAATGTTTCGTAGAAATAAAAAAAAATCATATAGGAAGATTTTCAACACTTAACAGTAACCTGAGGAAAACTGCAAATCAAGTGTCACTGCTTTCAGTGCGCTTTGCTTCTTATTGAGCTGCCTGTTAGCAATGCAACTTGTAAATTGTGACCTTTTGATCCAATACCATCATTAAGTAAATAATATGTGCTGTGCATGTTGATGGTGCCATTACGCATACAAGATGCAACAGGAAAAATATTAGTGTTAGGGAATCATGCCAGGAAATGGCTTATCCAATTTCTTGATGGACAGGACTTCATTAGGAAATGTGCAAACACTGCAAAGTATGGTAACTGCTATTTACAGGAAAAGAACAGGTGTAAATGATCTTTTCTAATCTAGTTTCTAGGTTGTTCATTGTCATCTTTTTAAAACATCATAGCATTTGAACGTTATTGGCAAAGTCCGTGTTTATTGTCTATCCTTGCCTGTGTGCATCTCAACATATGTTTATCTTTTATAATCAGGTGACCGATCCAAGACGTCAACTGCTTTGAGCTGGTAACTTGATCAAGACCTCACTTTCACAAGACCACATAGCATCCCACATTAAAAGAATTCATTTTCTGGCTCCTACCATATGGTGGATGAAAGTCATCCTTGAACTGAAGAGATTGCTGAAGAAAAAGACGGTGGAGAAGATAAGAAAGTCTTGCTGCTTTTTCTTTAATGTTTATTTTCATAACCATTTCAGATCTCAGATAAGTTTGTTTTCACCTAATGTAGGGCACAATGAAATGCCTTTTTATCAAGCAGATCACAAAGTAAACAGTGTACACCATGTAGATAGAGTGATGCATGCAGTCTTTTTCCAGGGTGTGGAATCAAGAACTAGAGAACATACAGCATGTTTAAAGTGGGAGGGGAGAGATTTAATAGGGAACTGAGGGGCAACTTTTTCACCCAGCATGTTGCCTGTATATAGAATAGAATTCTGGAGGAAATGGTTGAGGCAGGTACATTAACAACATTTGATTGCCACTTGGACAGATAGGAAAGGGGTAGAGGATTATGGGCCAAACATAAGCACACAGGATCAGCTTAGATGTTAGCATATCTGGGCTGTGGACCGGTCTCTGCGCTGTATGACTCCGTGACTCTATAATGATAAAATACAACAGCGAGTGAAGAACAGCAGAATGGTCCAAAGATTGTAGTACAATGAAGTCATGCAAAAAGGAATGCAGGGTGATATTTATGGAATAACAGAGCAAAGTAGATAAGGACTCAAGTACGTTGAAGTGAGCAAGCAGTTGCTAAGTCTGGGTACTCGGGTTTTCGAACTCCAGTCTCTGCAACCTGTGAGTTGGAATCTGTTACAAAGGATATTATACCAAGACATCTAATAAATATTATTTGTTGCATAATATTATTTGTGCCGTTTCTTTAGCATTTTGACTGTTTTTATGAGGCTGAGTTGTTAGAACATAGAAAACCTACAGCACAATACAGGCCCTTCGGCCCACAAAGCTGTGCTGAACATGTCCTTACCTTAGAACTACTTAGGCTTACCCATAGCCCTCTATTTTTCTGAGCTCCATGTACCTATCCAGGAGTCTCTTAAAAGACCCTATTGTATCCGCCTCCACCACCACCGCCGGCAGCCTTTCCACATACTCACCACTGTGAGTAAAAAGCTTACACCTGACATCTCCTCTGTACCTACTTCCAAGCACCTTAAAACTGTGCTCTCTCATGCTAGCTATTTGACTATCCACATGATCAATGCCTCTCATTATCTTTCTTCTTTCTTTTTTCAATCTTTTTATTGATTTTAAAAGAAGTGTATACTAACAGGAGAAGATGATCTCTGGTGTATATGTCAATAGTAGTACATACAGAGGGTAAAATAAACAATATCAGAATCACACATAGTGTTGACCTACAAAATACAAATTTGATATAGAATGTATAATACTCTTATCAATTTATGAAGAAAGGATCGTTATCTTGTACACCTCTATCAGGTCACCTCTTACCCTCTGCTGCTCCAAGGAGAAAAGGCCTAGTTCACTCAGCTTATTCTCGCAAGGCATGCTCCTCATTCCAGTTCAACTCTCAAACCAGCATGGATGGAAAACATGCAAGGAACCAGTTGGATTTGAACCCAGGATCACTCGCTTCAAAGTCCAGTACAGGTGTCACTATACCATAATATAGAGATGTGAAAATAAAATCAAGTTTGAGAAACATACCAGAGTTCCTTGAGATTGTTTCTAGTACAACAAAGAGGAATTCATTTGATTGTTGCATTTGGGTTTTTGAAAGAAGTGTTTTAAGGTTGCATGCAGGAGACAGCTAAGCAAGCTTAGACCATAGGATTCTGGGTGGTAATACATGAATGAAAAATTGGTTAAGGAATAGAAGACAAAGAGTAGGAAATAACAGGTCTTCCTCAAACTAATGAACAATGATTAGTGGTGTACCACAGGATTAGTTCTCAGAGCCCAACTATTCATGATCTACATTAACAATAGACAACGAAATAGACAATAGGTGCAGAAGTAGACCATTCGGCCCTTTGAGCCTGCACCGCCATTTTGAGATCATGGCTGATCAACTACTATCAATACCCGGTTCCTGCCTTGTCCCCATATCCCTTGATTCCCTTATCCATAAGATACCTACCTAGCTCCTTCTTGAAAGCACCCAGAGAATTGGCCTCCACTACCTTCCGAGGCAGTGCATTCCAGACCCTCACAACTCTCTGGGAGAAGTTTTTCCTTAACTCTGTCCTAAATGACCTACCCCTTATTCTCAAACCATGCCCTCTGGTACTGGACTCTCCCAGCATCTGGAACATATTTCCTGCTTCTATCTTGTCCAATCCCTTAATAATCTTACTTGTTTCAATCAGATCCCCTCTCAATCTCCTTAATTCCAGTGTGTACAAGCCCAGTCTCTCTAACCTCTCTGCGTAAGACAGTCCAGACATCCCAGGAATTAACCTTGTGAATCTACGCTGCACTTCCTCTACAGCCAGGATGTCCTTCCTTAACCCTGGAGACCAAAACTGTACACAATACTCCAGGTGTGGTCTCACCAGGGCTCTGTACAAATGCAAGAGGATTTCCTTGCTCTTGTACTCAATTCCCTTTGTAATAAAGGCCAACATTTCATTAGCCTTCTTCACTGCCTGCTGCACTTGCTCATTCACCTTCAGTGACTGATGAACAAGGACTCCTAGATCTCTTTGTATTTCTCCCTTACCTAACTCTACACCATTCAGATAATAATCTGCCTTCCTGTTCTTACTCCCAAAGTGGATAACCTCACACTTATTCACATTAAACATCATCTGCCAAGTATCTGCCCACTCACCCAGTCTATCCAAGTCACCCTGAATTCTCCTAACATCCTCATCACATGTCAGACTGCCACCCTGCTTAGTATCATCAGCAAATTTGCTGATGTTATTCTCAATGCCTTCATGTAAATTGTTGACATAAATTGTAAACAGCTGTGGTCCCAATACCGAACTCTGTGGCACCACACTAGTCACCACCTGCCATTCCAAGAAACACCCATTCACCGCTACCCTTTGCTTTCTATTTGCCAACCAGTTTTCTATCCATGTCAATGTCTTCCCCTCGATGCCCTGAGCTTTGACTTTACCCACCAATCTTCTATGTGGGACCTTATCAAATGCTTTCTGAAAATCGAGGTACACTACATCTACTGGATCTCCCTCGTCTAACTTCCTGGTTACATCCTCAAAAAACTCCAATAGATTAGTCAAGCATGACTTACCCTTGGTAAATCCGCGCTGGCTTGGCCCAATCTTATCACTGCTATCTAGATATGCCACTATTTCATCCTTAATAATGGACTCTAGCATCTTCCCCACCACCGATGTCAGGCTGACAGGTCGATAGTTCTCTGTTTTCTCACTCCCTCCTTTCTTAAAAAGTGGGATAACATTAGCCATTCTCCAATCCTCAGGAAATGATCCTGAATCTAAGGAACATTGGAAAATGATTACCAATGCATCCACAATTTCCAGGGCCACCTCCTTTAGTACCCTAGGATGCAGACCATCTGGACTTGGGGATTTGTCAGCCTTCAGTCCCAACAGTCTACTCATCACCGTTTCCTTCCTAATGTCAATCAGTTTCATTTCCTCTGTTACCCTATGTCCTTGGCCCATCCATACATCTGGGAGATTGCTTGTGTCTTCCTTAGTGAAAACAGATCTAAAGTACTCGTTAAATTCTTCTGCCATTTCTCTGTCTCCCATAACAATTTCACCTAATTCATTCTTCAAGGGCCCAACATTGTTCTTAACTATCTTCTTTCTCTTCACATACCTAAAAAAGCTTTTGCTATCTTCCTTTATATTCCTGGCTAGCTTGCGTTTGTACCTCATTTTTTCTCCCCGTATTGCCTTTTTAGTTAAGTTCTGTTGTTCCTTAAAAACTTCCCAATCATCTGTCCTCCCACTCATCTGAACTCTGTCACACTTCCTTTTTTTTAATGCTATGCAATCTCTGACTTCCTTTGTCAACCACTGTGGCCCCTTTCCCCCCTTTGAATCCTTCCTTCTCTGGGGGATGAACTGATTTTGCACCTTGTGCATTATTCCCAAGAATACCTGCCATTGCTGTTCCACTGTCTTTTCTGCTAGGATATCCGTCCAGTTAACTTTGGCCAGCTCCTCCCTCATGGCTCCATAGTTTCCCCTGTTCAACTGCAACACTGACACCTCCGAGTTGCCCTTATCCTTCTCAAATTGCAGATAAAAACATCATACCTCCTAATGGCTCCTTTACTGCAAGATCGCTTATCAAATCCTGTTCATTACATAACACTAAAACCAGAATAGTCTTGTCCCTGGTCGGCTCTTGTACAAGCTGTTCCAAGAATGCATCCTGTAGGCACTCTACAAACTCCCTATCCTCTGGTCCAGCACCAACATGATTTTCCCAGTTCACCTGCATGTTGAAATCCCCCATAACTACTGCGACATTACCTTTGCCACATGCCAATGTTAACCCCTTATTCAACTTGCACCCAATATCCATGCTACTGTTTGGTGGCCTGTAGACAACATCCATTTGGGTCCTTTTGCCCTTACTGTTCCTCAGTTCTATCCACATAGACACTACTTCTCCTGATCCTATGTCCCCCCTTGCAAAGGACTGAATCTCATTCCTCACCAACAGGGCCACCCCACCCCCTCTGCCCACATTTCTGTCCCTACGATAGCACGTATACCCTTGTACATTCATTTCCCAGGTCTGATCTCCCTGCAGCCATGTCTCCATTATTCCAACATCATAGTTACCCATTCGCACCTGGGCTTCAAGCTCATCCGCCTTATTTCTGACACTTCGTGCATTCAGATATAGAATTTTTAGCCCATTTCTCCTCTCTCTGTTTGAATCACTGCCTATTGTGCTTAACCCAGCTCCCCGAACTCCCATCGGGCTATACACCCCTAGAATTTTGTTGTCCTTCCTAAATTTACTTATTCTTTCAACACAAATGCAACATTTTTAAGTTTATTGATGACATGGATAGGAATATGGGTAGTGATAAGGATACAAAGGGTTTTCGAGGAATTGTTAACAAGCTGAGTGAGTGCACAACAGTATAGCAGGTGGAGTAGCAAGTGATTGGTATTACAAAGTCTGTAATCTTCTGTTTGATTTTTCTTCTCTGCTTTAGACAAAACAATTAGAACTAAAAATCAGAAAGAAAACTAATTCTTTTGTTAAAAATTCTTGATTTGAAACTTTAACTTTGTTTCCCTCTCCAAAGATGCCACTTGCTCTGCTGAATATTTCCAACATCCATTGAAGGAAAATGCACTTTGAAATATTTTTGATAAAGAGGAGCAGCATGGATTTGTTAGAAGTTGTCCTTACTAACAGTACAATTTGTTAATGAGCTGCCAGAGAATAGAGCGCAGTAAATGTTTATGTGGAACTCATATTAAGACCTATTTAATATAAGAAAAAGAGGATAAACGAGGACAGTGTAGGTCCACTCAAGGATAAAGGAGTGAATTTGTGCTTGGAATCAAAGCAAGTGGCTGAGGCACTAAATGTATTTAATGCCAGTATCTAACGAGAAGAATTTGGACAATAGTGAAAGCAGAGTATGGCACGCAAACATGCTGGGACATTCTGAGATTAAAGGGGATGTGGTGCTGGGTCTTCTGAAAAGAATTATGGAGGATATCCCCTGGGTTTATGGCATATTTCACAGATATTAAAGGAAACAAGTGAATAGTTGTCTGGGGCTTTGACAAAGATCATTGTGTTCTCTCGAGCAACAGACGAAGTAACTGAGCACTGGAGAGCAGCAAATGTTATGCCATTGTTCAAGGAAGGAAGTAGAGATAATTCAGGTAATAAAGAAACTGAAGAATAGAGCATCTGTGAATTTGGAAAAGCAGAGCATGCTGAGGGACAGTCAGTATGGTTTTGTGCAGGTAGGTCATATCTTAAATTTTGATGAAGCTTTTTGAGGAGGTAACAAAAGCGCTTGATGAGAGTGAGGCAATGGATATTATCTCCTTGCACATCAGTAAGGTGTTTGATAGGATTCCTCTTGGTAGATTGATTCATAAGATAATAATGCAGAGGAGCCAGAATGAATTGCAAGTTTGGATTTAGAAGTGGCTTGCTCATAGAAGGCAGAGAGGAGGGTCGAAGACTGATATGCTGGCTGGATGTCCGTGATCAGTGGTGTCAGCAAGGATCAGTGTTGGAATGTCTGTTGTTTGTGATATATATCAATGATTTGATGAAACTGTAGGTCACTGGATTTGCAAGTCTGCAGATGACACCAAGATTGCTGGAGTTGTGGACAGCATAAAGGACTATTTAATTTTATTTTATTTAGAGATACAGCATGGAAAAGGCCCTTGCAGCCCAATGAGATGCATCGCCCAGCCACCCACTTTTTTAACCCTAGACAAATCACAGGTCAATTTACAGCAATTAATTAACCTACTAACCAGTCTCTCAGAAACCAGAGCACCCAGAGAAAACCCATGCGGACACAGAGAGAACATACAAGCTTATTGCAGATGCTGCCAGAACTGAACTCCAAGCACTGACACCCCGAGCTGTAAGGGAGTCACGTTAACTGCTACACTACCATGGTGGCCTTTTTGGGAGGTCAAATGAAAGGAGAAGTTAGATAAATAATGGTTGACTCCTTAATTGAGGTACAGAGGAATCTTGGGTCCAGGTCCATAATTCATTGTAGGTGGCCATGCAAGCGGATAAAGAGGTAAAGGAGGCATATGGCTTGTTTGCCTTTATTGGCAGGGGATTTGAGTACAAGAGTCGGGTTGGCATGTGGCAGCTCCATAAAACTTTAGTCAGACTGTTCTTGGAGTATTGAAGGTTGTGGAGAAGACACAGAAGAGGTTATTGCCTGGACTGGATGACATGAACTATAAAGAGAGGATGGTCAATCTTGAAATGTTCTCCCTGAAGCGTTGGAACCTGACTGGAGACCTGATGGAGATTTTTTAAATTAAGTGAGAAAGGACAGACAAGCAGAGAATTTTCCCCAGGGTATAAATGACAAACACCAGTGATCATGCTTTTAAGATTAGAGGAGTGAAGTTTAAAGGTGATATGAGGGACGATTCTTTTTAAAACGCAGAGCGTGGTAGGTGCCTGGAATGGATTACTGGGTGTAGTACTGGAAGCAGGGCAATTTGGTGGAGGTTAAGAAGATTATAGAGATTAGAGATTAGCTTTATTTGTCACATGCACGTCCAAACATCAAAGCAAACAGTGAAATTTGTCACTTCCATCAACAAACAACACAGTTCAATGTAGTTCTGGGGGTAGACCACAAGAACCACATGCTTCTATTGCCAATGTAGTACACACAGAATTTACCAACTTGGCTCACCCTAAGCCGTACACCGTTTGGAATGTGAAAGGGAAGTGGAGCACCCTGTGGAAGCCCACACGGTCACAGGGAGAACATACTAACTCCTTACAGACATTAGTGAGAATTGAACCTGGGTCACTGACACTGTAAGCAATGCGCTAACTGCTACACTATCGTATTGTCCTTTTAAGTAAACGCATGAATATGGAGGGGTACTGGTGATACATAGGAAAAGAATATGCAGTTTAATTGGCATCATGACAAGCACAACATCATGGACAGAGTGGCCTGTCCAGTAGTGTACTGTTCTATGTTTTATGTTCTATATTCAGCAGGCACTTGATTATGTCACACTGAAAAATCTGGACATAGAGGGAAAAAATACAGTATTTTTTTGATCTAGGCATTAGGGTTCTAAGGGTACGATTCTGGGGTAAAAGTAAGTGTTAACGATGTAGTCATGGGTATGCAGGGTAAACTTCTTCATCTACCCACAGAAATCTTTCACATTCTTGCCCATAAATCTCTAACTCTGTCGTAAAAACATTCAAATACTCTGCGCCTAGTGTGCTATGAGTAAAGTATGGAATATCATGGTGGGCTGGGAGAGAGCAAAAAGTTCCCACAACTCTACCTTAAATGAGTGATAATTTTTTAGGCATTGATCCTCAGTTCTAGATTCTTGAAAAAGAGGGAGAGTTTTCTCCACATCTCCACTACTAAGCCCCTGCAGGAAATTCTCAGATTTAAAATTTTCAGTGGATATAAGCCCCAAGTATTAAACCTTTCCCGATAAGTGAATGTCCCACCCACTCCAGATGTTATTCTTGTAAACCTTCGCTGAACTTTCAATGCATTTCCATTCTTCCTTAAAAAAGGAAGCCAATACTGCACACAATACTCTGGATATAGTCTCACTAGTGCCACAAAACATGAACTGCATACTTCAGTATTAATTTCTCTCACAATAAATGATAAAAATCTGTTGTAATTACTTATTGTACTTGCATATTATCCTGTGAATCTTGCACCAGGTTTCCCAGATTCCACTGAAACTCAATGCACTGTATCCTCTCACTCATTTACATATTTATTTTATATTTTCCACCAACCTTTGCCCACTCACAGCTCTTTGAAGCCTTCTTATCTCTTCACAATGCACCTTCTTACTTATCTGCCTACTCTGAATAAAGAAATTGTATTTGTTATTTTCCAATCTACTGGTGATATTCCTGAATCTATGAAATTTTGGAAAATTAAAAAGCATGGCATCAGCTATCTCACAAGCCACTTCTTTTAAGACTCTAGGACGATGTACATTAGGGCCTAAAGATTAGTTGACCTACTGTTCCATACTATTCAATACCACCTCCCTGGTGATTTTAATTTTCCTGGTATTTTCCCCTCCCTTCCAATTTCCAGTTTGGAGCTATTTCTGCAACTCCTCTCGCATGAAGACTGATGCAAAATAACTGTATAATTCATAGACCTTGTCCTTGTCCTCTGTGATTAATTCCCCAGTTTCGGTTTCCATAGGATCAATGATCACTCAAAAGTTCAAAGTAAATTTATTGTCAATGTACATCTATGTTACTGTATAACACATTGAGATTCATTTTCTTGCAGGCAATTACAGGGAAAAAAGAAATAAAAGAGAATTTACAATAAAATTTATACATAAACTGGCAAATTCTGACAAACAACCAATGGTCAAGAGAAGACAAACTGTGCAAATTAAACAATTAGAGTGGATCCAGACCACTCCCCAGGCAGGGGTTGATATACTTCATAACCAACCTCTTGAAGCACTTAAGTGCCAAGGCATGATAGTCCCTGAACCAGGTTATTGCGTCCTTCTTGGGCACCTGCATGATTGAAGCCTGCTTGGAACAGGTAGGTATCCCATGATGCCAAAACTCTTTTGTTTTTCAATTATTCACAGGATCTCTCACTTACTTTTTTTTAATATTTTACTAACTTTATCTCATGGCTGAACTTTTTCTTATTAATCTTTAAATAATTCTTTGCTATTTTATATTATGTTTTAGAACTGCTGATCCAGTCCTTTGCTCAATTTTACATTTTTCCTTTAAACATAATATAGTCTTTTAGATTTTTAGCTAACTACAGATAATGGATCTTTTTCAAAATGTTTTCTCATTTAAATGCATCTATTCTATATATTCTGAAAAGTCTCCTAAATGTCAAACACTGTGATATAGCTGATGCATCCTTTAACCTAATTTGCCATTTCACCTGAGCCATGTATGCTTCTAACCCTTATTATTGATCATAGTTAAATTTAATACTCTTAACCTATTCCTCTCCCCCTTATTAGAACATAGAACAGTACAGCACTGTACAGGCTCTTCAGCCCACAATGTTGTGCTGAGCCTTAAACCCTGCCTCCCATATATCCCCCCACCTTAAATTCCTCCATATACCTGTCTAGTAGTCTCTTAAATTTCAATAGTGTATCTGCCTCCACCACTGACTCGGGCAGTGCATTCCACACACCAAGCACTCTCTGAGTAAAAAACCTTCCTCTAAAATCCCCCTTGAACTTTCCACCCCTTACCTTAAAGCCATGTCCTCTTGTATTGAGCAGTGGTGCCTTGGGGAAGAGGCACTGGCTGTCCACTCTGTCTATTCCTCTTAATATCTTGTATACCTCTATCATGTCTCCTCTCATTCTCCTTCCCTCCAAAGAGTAAAGCCCTAGTTCCCTTAATCTCTGATCATAATGCACACTATCTAAACCAGGAAGCATCCTGGTAAATCTCCTCTGTACCCTTTCCAATGCTTCCACATCCTTCCAATAGAGAGGTGACCAGAACTGGACACAGTACTCCAAGTGTGGCCTAACCAGAGTTTTATAGAGCTGCATCATTACATCACGACTTTTAAACTCTATCCCTCGACTTATGAAAGCTAACACCACATAAGCTTTCTTAGCTACCCTATCTACCTGTGAGGCAACTTTCAGGGGACTTAATCAGAATTTCAATCACAATATGGTGACTGCTACCTATCAATTGATTATCTACCAACAGAGTTCCTCTTCTCCTGACCTACTACCCCATGAGCCTCTGCATCCAACACATCATCCTCGGCAACTTCCACCATCTCTAACTTCCACCACTAAACACATCCCTTCCTCCCCGCCCCCACTTTCCATTGTCCACAGGGATCGCACCCTCCACGAATCCCTTGTCCATTCATCCCTCCTGGCACTTACCCCTGAAAGTGTCCAAAGTGCTACACCTGCCCATTCACCTCCTCCCTCACCTCCATTCATGCCCCAAACAGTCCTTCCAGGTGAGGCAACACTTCACCTGTGAATCTGCTGAGGTCGTCTATTGTGTCCGGTGATTCGGACGTGGCCTCCTCTACATTGGTGAGACCCTTCTTCGAGCACCTCCACTCCATCTGCCAAAGCAGTGCTTCCAGTGGCCCAGCATTTTAATTCTGATTTCTATTCCACCATGTTGGTCCATTGTCTCCTCTTTTGCCATGATGGGTCCACTCACAGGGTGGAAGAGCAATGCCTGACATTCTATCTGGGTTGCCTCAAACCTGGTGGCATGAATATTGATTTCTCCTTCCCAGTAAAAAAAATCCCTCCCCCTCCTCTCTTCTTCTATTCCCCACTCTGGCCTCTTATCTCTTCTCACCTGCCTATCGCCTCCTCCTGATCACCCTCCTCTTTCCCTTTCCTCTATGGTCCACTCTCCTCTTCTATCAGATTCGTTCATCTCCAGCCCTTTACCTTTCCCACCCTCCTTGCTTCACCTATCACCTTCTAGCTATCCATTTTCCCTTGCCCTCACCTTATTATTCTGGCATATCCCCCCCCTTCTTTCCAGTCCTGAAGAAGGGACTTGTTCCGAAACATTTCCAGACATGCTGTCCGACCTACATTTTTTGCATGTTACTTTGGATATCCAGAATCAGAAAATTTTTTTGTGTTTATGATGACTGCTGTCTGAGCTGGGTTTATGATGAAGTCATCAATTAATCCTATGCCATTGCACAAAACCAGGTCTAGAGTAGCTCGATGTCTATTTGGCTGCAGAATGAATAGTACGGGGGTCGGCAACCTGCGGCTCCCGAGCCATTTGTGGCTCTTTCACCTCTGTGCTGCGGCTCCCTGTGGCTTTGGGAAATAATTGGTCAGTATTTAATTAAAATGTATTTTATGTTAGTTTGTTAGCTTTTGAAATGTAATTCTAAATTTGAAGATTATGGTGATCTTGTACAATCTAAGTGTGGCGACACATTTCCTGGCACATCCGAAACGGCTCACAATTAGCCAGCATTCCGGCTAAGGGAGATAGCCTACGGGGGTTTGTGAGTACGCGTCTTTTGCAGCATCTGCGTCCATGGGGGCTGGGTTGAGGGAGGCTTAAAAGCGAGGCTGTTTAGTTCGAATAAAGTTATTCGACTGCAGTTTACTGACTGCGTGAGCACACCGCTACAACATGTTTTTATCGCTATTAATATACGTCACCACTGCCAATACCTGACACCCGCCAGTGCGCGATTTCTTTAATTTTTCGATCCAAGGTAAGCCAACTATGGAGAATTCTAAAAAAAGAAAAGTGACTGAAGAAAACAGAACGTTTAATGATACGTGGACAGATTCATTTGCTTTCACTGTTGACGAGACTGGTTTACCGGTATGCTTAATATGCAATGAGAAACTAGCAAACAACAAAAAGTCAAATGTCGCAAGGCATTTCCAGAGTAAACACGCAGCCTTTGCTCAAAAATATCCGGATGGAGATGAGAGAAAAAAAGCCGTTTCGGAACTGATGCGGAAGGTTGATCTGAGCAAAAATCATTTCCAGAAATGGATGAAGTCTGGAAAATCAACGACATACGCCAGTTATATTGCCGCTCAGGAAATAGTCAGGCACGGGAAGCAGTTTACAGATGGTGAATATATAAAAGAATCTTTCATTAAGATTTCAGAACATCTATTCACGGACTTTAAAAACAAGAGTGAAATTGTGCAGAAAATCAGGGATATGCCCCTCTCTGCAAAGACTGTCAAAGACAGAACCATAAAAATGGCAGAAGACATCACAAGACAGCAAATTAAAGACATCAATTCAGCTGTGGCCTACTCGATTGCCTGTGACGAGTCTAAAGACAAAGGTGATATTGAACAAATAGCGTTGTTCTGCCGGTATGTAAACTCTGCCGGGCCTCAGGAAGAACTGATTGAGTTGATACCTCTAAAAGACCAAACACGGGGGGAGGACATCTGTGAGGCTGTCTTGAATTGTTTAAGAGCCAAAGGAATAAAGACCACCCACCTGGTGTCAGTAGCTACTGATGGGGCTCTGAATATGACGGGAACGCACAAGGGATTTGTGGCTTTACTGCAGAAGTCGCTGGACAGAAAGCTGCTGACTTTTCACTGCATCTTGCACCAAGAGGCACTGTGCGCTCAAACATTTCCTCCGGAATGCACAGAAGTAATGGATGTTGTCATTCAGATTGTCAATAAAATAATGGCAAAAAGTTTAAATCACCGTCAATTCCGTTTGTTACTGGACGAGATGGAAAGCGCATATTCTGATCTCCTGCTGCACAACAAAGTCCGGTGGCTGTCCAAAGGGGAGGTGCTGAAACGCTTTGTCGCGTGTCTGGAAGAAGTGAAAACTTTCCTGGGCAGCAAAGGGCTCACCTTTCCTGAGCTGGAACAGCCAGAGTGGCTGGAAAAGCTACACTTCATGGTAGACATGACAGCGCACCTGAACACGCTGAACACAGCTCTTCAGGGGAAAGGACGCACAGCCCTGCACATGTTGGAGGATGTTTTGGCATTCGAGCGCAAGTTGACAGTGCTTGCCAGAGATTTACAGAAAGGCACTTTGTCTCACTTCCCCAATTTGAGAGAGTTCAAACAAGGTCACGACATGATAATTTCGGAGTATTTACATTCTGCAATCATCGCAATGCAAACATCGTTTGGGAAACGCTTCTGTGAGTTCAGAGAGGAAAAAAACACATTATCCTTCCCGGTCACTCCCTTAAGCATCGATCCTTCCCTACTGAATACGACTGCATTGGCAGGTGTGAGTCAACCTGATCTTGAGATGGAACTGGCCGACATAGCCGACAAAGACATATGGGTGTCCAAGTTTAGACGCTTGACAGCAGACCTTGAAGATGTTGCCCGTCAGAAGGCCGTTCTTGCTCAGAATCACAAATGGAGTGATATTGAAAACCTTCCAAAACCGGACAAACTTGTGTTCGAAACATGGAATGCTATGCCCGACATTTATGTAAACATGAAAAAGTATGCGCTTGGAGTCCTGTCGATCTTTGGATCCACATATGTATGTGAGCAGGTGTTCTCCAACATGAACTTTATTAAAAACAAACATCGCGCACGCCTCACAGATGACAGCTTGCGATCCTGTGTAAAGATGAAGGTGACGTCATACAGCCCTGATGTGCAGACGCTGTGCGCTGAGGTCCAGGAGCAGAAATCCCATTAACCAAGTATGATAAATATTTTAATTGCCTATTATTTTATGTATATTCATATTTTTTCATTGTTCAGTGAAATAGTCCTTTTATTTTTCAGGCTGACAGCTGGCTGATGTTATTTTTGGTTTGCTGCTGGCGGCAAATTTAAGTTTGGCGTTTTTCATAAATACAAGAAGGACTCAAATAGACGTTGAGTATTTTACTTAAAAGTAACCTTCAACCCAACGTCTTTTTTTCGGAGTTCAAAATGTTTTTGTTGCATGCAGAAATGTAATTTCGTTTTCTCTGCAGGAGTTCATCAATTTCATAAATGCAACACATTATAGTTTGTTTATACATAGCATAAAGGCAAAAAAAACGTTGTATGCAGTGTTATTTCATTTTAAATGTCAAACGGGTTTTGCGGCTCCCAGTGTTTTCTTTTCTGTGGGAAATGGGTCCAAGTGGCTCTTTCAGTGGTAAAGGTTGCTGACCCCTGGAATAGTAGCATCCTAAGAATGATTGAGGAACAGAGGGACCTTGGTGTACAAGTCTAAAGATTCCCATAGCACAACTAGACAGGCTAGTGAAGAAAGCATGCTGGTTACTGGCCCTCATTAGCCGGGGTCCAGTGTATAAAGGTAGATAGCTGTTGATATAGCTTCGTAAATCATTGGTTCGAACCACAGCTGGAACGTTTTTGCAGTTCTAGTTGCCTCACAATAGGAAAGATATGGTTGCACTGGAGATGGTGCACAGGAGATTCACCAGGCTGTTGACTGGGATGGAATGTTTCACTCATGTGGGGAGTCTGGATAGGCTGAGTTCATTTTCCCTTGAGCAAAGGTAGTTGAAGGGAGACTTGACAGAGGTATACAAATCATGAGGGGCATAGATAAAGCAGATATTAAGGAAATATTCCCCATGGAAGACCCCCTAGGATTAGGGGGCATGGGTTTATGGGGTGAGGAATAAAAAATTTAGAGGATATTTGAGGAAGAATTTTTAACCCAGAGGGTGTTTGTGATGTGGAATGTCCTGCCTGAAGGTGATGGGAACCGATCCCTCTCACAATATTTAATGTGCAATTGAATTAAAATCTAAATTGCCAAGGGATTGAAATGGGACCAAGTGTGAGTAAATGGGATTATTGGAAATTAGTACTTAATAGTCAATATAGACAAGGAGCACCAAAGGACCTCTTTCTGTCCTATATCACTCTAGGATGTAGACCATGCTTAAATTTTTGAAAATGTGCAAATTGAAGGAATGGTTAGTAAAGCTTGTGGAGTTGCATGTCAAAAGTAAAAGAAGAGAACACAGAAGGATTGAGGATGCGTGGAAATTTTTTAAACATAGATTAGATTGCTATTAAATATTACATCCAAATCTGATATAGGCATGGAGACACTAATGGTTTGATCCTGCCTATCTTCAGGCTGTATTGGTTGTTGATGCAACTGACACATTTCACTCTATATTTTGATGTTTCAATGTATATGTGACATATAAAGTTAATCTCTCTCTTTAAAATTTTAGGTGCAAGGTCAAAGGTGGATGTGAAGAAAAACATTTGTATTTGGAGAATTATTATGATCTGAATCTCATTATCTGTAAGGATGTTGGAAACAGAATTAAGATGTTCAAAAGCAAACTGTCCAGGCATCTGAGGAAAGGTAATTTGCTGGGCTATGGGTAAACTGGGAATTGGGACTGATAGAGTTGCAACAGGCTCATGGACCAATTGGTCTGTTGTGACATTAAATTCCATATTTCTCCTGCTCTATAAACTGAGGTTTAATGCATTAGCTTTCCTTGTATGCATCAAGAAATTCCAGAATACTGTTAATTTGAGCTTTCTGATTTGAGATCAGATCCAAAAGCATGTACCATAGCAGAAAGTCACAGGTCTGACAGAGCTTGTGACATAATTTGAGGTCAACATGAATGTTAGAAATAGAGCCACTCCTGTTCCTCTTGGCAGCAGTGATGTAAGAAACTATGAGGTGGACACGTGGCAGCTGATAAATTGGCAATTAATGCTGACATGCTAAAGTCACCCACACCTCAAGAAGAAATTTTAAGCACAGCAAACAGAACTGACTGCAGATGGTGAGGAAAGAACTAATAACATAAGATTCATTCTGGCCACTCATTCATTCTCAGCTTATTTCAGTCTCCCACAGGTGAAAAGATGAGAGTCATGCTGTCCTGCATATAGATAGTGCACAGTCCAAACAGAGCCAACTGGTGAATAATGACAGAAAATATTCTTTCTTAACAAGCATTTTGATTTTTCCACTTTATTCATAACAAAAATCAGATCATCCTAAATTAAAGAATGTATAGCATTACTACATTGGTTGGCAGAATGATCACATTAACAATCTTAAATACCATTCACTGAAAAATGATTTCAGGAAATTCTCAAATTATTTAATTTGGCCCCTCTTGTATGTATCAAACAGCTAAACAAAAACCACTATTTCTGATTGATTTGCAAAATTGTAACTTGGTTACAAGGTTGAAAAAAAAAATCCCACTTGGTTTTTAGTTAATGTTTTTCCAGTCAAAATGCTACACATTTTCAAAAGAAAACGTTTTTACTTACTGGTTATGCTGGGAACCTAGAAACTTGCGCTTTTGTAAAGCACAGAGAGAAATTAATGCAGTAATTAGAATCCAGAGGCCTGCTCTGTTGATTCAAGTTCAAAGTAAATTTATTACCAAAGAAGGCATATTCCACTGTGTACTACCCTGAGATTCATTTTCTTACAGGCATTTACAGTAGAATAACAAAATGCAATATAATTAATCAAAAACTACACACAAAGACTGACAAACAACTAATGTGCAAAAGAAGACAAACTATGCAAGACAGAAAAATCAAATAATAATAATAATATTAAGGGGGAGATTTGGTGTAGTGGTAATTACCGCTGGATTAGTAATCCAGAGACACAGTTGTATGCTGGGGTCATGAGTTTGAATCCCACCTTGGCAGATGGTGAATCTGAATTCTGATATCTGAAAATATCTGATGATTATGTCGACTGTCGTAAAAATGCATCTGGTTCACTAATGTCCAGGGGAGGAACCCTGCCACCCTTACCTGGTCTGGCCTATATGTGACTCCAGACCCACAGTGGCTAACTCTTAAATGTCCTCTGAAATGGCCTAGCAAACCATTCAGTTGTATCCAACCGCTAAAAAGAAAATAATAAGCAATGAACCCGGACAGACAACCTGGCATTGACCTAGGCACTGGAAACGATAATGGCAAAACCAACCCTGTCAACCCTCAAAGTCCTCCTTACTAACATCTGTGGACTTCTGCCAAAGTTGGGAGAGCTGGCTTGCAGACGAGACAAACAACAGCCTGACATAATTGTACTGACGGAATCATACCTTACAGTTACCATTCCTGGGTATGTACTGTCTCACTGGCAGGACAGGTCTAGCAGAGGGCGTGTCACTGTGGTATACAGTAGAGAGGAGTTGCTCTGGCAACTCTCAACATCAACTCTGGACCCCATGACTCATGGCACCAGGTTAAACATGGGCAAGAAAGCCTCCTGCTGTTTACCATGCATCATACTCCCTCAGCTGATGAATCAGTACTTCTCCATTTTGAGCAGCACTTGGAGAAGGCATTGAGGGTGGCAGGGGCACAGAATGTACTCTGGGTGGGGGCCTTCAATGTCCATCACCAAGAGTGGCTTGGTAGTACCACCACAGACTGAGCTGCTTGGGACCTGCTGGACAGAGCTACTAGACTGGAACTACAGCAGGTGGTGAGGGAACTAACAGAAGGGAAAAACACACTTGACCTCATTCTCACCAATCTGCCTGCCACGGAAGCATCTGTCTATGACAGCAATGGTAGAAGTGACCACCATACAGTTTTTGTGGAGACTAAATCCCGTCTCCAACATTGAGGAAACCCTCCACCATTGTGTAGCACTACCACCGTGCTAAATGGGATAGATCTCGAACAGATCTCGCAGCCCAAGACTGGGCATACATGAAGTGTTCAGTAGATGATCCAGCTTGGCCTCCTCCAGAAGTCCCCAGCATCCCATGTATCAGTATGCAGCCAATCCGATTCACTCCACATGATATCAAGAAAGGGCTGAAAGCACTGGATACTGTGAAGGCTATGGGCCAAGACAAAATCACGGCAATAGCCCTGAAGACTTGTGCTCCAGAACTTGCTGTGCCATTAGCCAAGCTGTTCCAGTACCCAGATGGCATCTACCCGGCAATGCGGATAATTGTCCTGTACACAAGAACCAGGACAAGTACAACCTAGCCAATTACCACCCTATCAGCGAAGTAATGGAAGGGGTCATCAGCAGTGCTGTCATGCAGCACCTACTCAGCAATAACCGGCTTACGGATGCCCAATTTGGGTTCCATTAAGGCCACTCAGCTCCTGACATCACCACCTCCCTAGTCCAAACATGAACCAAAGAGCTAAGTACCAGAGATGAGGTGAGAGTGATAGTCCTTGACATCAAGGCTACATCAAGGTGCCCTCGGTAAAATGGAGTCAATGGGAATTAAGGGGAAAGCCCTCCACTGGTTGGAATCGTACCTGACACAAAGGAAGATGGTCATGGTGGTTGGAAGTCAATCAACTCATCCTCAGGACATCACTGCAGGAGTTGCTCAGGGAAGTGTTCTAGGACCAACCATCTTCAACTGCTTCATCAATAATCTTACTTCTGTCATAAGGAGCATGCCTTATGAGAATAGGTTGAGTGAACTCGGCCTTTTCTCCTTGGAGTGACGGAGGATGAGAGGTGATCTGACAGAGGTGTACAAGATGATGAGAGGCACTGATCATGAGGATAGTCAAAGGCTTTTTCCCAGGGCTGAAATGGCTAGCATGAGAGGTCACAGTTTTAAAGTGCTTTGGAAGTAGATACAGAGGAGATGTCAGGGGTAAGTTTTTACACAGAGAGTGGTGAATGGGTGGAATGGCCTGCCGGTAACATTGGTGGAGGCAAATACAATAGGGTCTTTTAAGAGATTCCTGGATGGGTACATGGCTATGGGTAACCTTAGGTAATTTCTAAGGTAAGGACATGTTCGGCACAGTTTTGTAGGCCGAAGGGCCTGTATTGTTCTGCAGGTTTTCTATGTTTCTATAAGGTCAGAAGTGGGGATGTTTGCAGATGACTGCACAATGTTCTGCACCATTCGTGACTCCTCAGATAGTGAAGCAGTTCATACCCAAATGCAGCAGGACCTGGAGAATATCCAGGCTCGGGCTGACAGGTGGCAAGTAACATTCGAGCCACGCAAGTGCCAGGCAATGACCATCTCCAACAAGAGAGGATCTAACCATCGTCCCTTGACATTCAGTGTCATCACATTCACTGAATCTTCTACTATCAGCATCCTGGGGGTTATCACTGACAGTAACCTGAACTGGTCTAGCCATATAAACACAATGGCTACCAGAACAGGTCAAAGGCTGGGAACCCTGCAGCACATAACTCACCTCCTGACTCCCCAAAGCCTGTCCACCATCTACAAGGCTCAGGTCAGGAGTGTAATGGAATACTCGCCACTCGCCTGGATGAGTGTAGCTCCATCAACACTCAAGCTGCCTGACACCATCCAGTACAAGGCAGCCCACTTAATTGGTACCCCTTCCACAAGCATCCAATCCCTCCACCATCGATGAACAGTTGCAGCAGTGTGTACTATCTGCAAGATGCACTGCAACAACACACCAAAGTTCCTAAGGCAGCACCTTCCAGACCCATGACCACTACCACCTAGAAGGACAAGAACAGCAGGTACCTGGGAACACCACCACTTGGAAATCCTCCTCCAAGTCACTCACCATTCTGACTTGGAAACATATCGCTGTTCCTTCATTTTCATTGGGTCAAAAATCATGGAATTCCCTCCCTAACAGCACTGTGGGTGTGCCTACACTTCAGGGACTGCAGTGGTTCAAGAAGGCAGCTCATCACCACCTTCTCAAGGGCAACTAGGGATGGGCAATAAAGGCTGCCTTAGCTGTTGATGCTCACATCCCATAAATGAATTTAAAAAATAATAAATAAATGAAAAATTAATACTGAGAACATAAATTGTGGAGTCCTTGAAAGTGAGTTCATCGGTTGTGGAATCAGTTCAGTGTTGAGGTGGGCAAAGTTCTCCACATTAGTTCTGGAGTCTGATGGCTGCAAAGGTAATAACTGTTCCTGAATCTGTTGGTGTAGGACTGAAAGGTCCTGTGCCTCATTCTTCATGGCAGCAGTGAGAAGCGAGCATGGCCTGGATGGTGGGTGTCTCTGATGACGGATGCACCGTATTGTGGCAGTGCTCCTTGTATATGTGCTCACTGGTGGTGAAATCTTTGCCTGTGATGGACTAGGCTGTATCTATTACTTGTTTAGGTGTTTCCATTCTTGGGCATTGGTGCTTCTATACAAGGCCTGAATGCAACCAGTCAGGATACTGTCCAATGTACATCTATACAAGTTTGTCAGTTTTTTAGATGACATGCCGAATTTGAGCAGACTTCTAAGAAAGTAGGGGTGCTGCCATGGCTTCTTTGTAATGGCACATATGTGCTGGTCCAAGACCAGGTCCTCTGAACCATTAATGCCAAGGAATTTAAAGTTACTGAGCCTCCTCACTTCCGATCTCCTATTGAGGACTGGCTCTTCCTCCTGTCGTCAATAATCAGCTCTTGGATTTTGCTGATGTTGAGTTAGGAAAACATGTTCAAATTCCACTGCAGGTGTTGCAGAATTTTACTTCAAATAGTTAAATAACAGAAGAAAACTTACCCTCAGTAATTGTAAAAACTGATCTCATTCATCCATGTTCTTCAAGGAATGAAATCTGCCATTCTGATCTAGTCTACCTTATAGATGACTCCAGAGCCTCTGATGTGGTTGATTGAGTTCAGGGGAACTTAATGATTGTCAATGGATGTTAACATTGCCAGTGACGTAATTGTGCTGTGAATGAAATAATGTAGTGTCTGGGTTTAGATCCAGAGTCAGTAAATTTAATTAAGCTCCATTTTAGCTATGGTGATAGGTATTGGAGAGCAGACTGCTAAGTGGGAATAGTTCTCAAATGTCTCTTTCCTCATCTTAACTTGCCTGAATTTGATAAGGAAGAATATCATTCCCAAAGGATTAAGGACTTAGTCAAATTGAATTTGTGCTATAATTACATCATCTTGATGTGCAGACTAGTTTTACTACAATAGAAAATAGACAATAGACAATAGGTGCAGAAGTAGACCATTCGGCCCTTTGAGCCTGCAGCACCATTTTGAGATCATGGCTGATCAGCTACCATCAATACCCGGATCCTACCTTGTCCCCATATCCCTTGATTCCCCTATCTAGCTCCTTCTGAAAATCGAGGTACACTACATCCACTGGAGCTCCCCCGTCTAACTTCCTGGTTACATCCTAAAAAAACTCCAATAGATTAGTCAAGCATGATTTACCCTTGGTAAATCCATGCCTGCTCGGCCCAACCCTATAACTGCTATCTAGATATGCCACTATTTCATCCTTAATAATGGACTCTAGCATCTTCCCCACCACCGATGTCAGGCTGACAGGTCGATAGTTCTCTGTTTATTCCCTACCTCCTTTATTAAAAAGTGGGATAACATTAGCCATTCTCCAATCCTCAGGAAATGATCCTGAATCTAAGGAACATTGGAAAATGATTACCAATGCATCCGCAATTTCCAGGGCCACCTCCTTTAGTACCCTAGGATGCAGACCATCTGGACCTGGGGATTTGTCAGCCTTCAGTCCCATCAGTCTACTCATCACCGTTTCCTTCCTAATGTCAATCTGTTTCATTTCCTCTGTTACCCTATGTCCTTGGCCCATCCATACATCTGGGAGATTGCTTGTCTTCCTTAGTGAAAACAGATATAAAGTAAAGTACTCAATAAATTCTTCTGCCATTTCTCTGTTTCCCATAACAATTTCACCCAATTCATTCTTCAAGGGCCCAACATTGTTCCTAACTATCTTCTTTCTCCTCACATACCTAAAAAAGCTTTTGCTATCTTCCTTTATATTCCTGGCTCGCTTGCATTCGTACCTCATTTTTTCTCCCCGTATTGCCTTTTTAGTTAAGTTCTGTTGTTTCTTAAAATTTTCCCAATCATCCATCCTCCCACTCACCTTAGCTGTGACATAATTTTTTTTTAAAATGCTATGCAATCTCTGACTTCCTTTGTCAACCACTGTGGCCCCTTTCTCCCCTTTGAATCCTTCCTTCTCTGGGGGATGAACTGATTTTGCACCTTGTGCATTATTCCCAAGAATACCTGCCATTGCTGTTCCACTGTCTTTTCTGCAAGGCTATACGTCCAGTCAACTTTGGCCAGCTCCTCCCTCATGGCTCCATAGTTTCCCCTGTTCAACTGCAACACTGACACCTCCAAGCTGCCCTTATCCTTCTCAAATTGCAGATAAAAGCTTATCATACCTCCTAATGGCTCCTTTACTGCAAGATCACTTATCAATTCCTGTTCATTACATAACACTAAATCCAGAATAGTCTTGTCCCTGGTCGGCTCTCGTACAAGCTGTTCCAAGAATGCATCCCGTAGGCACTCTACAAACTCCCTATCCTCTGGTCCAGCACCAACCTGATTCTTCCAGTTCACCTGCATGGTGAAATCCCCCATAACTACTGCGACATTACCTTTGCCACATGCCAATGTTAACCCCTTATTCAACTTGCACCCAATATCCATGCTATTGTTTGGTGGCCTGGAGACAACACCCATTTGGGACCTTTTGCCCTTACTGTTCCTCATTTCTATCCACACAGACTCGACTTCTCCTGATCTTATGCCCCCCTTGCAAAGGACTGAATCTCATTCCTCACCAACAGGGCCACCCCACCCCCTCTGCCCATATTTCAGTCCCTACGATAGCACGTATACCCTTGTACATTCATTTCCCAGGTCTGATCTCCCTGCAGCCATGTTTCCGTTATCCCAACAACATCATAGTTACCCATTCGCATCTGGGCTTCAAGCTCATCCGCCTTATTTCTGACACTTTGTGCATTCAGATATAGATTTTTTAGCCCATTTCTCCTCTCTCTGTTTGAATCGCTGCCTATTGTGCTTAACCCAGCTCCCCGAACTCCCATCGGACTATACGCCCCTAGAATTTTGTTGTCCTTCTTAAATTTACTTATTCTTTCAACACATTTAACTCCGTGTTCCATCAGACCATCCCCCTGTACATGTGTCCTCCTTATCACTTGTTCCACCTCACCTTTCTCTACTACACACTTAATATTCCGGAACCGTGTGGTCCCCACCTGTCCTTTATTCTTCCTCTCGCTATCCTCTCTCACATTCTGGATCCCCACCCCCTGCAAATTTAGTTTAAACCCCCCCCCCCCCCCCGAGCAGCACTAGCAAACTTCCCTGCAAGAATGTTAGTACCGCTCCAGTTCAGGTGTAAACTGTCCCTTCGGAACAGATCCCACCTTCCCTGGAACAAAGCCCAAATATCTACAAACCTGAAGCCCTCCCTCCTGCACCATCCTCTCAGCCATGTATTAATCTTTATAATCTTTCTGTTCCTTGCCTCACTCGCACGTGGCACAGGTAGCAATCCTAAGATTGTTACCCTGGAGGTCCTGCTCTTCAGCTTCGCACCTAACTCCCCGAACTCCCTATGCAGGACCCCCTCACTCATCCTACCCACGTCATTGGACCCTACATGGACCACAACATCTGGATTCTTGCCCTCCCTCTCGAGAATAACCTGCACCTGATCTGAGATGTCTCGGACCCCGGCACCAGGGAAGCAACATACCATCCGAGTCTCCCGATCTTCCCCACAAAATCTCCTATCCGCCCCCCTGACTATAGAATCCCCTATCAATACTGCTCTCTTCTCCCCTTCCTAGTCGAGGGTCCAACCTCAGTGCCAGAGACAGGACCACTGCAGCTTGTTCCTGGTAGGTCATCCCCACCAACAGTATCCAAAACGATATACCTATTTTTGATGGGAATGGCCACAGGGGTGCTCTTCTCTCTGTCTGCTCCCCCTGCCTCTTTTGACTGTCACCCATTTGCCTGCCTCCTGTCTTTTCGGTGTGACTACCTCCCGATAACTCTTATCTATCTCTGCGTCTGCCTCCCGAATGATCTGTAGTTCATCCAGCTCCTGCTCCAGCTCCCTAACTCGGGCTGATAGGAGCTGCAGCTGGATGCACCTATTGCAGGTGTGGTCATCAGGGACAACTGTGTTGACCCTGACCTCCCACATACTGCGTACGGAGCACACCACTGCTCTAACTGTCTTCCCCCATTACCTGATCCCAGATTAGTCAGAATAAATGAAAAGCAGGCTTCTTGCTGAAGTCCTCTTGCGCCGAAGCCCGCTGAGCCAAAGCCCAGCACTCTGCTCCTGCGCACTCCACTGCCCGCACCAACGCTGCCCGCTACTGAAAGTGGGCCGCTTTTTAAAGCTCGCGCTCGCCGCTGATATCACCCGCGCAGCTTATCAACCTCTGCGCTGATATCAACCTCCTCAGGTACTCTCCAGGTAGGTCCCCAACAAAGACCTCACGGTCCTGAATTCCATTAACAAAACATTAAATCTTTTGACCTCCAGAGCCCAGGACAAGTCGAAAGTTCCCACCTGCTTCAAAAGGGAATCAATGATACTAGTCCCCAAAAAGAGCAGGATGAGCTACCCCAATGAATTATCACAGGTAGCGTTCACATCTGTTGCGACGAAGTTGGTCATGGCTAGAATGAACTCTTGCCTGAGCAAGGACATGGAGCCTGTGCAATTTCTCTTCCACCACCACAGGTCTACAGCGGATGTAATCTCACTGGACTACTTGAATGATGCAACACCTACATCAGGCTGCTGTTCATTGATTACACCTCAGCAATCAATGTTGTTATCCCTTCATTACTAATCAACAAGCTTCAAAATGTCTATACCTCCTTTTGCAACTGGATCCTTGGCTTCCTCATTAGGAGACCACAGCCATTGTGTATTGGTAATAACATGTCATTCTTGCTGACCATCAGTGCAGATGCACCTGGCCCACTGCTCCACTCTCTCTACATTCATGACTGTGTGGGCCGACACAGCTCAAAGACCATGTATGAATGTGCTGATGATACAGCTGTAGTTGGTAGAATCTCAAATGGCAATGATGAGGAATACAGAAGAGAGACAGATTGGCTAGTTAGGCGGTGTCACAACAACAACCTGACACTCAAAGTCAGCAAGACTATGAAATCAATTGTGAACTTCCGGAAATGGAAGTCAGAAGATCACACACCAGTCCTCATTGAGGGGTCAGCAGTGGAAAGAGTGAGGAACTTCAAGTTCCTGGCTGTCAACATCTCAAAGGATCTATCTTGTGCCTACCATATTGATGCAATGACAAAGAAGGCATACCAGTGGCTAGACTTAATTAAGAATTTGAGGAGCTTTGTATGTCACCAAAGACTCCAGCAAATTTCTGCAGGTATACAATGGAGAACATTCTGGCCTGTTGCATCGCCCCCTAGTGTGGAGGCTCCAATGCACAGCTTTGAAAGAGGGTTGCAGACTCAGCCAGTCACATCACAGGCACAAGTCTCCACACTATCAAGGACATCTTTGAAAATCGGGTATTGCTGCCACAAAACAATAAGTTTCACAACATGTGCAAGTGATAATAAACTTGTCTCTGATTCTGAAAATTCTGAACTCATTAAGCATATTTGTGTATGACAGCAATAAGAATAATGTCACTTCATAGGAAAACTTCGGGCACAATTTGCTCAAACATTGCCTCCCCTTCACCTGAATGCAAACTTCCTTCCCTGATTCCACCCCCAATTCTCCCAGAGACTTGATTTCCTGATGGGTAGCAGGCATTCAATGATTATTAACTCCTATTCAGAGCATTTCAATCAGTCCGCATACCTTCGAACAACCGATAGAATCATAATTTGTTATTCCAGGGCTTAATCTCTCTCTGCTAGTTTGAGTTCAAGTTTGTTTATTGTCATGTGACTGTACTTCACACACACACACACACACACACACACACACACACACACACACACACACACACACACAAATAAATAAATAAATAAATAAATTTATACACCCACACAATCAGATGAAACAGCGTTCCTCTAGACCATAGTGTACCCACACAACATATCACACTATCACACATAGCACATAAACCAAAATATGACACTATAAATAGGTTAATAAAATATAATTCAAAATGCAAAACTGAATGCAAGAGAAATTCAAAGAGATTCTGGGATGGGTGGTAGGGATCCTCAGCAATGCTTTGGGCTCTTCACCTGCAACACTTCTGGTAACACAAGTAAGGTGGAGGGAAATCTTGATGATCTCCTCAGCTGAGTTTACCATCCTCTGTGGGATCTTGCAGTCCAATGCCTTGCATCTTCTGTATCACACAATGATGCTACCAGACAGGACACTCTTGATGGTTCTCTTGTTCGAATGGGAGCAGGGAGTCTTACACAACTCAGATCTCCTCAGAAAGCATAGACACTGCCAAGCCTTCTTGACTAATTGAAGAGGTGTTGTGGGTCCAGGTTAGATCATCCATTATGTGCACACAAAGGAACTTTCTGCTCCTCACTCTCTCCGCAGCTGAGCCACGTATGTGCAATGGACGATGGTCGACCTGTGCCTTTCTAAAGTCCACATTGAGACCTGGGTTATAGTTCTTGCACCACTTGACAAACTTCTCCACCTCCTCTCTGTATCTGACTCATCATTATTGCTGGTGGGACCAACCACTCAGTGAACTTGATGAAGTTTGAGCTGAAACTGGCAGTGCAGTTGTGAGTCAGCAGTGGACTAAACACACAACCCTGGAGGGCCCCAGTGCTCAGTGTGATGGAGCTTGAGATATTGCTGCCAACTTAGACTGACTGGGGTCTTACCATCAGTAAATCCAAGATCCAGTTACAGAGAGCGGTGTTGAGTCCCAATGAGGCCAGTTTACCCACCACCTTCTGAGGGGTGATTATGTTAAATGCTGAGCTCAAGTTGGTGACTAACATCCTGGCACAGTGAAGTCCAGAAGGGTGCTGCCTCTGAGTTAGATCTGAGTGTCCAAGCACTTTTCATTTCTGATAACTTAAAAAGGCTCATTGAGATGTTTGCAATGTTATGATCAGGAACAGTTCATGATGATACGAAATAAATAAAAAAATGCTGCAAGTATTCTGCAGGTCAGAAAGCTCGTGCAAAGAGAGAGAGAGGCAGAATTAACATTTTAGGTTATTGGCAATGCACATTGTAAATAATGTTGGAATTATTTGATTCAGTCCCAGTAGTAAAATCTGAAGCTGGAAACTGAGACCATGTATACAGGTTTCTTTCCCTGTGTAGTAATATTGATTCAGGATGCAGTCTGGAATAAATATATGTAAATATGGAACATGGAGCTCTCTCCCTTAGTTGTACTATGAGTCAGCAATGTTATGATAATGGAAGCTTTCCATTAAACTAGTAATAACTGAGGTAGAAAAATAGAGCAGATTTCCAAAATTGCATTCAGAAGTTTTTTTATTTAGTATGAAATAAGCACAACAAGAGAGAGAGAAAGAGTATGGAGAAAAACTTTGGATTTATTTTCAGGGAATGAAGATGGGTTGGTATTATCATTGTAGTAGTAATAATTATTGAGATAGATTTAGCACAAGTATGAAAAGGATTCAGGTTTTAAATGGAGTGAAGTCAATATTACTTGGCTGAGAAATTATTTATCACTAGTTAATTATCTGAAGACAATTCATATTCAGAGGTTAGGTTCCATTCAAGAAAGATCATCAATGTATATATGCTAAATATGTTCCTGCAAGGACTACCAAACCTAGAGCTTCTATATATGGCAAGGTGCAGAGAGGGTTGGATATGTAAAACTAAAAGAGAAATTTACGTCAGGCTTTAAAACAGCAAAATGTCTGCAAGGGTAAGTGAAGGGACAAAAGTAAAATGGAAATTAGGGAACTATGTAAAAATAATATTGCCAAGTGAAATCCTAGATTATGTCATCACAGGTCCTTAAAGGAAATAGGGCAGGCCGACATTGTGATTAAAATGGTGTAAAGGAGTATGATTAGCCAATGCACAGAATATAAGAGCAGAAACATTATGCTAGAACCTTCTCCAACAGAAGTTAGGTGTAATCTTGGTATTTTTTACAGTTCTACTCACATTATGGGAAGGCGTGGAGAGATTGCAAAGGAGACATGTAGATAAAAACAGAAAATGCTGAAAGTACTCATCAGGTCAATCAGCATTTGCAGAAAGAGAAACAGTTAATGTTTCAGATTGAAGATACTTTGTCAGAACTGGGAAAGAGAGAACACTTCTGCCTCATTACTATGCAATAAATTTTCTATGATTCTGCAAAGGAAAAATAGCAAGGAGGTTCTTATACCACAAAGCTCCTTATACCACTAACAATCACTTCCAGCGAACATCACACACCTTCTCCAACTTGGAATGAATGTGCTGATATAATTTCACTGACCCCAGCTCCCAGGAATTGCAATGAGGCCTCAGCAATAAGTAGGCCTTAGGCTACGTACTGCTCAGGCCCTGATGCACCATCAATATCTCTCAGAAACTTGAGGTGAGATACAGGCTTTTATTGGCAGGAAGAAAGAACAAGCAGCAAGTGACCACCACACAACATCCTGGAGACTGAGGCCGGGGCGGTGTCCCCAATCGCCTTTATACCGGGGTCCGTGGGAGGAACCACAGGAGCAGTCAGCGGGGGTGGCGTGTCCAGACAGGTATATGTAGTTCACCACATTCACCCGCCTTTGTTTTAAAAGAGAGTCCCCATGGGGTGAAGTTTCTTACAAGTATATTTACAGGTTAAGTCTATCAAGTGGTCGAATCTGTCACTGCGACCTATGTAGCACCGGCTGTGATTACACACGTGCCAGTGGTGATTGCACCGGAGACGGTTGTTGTGCTGGTTCTGGCCTGACCGGAGGTGTCAGCCCACTAGGCGTCAGCGATTCCTCATGCATGTGCAAGGCGCCTGGCATATGCGTGTGCGAGACACCCGGTATAGGAGTGTTGTGAGGAGTCTGTGTAGGGCTTGGTGTGTGCAGTGTCACCTTGGGTACAGGGTTTATAGTTACCGTGGAGTGTTCGGGGTAGTGATCTGCTGCTCCTGCGGGTGCCAGGTCGCGGATGGAGACCGTGTCCTCCCGCTCATCAAGTAAGACCACGTAGGCATGCTGGGGGTTCGCATGTAGTAGGTGAACCCTCTCGACCAGCGGGGAGTAATTATTGCTCCTCACATGTTTCCGGAGCAGCACTGGCCCTGGGGATGTCAGCCAAGCCAGTAGGGTGGTCCCAGTGGCAGACTTCCTGGGAAAAGAAAATAGGCGCTCATGAGGGGTGGCATTGGTGGATGTAAACTGACCTGATCCCCGTAACGAAGGTGTCTCGTACTAGCAGCTCCGCATGTTGTTCTGCCATCAGTCCCTTGCAGTCGCAAGCTCGCACGAGTGTCTGTAGGGCTCGGAGAAACTCAGCGCTCGACTCGTCGGTCGCTGTCGCTGCGTTGCTAAGCGATGTCTTGCATAGACGGTGTTCACCGGCCTCAGGTACTCTTTTGAGGGTGTCCAGTGCCCCTTGGTAGGTTGGCAGGTCCCTGATAAGGGAGAATACTTTCGGACTTACTCTGGATAGGAGGATTTTGTACATTGTGGCAGGCTCAGTCACTGGAATCGTTTCCAAGTATGATTGGAAGCATGCAAGCCAGAGTTCAAAGGCAAGAGCTGCTTCTGGAGCTTGGGAGTCCAAGTCTAATTTTTCCGGACGTAAAATACTTTCCATGTTGTAAAACTTCCAGCCAATAAAATTGACGCACCATCAATAACTCTCGGAGACGTGAGGCGAGATATAGGCTTTTATTGACTGGAAGAAAGAAGCAGCAATTGACCACCACCCTACATCCTGGAGACTGAGGCTGGGGCTGTGTCTCCAATCGCCTTTATACCGGGGTCCGTGGGAGGAGCCACGGGGAAAGTCAGCTGGGGGGAGGGGGGGAACGTGTCCAGACAGGTATATGTAGTTCACCACAGGCCCTGTCCCAAAAAACAGCATAGGTCACAAATAGCTGGTTTAAAAGTTATTTAAAGTTAAGGAATAAAATATAGAAAATCACATTATAACACTCACAAACCAATCAAAAATTATATCTAAGTAAAACAATTTTAAAGAGACCACACTTATCCATTCTCCAGGCCAGCAATCCCTACTGGAGTGAAGTGTCTGATTCTATGTTAGATTTGGGTGAGTGGAGAATTCCCTGGCACTTAGCTAGGAAATCCCATCTAGATTGGATGGGATTTAGGTTGACCCAATGCTCTCATAAAACTTGATTATGTTGAATCAGTTGAAAGGAGGGTCTGCTCTGGGGAAGGCAACTTCAGGCACAATTAGGGTCCAACCCTTGGCCTATCCAACTGGAATATCTACAACTAAACCAGATTCTGTGTCAATGGACCAGCAGACTATGCTAAAAACTTAAAAAGCCATAGGCATCTTTCTTTCAGATGATGTGACATCTTTTCTGGCCTGCTTTTCAGAGGCTTTTTCTTCCCATCTGTTGTTTGCTTCATTTCTTCCCTTCAATATACCAATTTGCTGGACTTCAGTCACTGACAACTCAGGCAGCAAAGCACGAACATATACTGCGGAGAGTACTCACTCTTATTTCATCACACGCATGTATCTTCTGTCTTGAAAAAGACAAATGAAGGTACAGAAGATAATCAACGCCATTGTCTTCTACATGAAGGAGCTTAGATATGGGTGCCTCTGAATTTTATTTCAAGCAGTAATGAATAAAGGACAGCAGCTTACAAAATTAACTGTATTTTTTGGTGCAATTTTATTTTGAAAAAATATAGAAGCATTGGAGTACTCAGACTCAGCCTGCTGATGAAGGATTTTGGTTTAGGCATTACGGTTTTGCATAAGAAGTGCAAGTAATTGAAACTAATCATCAACCTGGTGTAAAACTGGACTGATCATCCAGGTATGATCAACATTTGCAGTATATAAGGGAATTAAAAAGCAGGAGAGTAGTCTTCCATATCTAATTGTGTGTGAACTTCAGCCAGCCGAACATAATCTTGCATCATTCTTCACGGTGGAAGACGCTAGCTGAATGGTGGAAGTTGCAGGTGTCTGGGGGCACAAAGTGTGTGAAGTCACGATTACTAGGGAGATGGTTTTTGGGAACTGAAATATCCAAAGATATGCAAGTCACCTGGACCAGATGGTGTACACTCCAGGGTCCAGAAAGAGGTGGCTGCAGAGAGTGTGGAAGCATTAGAAAGTATCTTTCAAGAATCCAGAAGACTGGAAAATTGCAAGTGTCACTCCAATTTTCAAAAAGGGAGAGAGCCAGAAGAAGTGAAATTATAGGCCAGTTATTCTGACCTCAGTGTTAGGGAAGATATTGAGGTCAATTGTTAAGGATGAGTTATCACGGTGCTTGTAGGCACATGATCAGATAGGGAATATTCAACATGGTTTCCTCATGGGAAAACCTTGCCTGACAAATTTGTCAGAATTCCTTGAAGAAATAACAAGCAGTTTAGACTTGAATTTTCAGAAGGGCTTTGACAAGGTGCCATACGCAAGGTTGCTTAACAAGCTACAAGCTCATGATATTACAGGAAAGGTTCTAGCATGGATAAAGCAGTGGCTGATTTGTAGGAAGCAAATAGTGGGAATGAGAGAGGCTTTTTTTGACTGGCTGCTAGTGATTAGTGGTGTTCCACAGGGGTCTGTGTTGGAAAAGATTTTTTTTACATTATAAGTCAATGATTCAGATGATGGAATTGATGTCTTTGTTGCAAAGCTTGCAGATGATATGAAGATAGGGTGGAGGGGTAGGTAAGTTTCTGGAAATGGAGAGGCTACAGAAGTACTTAGACAGATTAGGAGAATGAGTAAAGGAGTGGCCGATGGAATACAGTGCTGGGAAGTGTATAGTCATCCATTTTGGTAAAAGAATTGAAAGGTTTGACTATTTTCTAAATGGAGAGAAAATACAAAAATCTGAGTTGCAAAGGGAGTCCTTACGTTGGTTTCCCTAAAAACCTTTACAGGTTTTTGCAGGTAGAGTCTGTGGTAAGGAAGGCAAATACGATGTTAGCATTCATTTCAAGAGGACGAGAATATAAAGACAAGGATGTAATGTTGAAACTTTATATAGTACTGTTGAGGACTCACTTAGAGTATAGTGAGCAGTTTTGGACCCCTTATAGAAACATAGAAAATAGGTGCAGGAGTAGGCCATTCAGCCCTTTGAGCCAGCACCGCCATTCAGTATGATCATGGCTGATCATCTAACTCAGAACTCTGTATTGCTTTCTCTCCATACCCCTGATCCCTTTAGCCACAAGGGTCATATCTAACTTCCTCTTAAATATAGCCAATGAACCGGCCTCAACTGTTTCCTGTGGCAGAGAATTCCACAGATTCACCACTCTCTGTGTGAAGAAGTTTTTCCTCATCTCGGTCCTAAAAGGCTTCCCCTTTTATCCTTAAACTGTGACCACTCGTTCTGGACTTCCCCAACATCGGAAACAATCTTCCTGCATCTAGCCTGTCCAATCCCTTTAGAATTTTATACGTTTCAATAAGATCCCCCCTCAATCTTTTAAATTCCAGTGAGTATAAGCCTAGTCGATCCAGTCTTTCTTCATATGAAAGTCCTGCCATCCCAGAAATCAATCTGGTGAACCTTCTCTGTACTCCCTCTATGGCAAGAATGTCTTTCCTCAGATTAGGGGACCAAAACTGCACACAATATTCTAGGTGCGGTCTCACCAAGGCCTTGTACAACTGCAGTAGAACCTCCCTGCTCCTGTACTCAAATCCTTTTGCTATGAATGCCAACATACCATTTGCCTTTTTCACCGCCTGCTGTACCTGCATGCCCACCTTCAATGACTGGTGTACAATGACACCCAGGTCTCGTTGCATCTCCCCTTTTCCTAATCGGCCACCGTTCGGATAATAATCTGTTTTCCTGTTCTTGCAACCAAAGTGGATAACCTCACATTTATCCACATTAAATTGCATCTGCCATGAATTTGCTCACTCACCTAACCTATCCAAGTCACCCTGCATCCTCTTAGCATCCTCCCCACAGCTAACACCGCCGCCCAGCTTCATGTCATCCGCAAACTTGGAGATGCTGCATTTAATTCCCTCGTCTAAATCATTAATATACATTGTAAACAACTGGGGTCCCAGCACTGAGTCTTGCGATACCCCACAAGTCACTGCCTGCCATTCTGAAAAGGTCCCATTTACTCCCACTCTTTGCTTCCTTCTGCCAACCAATTCTCTATCCACATCACTATCATACCCCCAATAGTGTGCTTTAAGTTAGCAAACTAATCTCCTGTGTGGAACATTGTCAAAGGCCTTTTGAAAATTAAAATATACCACATCCACTTGCTCTCCCCTATTCACTCTACTAGTTACATCTCCAAAAAATTCTATAAGATTCGTCAGACATGATTTTCCTTTCACAAATCCATGCTGACTTGTCCGATGATTTCACCTCTTTCCAAATGTGCTGTTAACACATCTTTGATAACCAACTCTAGCATTTTCCCCACCACCGATGTCAGACTAACCGGTCTATAATTCCCCGGTTTTTCTCTCCCTCCTTTTTTAAAAAGTGGGGTTACATTAGCCACCCTCCAATCCTCAGGAACTAATCCAGAATCTAAGGAGTTTTGAAAAATTATCACTAATGCATCCACTATTTCTTGGGCTACTTCCTTAAGCACTCTAGGATGCAGATCAAATGGCCCTGGGGATTTATCTGCCTTTAATCCCTTCAATTTACCTAACACCACTTCCTTACTAACATGTATTTCCCTCAGTTCCTCCATCTCACTAGAACCTCGGTCCCTTACTATTTCCGGAAGATTATTTATGTCCTCCTTAGTGAAGACAGAACCAAAGTAGTTATTCAATTGGTCTGCCATGTCTTTGTTCCCTATGATCAATTCACCTGTTTCTGACTGTAAAGGACCTACATTTGTCTTGACCAATCTTTTTCTTTTCACTTATCTATAAAAGCTTTTACAGTCAGTTTTTATGTTCCCTGCCAGCTTTCTCTCATAATCTTTTTTCCCTTTCCTAATTAAGCCCTGTGTCCTCCTCTGCTGGTCTCTGAATTTCTCCCAGTCCTCAGGTGTGCTGCTTTTTTTTTTGCTAACTTATATGTTTCTTCTTTGGACTTGATACTATCCCTAATTTTCCATGTCAGCCAAGGGTGCACTACCTTCCCTGGTTTATTCTTTTGCCAAACTGGGATGAACAATTGTTGTAGTTCATGCATGCGATCTTTAAATGCTTGCCACCGTCAACCCTTTAAATATCAATTGCCAGTCTATCTTAGCTAATTCACGCCTCATACCTTCAAAGTTACCCTTCTTTAAGTTCAGAATCTTTGTTTCTGAATTAACTATGTCACTCTCTATCTTATTGAAGAATTCCACCATATTATGGTCACTCTTACCTAATGGGCCTCGCACAACAAGATTGCTAACTAACCCTTCCTCATTGCTCAATACCCAATCTAGAACGGCCTGCTCTCTAGTTGGTTTCTCGACATGTTGGTTCAGAAAACCATCCCACATACATTCCAAGAAATCCTCTTCCTCAGCGCCCTTACCAATTTGGTTCACCCAATCTATATGTAGATTGAAGTCACCCATTATAACTACTGTTCCTTTATTGCACGCATTTCTAATTTCCTGTTTAATGCCATCCCCAACCTCACTACTACTGTTAGGTGGCCTGTACACAACTCCACCAGCGTTTTCTGTCCCTTAGTGTTATGCAGTTCTACCCATATCGATTCCACATTCTCCAAGTTAATGTCCTTCCTTTCTATTCCATTAATCTCCTCTCTAACCAGCAATGCTACCCCACCTCCTTTTCTTTCCTGTCTATCCCTCCTGAATATTGAATATCCCTGGATGTTGAGCTCCCATCCTTGGTCACCCTGGAGCCATGTCTCTGTGATCCCAACTATATCATATTCATTAATAACTATCTGCACATTCAATTCATCCACCTTGTTACAAATGCTCCTCACATTGACACACAAAGCCTTCAGGCTTGTTTTTACAACACTCTTAGCCCTTATACAATTATGTTGAAAAGTGGCCCTTTTTGCTTTTTGCCCTGGATTTGCCTGCCTGCCACTTTTACTTTTCACCTTACTGCTTTTTGCTTCTACACTGATTTTACACCCCTCTGTCTCTCTGCACTTGTTCCCATCCCCCTGCCACATTAGCTTAAAGCTTCCTGAACAGCAGTACCAAACGCTCTCCCTAGGACATTGGTTCCAGTCCAGCCCAGGTGCAGACCGTCCTGTTTACACTGGTCCCACCTCCTCCAGAACTGGTTCCAATGCCCCAGAAATTTGAATCCCTCCCCCTTGCACCATTTTTCAAGCCACATATTCATCTGAAATATTCTCCTATTTCTACACTGACTAACATGTGGCACTGGTAGTAATCCAGAGATTATTACCTTTGTGGTCCTACTTTTTAGTTTATCTCCTAACTCCCTAAATTCACCTTGTAGGACTTCATCCCATTTTTTACCTATATCGTTGGTACCTATGTGCACTACAACCACTTGCTGTTCACCCTCCCATTCCAGAATGTCCTACAGCTACTCAGAGACATCCTTGACCTTTGCACCAGGGAGGCAACATACCATCCTGGAGTCTCGTTTGTGGCTGCAGAAACGCCTATCTATTCCCCTTACAATCGAATCCTCTATCACTATAGCTCTCCCACTCCTTTTCCTTCCCTCCTGTGCCGCAGAGCCACCCATGGTGCAATGAACTTGGCTGCTGCTGCCTTCCCCTGATGAGACATCTCCCCCAACAGTATCCAAAACAGTTAATCTGTTTAGGAGGGAGATGACCTCAGGGGACTCCTGCAGTACCTGCCTACTGCTACAACTGTCTAGAGGCCACCCCTTCCCTTTCTGCCTGTGTACCCTTTACCTGCGATGTGGCCAACTCACTGAATGAACTACTCACAACTTTCTCAGCATCACGGATGCTCCAGTATGAATCCAATTGCAGCTCCCCAGATGCTCAATGTGGTCTGCCAGAAGCTGCAGCTGGACACACGTCCTGCACATATAGTCGTCAGGGACACTGGAAGTATCCCTGATTTCCCACATGCTGCAGGATGAACAAACCACTCTCAATCTCAGCTGCCATGACCTACCCAATACTTGTCTCAACTTTTTAAACTTTCTCCTTTGAAAGGAACGTACCCAGCCTTACCTCACTTGGAGGGAAGCTCATCCTCAGCCTTTTCTCGTCAAAGCCTCAAATCTCCAGTCCCTTCACTGGCCCAATCACTCTCTGGCTGCTTTCGACAGGCCGCTCCGCTTGAGGTAATCCTCTATTTATTTGTTTGAGCTTTTCAAACTGCTTGGTCACCTGACCTCGATTGCCCAATCGGCTGCTTTCTGCTGAGTCTGAGCTATTCAAATCTTAATTGTCTAATCAACGGCTTTCTGCTGAGCTATTCAAATCTTGATTGACTTGATTGCACAGTCCAACTGCCAAAACTGCCAGAATCTCTCGAGTCAAAGCCTCAAATCTCCACTCCTTCACTGGCCCACTCACTCACTGGCCGCTTTCTACTTATCTTAAAAGGATGTACTGAAACTGGAGAGGGTTCAAAGGAGGTTCATGAAAATGATTCCAGGATTAATTGGCTTGTGATATGAAGAACGTTTGATGGCACTAGGCCTGTGTTCACTGGAATTCAGAAGAACGAGGGGTGACCTCATTGAAACCTATCAAATGGTGAAAGGACTTGATAGAATGGATGTGGAGAGGATGTTTCCTATGGAGGGTGTCTCTAAGAACAGAGGACACAGCCTCAGAATAGAGCTGCGTCCTCTTAGGATGGAGGTAATAGGAATTTCTTTAGCCAAAGAATGGTGAATCTGTGGAATTCATTGCCACAGACAGCTGTGGAGGCCAAGTCTTTATGTATCTTTAAGGCAGAGGTTGATAGATTCTTGATTGTTCAGGACGTGAAGAGATTGGGGCTGAGAGGAAAATTGAATCATCAATGATGAAATGGCAAAGCAGACTTGATGGACAAAGGGCCTGATTCTGCTTCTGTATGTTATGGTCTTATGACTTATACGTATCATGGGATTCTCACGAAGAGTCGATTCATCTTGGTGGTTCACTGAGTAATTTTGTTTATTAAGTTGTAGTTTTTCATCTAACTTCTCCAATTTGATAACAAATAAAAGCCAATTATGAGAAATTGGAAAAACTGAATAATTATTATCTTTAATAATTGGGATAGAATATGCAATGGAAATGCAGTTCAAATTGTAGGTCTTCAACTGGGCACCTCAGAGTGAAGTTAATGTGAGTAATTGAATGGGCTGCAGCACAAAAGCATTGGAGCACAGCGAAATATTTTATTGTTCAAACTGGAAATAGAAAGGGAGTAGAATAAGGGAAAAGACCATGCCTTGAAAATTGTTCTGATACCTCATCTCTAGCAGCACGTGTTTTCATCATACCTTTATTACAAACTGGTCCTGGGGTTCAAATTCACCTTTTTAGATTTCCCTTTCATCCTGAACGTGTTTTATCACTGGCTTTTGGTTTGCAAACTCTTTCTAACTCACTTAACTGAGGAACTCAAAGAGAAAATAGGCACCATGTTAGCACAGCGGTTGGCACAATGCTATTATTCCTCAGGGCATCAGAGTTCTGAGTTCAATTTTGATGTCATCTGTAGGAAGTCCATAGGTTCTCCCCTTGGAATGTATAATTTTTCTCTAGGTGCTCTGGTTTCCTTCCCACAGTCCAAAAACTTGCCAGTTAGTAGGTTAATTGTTCATCGTAAATTGTCCCATGATTATGTAAGGGTTCAGTCAGGGGGTTGCAGGGTCATGCAGCTTCATGGGCTGGAAGGGCCTATTCCACGCTGTATCTCAATAAATACACAAATTAGTTTTTTTTTTGTTAACATTGTAGCTCCCTCAGTTTCATTTCTAACTGTTGGGCATTGGGATTCTATAGATATTTAAATAAATTTGTTTTCTCAAGAGATCAATTGACTTGTTTTGTAAAAAAAATGTAAAATGTAATATTAATTAATTTAATTTGTAGTTGCAAACATGGTGTGATTGGTGTTGAGAGATCCTAAATGTTCACATTAACATTACATTTCCAGCTTGTGCATTAGATAGACCCAAGGAAAAATAATATGAAATCATTAGTTTTGAGAAGCAATATCATCATGAATAACAGTAAGTCATATCATTATAGCAATTCACTGTGAATGAGTTAAAACCGTGTTACCGCAATGTTGATGGAAGGAAATATTACCTGAAAGAATGGCTGTGGAGAGGGATGAGATAGATGAGCTTTTTCTCTCATCAAGATGAGTGATGTCCATACTGGGAAATTGTATATGTTCTCTCTGCAAGCAAACAGTGGTAGAATCAAACACATAAGTCAGGTATGCCTCAGATATAGCTCAGACTATGGCTCTATCTGACAATATAACTCAGTATCTTACTCAGGAAGACCACCCATTATTATGACCAAGGAACATTTTATTTTATTTCCCATGTTGTCTATCACTGGCTTTGTGTGCATTTGCAAGCAATGAGAAGTTTGTGAGCTCTGGACCAGAGAATATACACCCAATGTTGGGCTGCACATAGGTATTCATCATCCATATAATGAAGAAAGCAAAGGCTGGAGAATGGAACCAGAAAATGCTTGCTGCCTTTGCAATGATCATGAAAATAATAGCTGCCTTGACCCTCGCACACAATCCTGCAGTAAATATGGCTGAACTTTAACACTGTAGTTGAAAATTTCTCATTTGCACTGTGTCCTGAGCTGGGTATATTTCAATGCAAGAAGTACCATAGGAAAAGCAGCTGAGCTCAGGGCCTGGATCAACACCTGGAGTTATGACATTGTAGCCATTAGTGAGACTTGGTTATAGGAGGAGCAGGACTGGCAGCCAATATTCTGGGGTTCTGTTGCTTTAGACGTGACAGAGTAGGAGGGATTAAAGGGGGAGGGTGGTGTTACTGGTCAGGGAAATATTACAGCAGTGCTCCGTCAGGACAGACTGGAGAACTTGTCTAGTGAAGTGTTATGTGTGGAACTGCAAAATAAGAATGGTATGACCATGTTAAAGAGCCCTTATTACAATCTGAGGGATTCAGAGGAATAAATTGGTAGAGAGAATGCCAACTATTGAGAGAAATATAAGGTTGATATATATTAAGTGATTTTAACTTTCTACATATTGACTGGGAATCCCATACTGTAAAAGAACTAGATGGAACAGCTTGTCACATGTGTCCAGAAAAGTTTCCTTCAACCGTAGATAGAAGGCCCAACAAAGACAGTGTGTGATGTTGGATCTGCTGGTAGGAAATGAGACTGGACAGGTGACAGACATTTGTGTTGGGGATCACTTTGTATCTAGTGATGACAATGCCATTAATTTCAAAGTAAATATGCAAAATTATGGGTCTGGTCTGCAGGTTATGATTCTAAATTGGAGCAAGGCCAATTTTGATGCTATCTGGCAAGTGTGGATTGGGACAGGCAGCTTTTTGGCAAAGGTGTACATGGTAAGTGCAAGGCCTTCAAAAGCAAAATTCTGAGATTACAAAGCTCGTATGTGCCTGTCAGAATAAAAGGTAAAGATAGCAAGTGTAGGGAACCTTGGTTTTCAAGAGATATTGAGGCCCTGGTTAAGAGTCAAAAGGAGGTGTATGGCAGATATAGGCAGGTAGGAACAAATGAGGTGCTTATGGTGTATAAGAAATGCAAGAGGACATTTAAGAAATAAGTCATGAGGGCTAAAAGAAGACATGAAGTTGTTATAGTAGACAAGATGAAGGAGAATCCTAAGGGATTCTACAGATATGTTACGAGCAAATGGATAGCAAGGGGAAAAATTGATCCTCTGGAAGACCAGGGTGGTAAGACATAAGATGGAGCCAAAGCAGATGGAGAAGATCTTAAATTATATTTTTGCATCTGTATTTACTCAGGTGATAGACACAGAGCCTGTAGAAGTGAAGTAAAGTGGCACCAACTTCAAGGACCCTCTGCAGATTACAGAGGAGGAGGTGTTTGCTACCCTGAGGCAAATCAGGGTGAATAAATCCCCAGGGCTTGACAATATGTTCCCTATGGGAGGAAAGAGCAGAAATTGCCGGAGCCCTGGGAGAGATATTTAATGTACCTCATATTTAGCGATAGGAGAGGTAACAAAGGATTGGAGGATAGACAATGTTATTCCTCTGTCTAGAAAAGGGTCTAAACATAAACTAGGAAATCATAGGGTGACGAGTCTGACATCAGTTGTGGGAAAGTTATTGGAAGATATTGTAAGGGTCTGGTTACATAAGTTTTTGGATAGACATGGACTGATTAAGGATAGTCAGCATGGCTTTGTGAGAGATAAGTCATGTCTAACCAATTTTATAGCATTTTTTAAGGAAGTTACCAGGAAAGTGGATGAAGGCAATGAAGTGGATGTTGTCTACATAGAATTTAACAAGGCATTTGACAAGGTCCCACATGGGAGGTTGGTCGAAATAGTTCAGTCACTCGGCATTCAATATGCAATAGTAAATTGGATTAGACATTGGCTTTGTGGGAGAAGCCAGAGGGTGGTAGTAGATGGTTGCCTCTTTGATTGGAGGACTGAGACTAGTGGTGTGCCACAGGGATCTGTGTTGAATCTGCTGTTTGTCATCTACTGTATATCAATGATCTGGGTGATAATGTGATTAACTGGATGAGCAATTTTGTGGATGACACCAAGATTGGGGGTTTAGTAGCTAGCAAGGAAGGCTATCATGGCTTGCAGTGGCATCTGCACCAACTAAAAAAATGGGATGAAAAATGATAGATGGAATTTAATGCAGACAAATGTGAGGTTTTGCACTTCGGTAGAACCAACCAGGGTTGGTCTTGCACAGTGAATGATAGGGCACTGAGGAGTGTGGTAGAACAAAGGAATCTGGGAATACAGGTGCATAATTCATTGAAAGTGTTGTCACAGGTAGATAAGGTCATAAAAAATGTTTTGGCACATTGACCTTCATAAATCAAACATTAAGTAGAGGAGATGGAATGTTATGTTGAAGTTGCATAATACATTGGTGAAGCCTAACTTAGAGTATTATATGCAGTTTTGGTCACTTACCCCCAGGAAAGATGTAAGCAAGGTTGAAAGAGAACAGAGAAAATTTACAAGGATTTTGCCGGGTCTGAAGGACCTGATTTATAAGGAAAGATTGAATAGGTTAAGGCTGTATTCCTCAGAATGGAAAAGATTAAGAGGAGATTTGATAGAAGTATACAAAATTATGAAGGGTATAGATAAGGTTAATGCAAGCAGTCTTTTTCCACTGAGGTTGTGTGGGACGAGAACCAGAGGTCTTGGCTTTAGGGGTGAAAGGTGAAAAGTTTAAGAGGAACATGAGGGGAAACTTCTTCACTCAGAGGGTCATGGAAGTGTGGAATGAACTGCCAGCACAAGTGGTTCATGTGAGCTTGATTTCAACATTAAGAGAAGTTTAGATAGGCACATGGATGCTAACGGTATGGTGGACTATAGTCCCGGTCCAGGTCAATAGGAGTAGGCAGTTTAAATAGTTCGGCATGGACTAGATGGGGTGAAGGTCTGGTTTCTGTGCTGTACCTCTCGAAAACTCTACAACTCTGAATAAGGTACAGGAGATTTCAAATACAGCTAAGGTGAAAGTCAACAATCAAAAGATGAGTCTATAATAAAACATCATTAAACATGCTACAGTATAGTATTTCATATCTGGCCATGATGTCTTCTTCGGTTGCTGGTCATTTTGAATCATTGCAAAGTGTAAAGTGCCCCTAGGACATATTGCATATTATTGTCAGTAGATAGTAGTGAAATTCTGTAATAATTTCAAATTAAATTATATAGCAAGACAATGTTCTGATGTAATATTTATAAGTTTTAAAGTGAGAGCTCTAGGCACACAAGGCCTGGCAGTTCCATTGAACAGTGCACAATTTCTATGTGCAACTGACTACTAGCATAAAATCAATTGCTTATAAAATGTGATGTGCACATTATAATTTTTGGTCAGGCAGTTCACAGCACATTATGCACACACCAGTGACACAACTGACAGCAATCCATTTGCAATACACAGCCGGCCACTTGTGACAACTTTCAGACAGACTGAGCGAGCCCAAGTTCATCAGATCCTGTCTTTATGCTGCCCAATCATTGTTCTCAATGTGTATGTTGGAATCACCTTGGTACTGTAAGTGAATAAACACTGTAGGTGAAATGGAGATGTGAAGTGCGAAGGAAAATTGGGTAGAATTATAAAATATCCCTTTGTTGTCTCCATCCACAATTGACCACAGCCCTGTGACAGCCAGAGCATGGCTACAAGAATCTCTTCTCCTAGGGTGAGGCTCTACGTACAGTCAGGCTCCCCCTTTGCTCTACTGCAGCAAACATTCAGTGGAAGGAACCTTCTCCTTGCAAGGACAGAGGAAAAGTGTATGAGTGTGGTACAGTTGCCAGGGTCAAATAGCTTTAAGCTAGCATGTTGTGTTCTGGTTTCCGTACTTGAGGAAGGCTTTGAAGGCAGTGCAGAGGAGGTTCATCAGGTTGATTCCAGAGATGAAGGGGTTAACCAATGAGGAGCGATTGAGTTGCCTGGGACTATACTCTCTGGAGTTCAGAAGAATGAGAGGGGATCTTATAGAAACATACAAAATTTTGAAAGGGACAGATAAGATAGAAGTAGAAAAGTTGTTTCCATTGGTAGGTGAGATGAGAACTAGAGGACATTGCCTCAAGATTCGGGGGAGAAGATTTAGGATGGAGATGAGGAGAAACTGTTTTTCCCAGAGAGTGGTGAATCTGTGGCATTCTCTGCCCAGGGAAGCAGTTGAGGCTTCTTCACTAAATATATTTAAGATACAATTAGAAAGGTTTTCACATAGTAAGGGAATTAAGGGTTATGGGGAAAAGCTAGGAAGATGGAGCTGAGTTTCTGGACAGATTAGCCATGATCTTATTGAATGGCGGGGCAGGCTCAAGGGGCTGGATGGCCTACTCCTGCTCCTATTCCTTACATTCTTATGTAAAGGCAAGATGACATAACTGTGGCTAACAAGAAGAGGCAAAGCCAAAATAAAAGCCCAAGAGAGGGCATATGATAGAGTAAATATTAATGGGAAGTTAGAGGATTGGGAAGCTCTTAAAAACCACTAGAAGGCAACTAAAAAAGTCATTAAGAAGGAAAAGGTGGAATATGAAAGTAAGCTAGCCAATAATATTGAGGATACCAAAGTTTCTTCAGGTACATAAATGGTAAAAGAAAGGTGAGAGTGGATATTTGGACTGCTGGAGAACGATGCTGGAGAGATAATAATGGGGGAGAAGGAAACAGCTGATGAACTGAATCAGTATTTTGCATCGGTCTTCACTGTGGAGGACACTAGCAGCGTGGTGGAAGTTCCAGGTGTCGGGGCATGGAGTGTGTGAAGTTACCATGACTAGTGAAGGTTCTTGGGAAACTGAAAGGTCTGAAGGTAGTCAAGGCACCTGGACCAGATAATGTACACCCCAGAATTTTGTAAGAGGTGACTGAAGAGATCATGGAGGCATTAGTAATGATCTTTCAAGAATCACCAGATTCTGGAATGGTCTGGAAGACTGGAAAATTACAAATGCCACTCCACTCTTCAAAAGGGGAGAGAGACAGAAGAAAGAAAACTACAGGCCAATTAGTCTGACGTCAGTGGTTGGGAAGATATTGGAGTGGATTATTAAGGATGAGTTCTCAGGGTATGTGGAGACACATGATAAAATAGACTGCAGTCAGCATGGTTTCCTCAAAGGCAAATCTTGCCTGACAAATCCGGTGGATGTCTTTGAAGTAGTAACCAATAGGATATACAAAGGAGAATCAGTTGATGTTGTGTACTTGGATTTTCAGAAGGCCTTTGACAGGATACTACACACGAGGCTACTTAACAAGCCACAAACCTGTGGTGTTACAGGAAAGATTCTAGCATGGATGAAACAGTAGCTGATTGGCAGGAGACAAAGAGTGGGAATAAAGACACCCTTTTCTGGTTGGCTGCCGGTGACTACTAGTGTTCCATGGGGGTCTGTGTTGGACCAATTGTTTTTACGTTATATGTCAATATCTTTGGGTGATGGAATTGATGGCTTTGTTGCAAAGTTTGCAGATGATATGAAGATAGCTGGAGGAGCAGGTAGTTTTCAGGAAGTAGAGAGGCTACAGAAGATTCAGATTCAGGTTCAGTTTATTGTCATTTAGAAACCACAAATGCAATGCAGTTAAAAAATGAGACAACTTTCCCCCAGAATGATATCACAAAAGCATATGACAAAACAGACTACACCAGAAAATCCACATAACGTTTGGCAATCCCCAATCCAGAGTCTGGAGAGGCTGCTGTGTATTAATATTGTGCTACTGTCTTAGTGCGTTCCCTGGAAAGGAGCTCCAAATCCACCAGACAAACAAGACCAAAAACTAAAGCTACAAGACCTGCACAAAACCACATAGTTACAACAGTGCAAACAATAGCATATTTGATAAAAAAACAGACTATGGGCACAATAAAAAGTCCAAAGATGTTAAAGGTCTATAAGTTCAAAAGAAATCACCATACAGTTTCTACAAGTCCCCAGGGTCCCGACAGACTCGCCATCCCACGCAGACGGCAGAAGGGAATACCCCCGCTATGAACTTCCATGGCGCCGCCCGACTCAGCCTCACAGACGCAGCACACAACAAAAGCTCCATCAAACCCAGCCTCGCAGACGCAGCACACACTGAACGCGACCTGACCACAGCATATTAAGATGGCCCCACCAACAGCCATCGGCAACGCGACCCCGAGGACTGGGGGCCTGTTCTTCCCAGCAGAGACCCGGACCTCACAGCAGCAGAAACAACGAAGAAGGTCTTCCTGGAGATTTCCCGATGTTCCTCCGTGCTCCCACGTCCATCTTCAACTGATTATGATAGTGCACGGCACCCCGCTACACAAATAAGAGATAATCAGCTCCGGAGTGGCCGCTGCAAGCTGCGTCGCGCTGCCATCTTAGAATCAATCCCATACATCCAGATTCAGAGAATGGGCAAAGAAATGACAGATGGAATAGTATTGAGAGCACTCCGACAGCTGCAATGACCCCAGGCAGAGGTTGGGCTCTGCATCAACCTCCCTTTAAAAAGGTCTAGGGTTGACAACGCTTAATGCTGGTCAGTTTCAGAAGCTGTGTGCTGCTCCTGAAATTCACTCTTACTGGTCTCTAAAAAGAAGATTAGGATTTCTAACATGCACAAAAATCATACCCTCAGAGCACTAAAGCAAATGCTGCAGGTCCCTTGTGTCGCACAATTTAATGTGTTTCCTTTCATGGGCTAATAAATTTCTGGTTCAGAGCCTCTGATTAGATATTAAGATAATTCAGAATCTGTCTCGGGTCAACTTTGCTGTAGCAATTGTTATTTTTTTTTCCTAAGTGACCTCCCACCTTGCTTATTGTACAAAAATGAAATCCCTCTGAAGAAAATGAGAAAGAATAACTTGGTAGGGGCATTTGATAGTTTCAGGCGCACATTTAGAATGTAATCCAAAATGCATCATTGTGCTTTTGATGCACTTTGAATTTAAATGTATTTTGGAAGTACTAAAAAGGGGAGGATCTGCACAATGAATGGCACAGCCTTTCATAGTATTTGAGTAACAGTGGAACATGGGTATACATTTTTGGATCACTTAAGGTAAATAGGGTAACGAAAAGGACATACAGGTATTTGCCTTTAAAGGGGTGGGGCATAAACGATGCCAGAGGTCATGGTACAACTGTATCAAACTAAGCCACAGCAGGGGTATTGTATGAAGTCCTGGTCACCTTGGATGGACTTATTTGCATTGGAGAGGGAGCAGAGGAGATCCACCAGGATATTGTCTGGCTTGGAACCTTTCAGTAATGAGGAGAGTTTGTTTTGTCTGTATGTAATTTCCTTGAAATCAAGAAAGCTAAGCTGGGCCCTGATTAAGTTATACAAATTATAAGGGGTACAAATAGGATAGATAGGTAAGAAAGCGTTCACCATATTAGAGGTGTACAAAAGCAGCGGGAATTAGTTTCAAGTAAAGGAAGGGAGGCTTAGAGGGATTTGCGGAAGAGCTTGTCGGAATGATGGTCGGAATTGCTGGAGGCCCAGAATCTCATAGCATTTAACAAGTATCTCATGAACATCTGAATTGACAAGGCATTGGCTACAGGCCAAGTGCTGGAAAATGGGAGCAACAAGCAATCTGCTGGAGGAACTCAATATGTCAGACATACCTATCTAAGGAAAGGAATAGTTGATGGTTCTGACTGAAGGCTTCCAACTCAACTCAAAATGACAACACTGACTTTCTCCAGTCAACCAATTTTTTGCACGGATTCAGACATCTGCAATCTCTTGTGCCTCCTTAGTATAAATGAGTATTAATAGCTGGCGTAAATATTTTTGTCTGATGGGCTGTTTCACTGCTGCATAATGTTGTAATCAATGCACATTCCTTCAGACAAGTTGATTTAATCCTGTAAGATAAACCTATAAGAAAATTTAATTTTCATATAGCATGAAATAAATTGATATTTTGCCCTCTGCTGGATCAGTAAAGAAGCTACAATTTTGAGCAGTCTCCCATCAATTATCTTATTGCCCAATTAATGGCTTGAAAATCACATCATGACAAAATAAATGAACCAACAATAATTTGACTATTTCCAATTAGATTACTTCTCGAAAATTGTGTTCTGTTTCTTGTTTTTATGAAACTGAATCCTTCTAGCACAGTCTATTGTTCTGCCTGTTTAAAAACAGGAACATTATTCCAATCAATGTTGAATTGCTTCTGTTACATTATCAGCAGTTTATTCTAACCTAAATTATAAGCAATCATTATTCAATTTTTATCATCATATTTATACTTAACATAATTGAATTGGAACTGTCAAATGGTAAATTATTAGTGTATAAAGATTTTTGATCAAGTTTTGTTTGGTTCTGTGCTGGGGTAATTTTGACAGTGGCTCGGAGAGAGGGTTGGCTGGCAGCAGTAATGTGATCCCTGGAATTATGAAGTTCCTGATACATGAGATATGACAGATGAGCCTTGGAGCTCTACACAACTATACTGTTACAAGTTGGTGAATTTATATCTCAGGACCAGGTGAACACAGCCTCATGTAAGGTAAATCATTGTCATTATATCAGAGCAAGCAAGGGCAAAGTCAGGGTGTCAGGGCCAGAGGCGAGGGAGGGGCTGATTCAGCCCGCTGCTCTGTGAGGTTTACTCGATTCTGCGCTGAACTAAGGCTGTTACCTGCAATTATTGGTCTCCTAAATCGGCTGCAGTGATGACGGGCTTTGTGGCTGCGGACTCATTTTTGTAAACTTCAATTCTGAATGTTATTTGATTACTTTTATTATTTACACAATTTTTAAATTTTTCTGCACATTGGATGTTTGACAATTTTTTTTAGTGGGTTCTATTGGGTTTCTTTGTTTTGAGGTTGCCTGTATGGAGTCTTAAGGTTGTATAATGTATACATAATTTAATAATGAACTTTGAACTTTGATGACTGTTCTCCAGTATGCAAGCTTTGCAGTTTGAATTATGAATTGTTAATCACATTTAATTGGCTGCATTTATTTTCCTTTAAGTTTATTAGAAAATCATTATGTCAACGAACAATTTAAAAACCAAACTGCAGGAAGAACTTGAGGAAATCTGCAGATGCTGGAAATTCAAGCAACACACACAAAATGCTGGTGGAACGTCAGAACAAAGGGTCTCAGCCTGAAACATCGACAGCACTTCTCCTTATAGATGCTGCCTGGCCTGCTGCGTTCCACCAGTATTTTGCTTGTGTGTTGCAGGAAGAACTCAGTGGGTTAAGCAGCATCAGCGGCGGGATTAGCAATTGCTGACGTTTCGAGTCAAATTCTGAAGCAAGGTCTTGGTCCGAATTGTCAACAATTCCTTTCCCCCTCAGATTCTTCACAACCTACTGAGTTCCTCCAGCAATTTAATTTTGCTCCCTGTTCCAGAATGTGCAATCTCTCATGTCTCTAAACAATGTAATTTTGCTTCTGTAATCTGTCTTGGTTTACTGGTACTTGGGCAGCAAAGACCACTTATAGTTTGTAGGATTATTGCAGCTGACAGTGCTTATGCTCCATCCCTTCTTTTGACTAGTAGATTTGTACACTAATATTAAAAGGAATAATTTTTGTTCTTACACATCTTTCCTTAATTTGAGATCTAGTTGAACCATTTAGAGACTGACTATCTAGATGCCACCTTTAACATTTATTTTGGAATTCATACTAAGTGAAGAGCCTTGTGGGTATATTAGTTTCCCCAATTTTCATTGATATAAAGTGCCTACTCCAGAATTAGATTACCAAGCTTTTCATCATTCATACCGGCTAAGTGGCTGCTTAACTGCTTGAGAGGTATTAAAGGATTATTATTTCAGGTATCGCCTGATAGGCTGGCTTCTTGTTTAACATCACCAGATAGCCAGTTTAATAAAAACATCCATTTAAAAATCACTTCAACCTGCCAATTTGTTAACAGGCCATTAAATTCTTTATATTTACAAAAGACCTGGAAAAATAGTCTGGACACAAAATTAAATTTCCCACTGTTCCACTGAGGAAATAAAAGAGTTAAAGTCATTTATGTATGTAAGAGCAGCAGACATTAAGCCAGAAGCAGAACAGTTTTAACTGGCCTGGCAGTGCAAGATCTAACAACAGCTGCTCACTTTGAGTCGTCGAATTCAATAACTATAATAAAAGAGGGAATCATTGTTTCTGAAGAAATATTTATGATGTGGGTTTTAAGTGGAATTAGTAAGTCTCTTTTTGTTCAGCTAACGTAGTTTTGAATGGGACTTAGTGTTTAAAATATTGAAGCAATGGATAGGTGGAGTCGAAGGAAGTCATTTTAACCCCTGCAGTTGGATGGTTTAGGAATGGTGATTGTTAAATTATAAGAATCATAGAAGAGTATAGCACAGGGACAGGCCATCTGGTCCACAGTATTGTGCCTTACCAGCTAAAAAGCAAATCAAAAACACCCAACCATTAATCCCCCTACCTACACCATGTCCATATCCCTCCACCTCCCTTACATCCATGTGCCTATCCAGATATCTCCTAAAAGCCACTGTTGTATTTGCCTCTACCATCATATCAGGCAGTGCATTCCAGGCATCCGTCACCCTCTAAGTAAAAACTTACCACTCACTTCCCCCTTGAACCTACCCCTCTCTCACCTTCAATGCATGCCCTTTGGTATTAGACATTTCAAGCTTGGGAAACAGAACTTCCCTATCTAATCTAATTATGCCTCTCATCATCTTATAAACCTCTATCAGATCTCCCCTCAGCCTCCACCACTCCAGAGAAAACAACCCAAGTTCATCCGGTCTCTTGTGACAACACATACCCTCTAAACCAGGCAGCATCCTGGTGAACCTCTTCTGCACCCTCTCCAAAGCCTCAACATCCTTCCTATAGTGGGGTGACTGGAACTGTATGCAATACTCCAGATGTGGCCTAACCAGAATTGTATACTAACAAACTCAATCCCTTTGGTTGTGACAGAGGTGGGACAGGGACTGGGTGATTGGGGGCAGAGGTAAGGATGGGCAGTGGTGGGCAGCTGGTGGGAAACTCTTCAGGGAGCAGTCGTGTTCAGAAATGGAGAAGTCTGAGGGTTGGATGAAGAGACCATGATTATATAGGGACAGATATTGTGTTCAGAGAATGGAGTGTTAATATTCCAGTGAGGAGATTGAGGAGAGACATCATTGATGGATATATGGCAGGTTAGACTCCTAGCCTATGAGAAAGAATGTAAATTCACTTGCGTATGGAATAAATGAAGGAGCTGTATAGGATTTTATGAGACCTAAAACAGAATAAACAGGAAGCACCCATTTCTCTTAACAGAAGGTCAGTAGCTAATCGATATAGTTTTAAAGTCATTTGTACAGGATCTAGAATCGAAATTTGAGTCTGAATTCAACCTGAGCCCTTTCCTTACAGTGATCTGGTTGCTCATCATTACAACTGCCCATCTCAACTCTACCAGCTGCCCACCACTGCCCATCCTTACCTCTGCAGAATAAATAAGAAAGAACCAGAGGCATGGTATAATTGGAATTTTGGATGACACTCAGTAAGGTTCTATATAAAAAGTTGTATAAAATGATACAGCACATGCCATTGGGATTAATATACTGACAAAATTAATTGACTAATAACATACTGATATCAATTGAGAATTGCCTATTTGGAAAGAAAACAAAGTGTGAGAATAAATAGGTGCTCTTTAGGTTGGCAGACTGTGACTAGTGAGGTACCACAGGAATCTTTGCTTGGATCTAGGTTTTCACAATCTATAGCAAGGTTTGGCTGAGGGAGACAAACGTTTGTTGATTATACCATTACTAGCTGGGATTGTAATTAGGAAGAAGAATGCTAAACAAATTCAAAGGATTATATATAGGCTGAATGAGTGAGCAAGAACCTGGTTTATAAAACACAACTGAAAAATGTTACTTGCTTTGTTATACATAACAGAAAAAGTCTGTTAAATGATGAGAGATTTGGTAAAGTTGATGTTCAAAGAGATGCAGGGATGCATGTAAACATGTTGATGAAGGACGATGTGTAGGTGCAGCAAGCGATTCAGAAGGTAAATGGTACATTAGCTTTTATTGCAAGAGGATATGAATATTGTAGTAAGGACACCTTACTGAAGTTGTATATGACCTTAGTGAGACTACATGTAGAATATTTTGTGCAGTTTTGATTTTCTTACCTGAAAAGGATATACTTGCCGTACAGGGAATACACTAAGGTTTCATTGGACTGATTGATATGAGAACAGATTGATTGCCTTCCCAAGTGGTTGAAGGTAGAGAGGAAATCTAATTGAAAGATAGAAACATTCTTAAAGGACTTGGCTGGTTAGATGCAGGGAGGATGTTTCTCCTGCTTGGGTGCTGAGGATCAAAGAACACGTATCCACTGACACTGGTTGTTCTTGACTGAGATAAGGACTGATACCTTAGAATGTGCGGATTTATTTTTGGATTTCTCTGCCCTAGATGGCTCTTAAGGTCCGGCAGTTGTGTCTGGACATTAGGAGAATCAAAAGTTGGATCAGGTAGAAGATTATTAATGGAGCAGAATCGTTTTTATAGGCTAGATGGCCTACTCCTCCTCATATTCGTTTTATTTTTATGTTCATACAGAATCACCATCCTGTTATTACCAGCTCCTCATTCTCTAATTCCCTTTCTCCATAGCCTTTCATCTTTCCTCCACCAGATATTTACCTAATTTTCTCTTGATAACTACAGTAAAACCTTCAACCACATCTGCACATAGTGCATTCCAGAGGCCATCTGCTAAGTAGAGTATGTATTCTACACTTGCCTGTCCTCATTGATCCTACCAAGTACTTCATCTCACACTTCTGCCTAATAAACTTCATCTGCCAAACCTCTGCACATTTTACCAACCTATTTACAGTACATTCTTAACAAAGACAGAACATCCTGTGATAACTCAGTAGGTCAGGCAGCATCTGTGGAAAGTCAGAGTCATTTCTTTAGATTTGTAACCGCTCAATATCAGGTTTGAAGGCCTTGATTTGCTGTTCTTTCTTTACCCCTCACAAAAGTGTATCTCTTTCAGTTTTGCCTGTCGGCTATTAGTTACAATTAAACTGGGCCAGATCCATCTTTGCCCTTCCTTCCATTAATTATCTATTTCTTGGATTGCACCGTTTGTGTAGCTATCCTAAATTTTATGATGTTCTGATCTCTATCTCTTAAATGCTTCACTGCCAAAGCTTGGTGTGCTTGGAGTCAATGTCCATTCAACACCCAAAAACTGGCAATACTGTCCCAGGAACAGTTTAATAAGTATCACTAGCATGACTTTAGTAAATGAAGCCTCAATTGTCTATGCAGAGTCTCATCTACTTATCTACCGTACCCATGTGCTGTAATCAAATATGGAAGAATATTCATAAGATATGTAAAAACATGTATTCCCATCAAAGAATACTGCAGACATTTGGATTAATTTGTCGTTTTTAAATCTCCTTACAAACGAACAGGTCATCCATATTCAGTGGGAAGGAAAAATGAATCAAAAAGGCAATTATCTGAACCTAATGTATGAATGGGGAGAAAATGCTTTAAATCCTCAGGATAGACACTAGTAAGGCAGTTAGAAATGGCAAAGCTGGAAAGGAGTTGCTGGGATGGATATGCAAATGAATGGCATTTTAGTGAAATATGTGAACATTTGTAGGGTTGTCATTAAGATAAATACACAATTTGCATTTATTCTAGCTGTTCTCTTCAAATTTTTTTTTTACTTTATTTAGTCTACCTTGGATTAAACTAAAGAATGCAAATTGTCAAGGAGGTAGGAGATTGACAAAAATAGACAAAATCTTCAAGAAAAAAATTATTGAATCCTTAAGTCTATCAAGGATTGTGACTGAAAAGCTCATGGGGTGAATTTGGAAGTCAGTCAGCACTTGTTTTAATTCCAGCTTCATGCAGATATTAGTTTAAGTCCATAACAAACACTGAGTGTAATCAAAGCAGCTGTGATTAGTTATTAAGCACAGAAGAAATAGTGATATAATGTGAAATAATCCTCAGCAGAAAGTACTTCACTGCAACAGCAGGAGTAGGACAAAATGGCTGACAGGATTCATGCTGATCATACAGTATTTGAAACCTTGTATGGTTGTGTACGTCTGTCGTTTGGCTGGGCATGATGTGTGAATGTGTCAGTACAAAATAATACCCAACAGTACTGCAGAAAAAAAATATTGACAATGTACTGATTACTAGATAATATGTAATTAAGGTTGAGAAGCAGAAACCTATTTCACTGGATTTGTAAAGGGAGTTGGCAAGAGCTGACATTTTCACTCAAAATAAGCAGTCACAGAAATATGCTCGGCTTAACGTGGAAAAGGTAAGTCAACAATATTTGCCAATGAATAATCAGAAGTCTGTATTTATATACAAAAATACCTTAAAATGTAAATTTATTATCAATTCTGTTGTGGACATCACTACCAGATACAGATCACTGTGCACAACAATAATGATAAACGAGAACCTACAGCAACCAAAGAAGAAAAACTTTAAGCTTTAGAAAAAATATTCAAGAGGTTTTGTAAAGAGAAAGTAAAATTCAAAATAAGCCATTTTCCAGAAGTAGTGATTCTTAGATTAATAATAGACGAAAGTGGATGCAACAAATCCAAGAAACAAGGGAAGCAACATTTTAGAGAGGAAACCGAAAATCATTCCAGACCTCAGTTCATTCTTTCCCATAGTATTTCCTAAGTTAGATTTATTTCTGATCAACGAACAGCACTGAAGTCATTATACAAGTTAAGTGGCTACACAGGTCAATAGGCTGATGAAGAAGGTTGTTGTTAGTGTTGTTGAGTACCATTGAGTCGTTGTTGACCCTCTTCAACACATGGGCGACCCTATGGAGAGTGTAGTTGTCCATAGATACGGGAGTAGATTGACAGGCCTTTGCTCAGCACAGATACTGCTGTTGCCCAAGATGGGACCCAGCCAGATTCAAACTCAGGATCATCCACCTCAAAGTCCAGGACTGATGCCACTCCACCACCAGCTGGCCCATGATTAAGATGGTACATGGCATTTCTTAGTCGAAGCATTGAGTTCAAAAGTCATGAAGTTACATTGTGGCTTCACAAGGCTCTAGTTAGGCCTTATATGGTGTACTTCATGCAGTTCTAGTCACCCCATTGCAGGAAGGATGTCAAGACTTTGGAGATGGTGCAGAAGAGATTTACCAGGAAGCTGCTATAATGAGAGGATGGACAAACTTTTCTTGTCTCTGAAACAAAGGGGTCGAGGGGAGATCCGATAGAGGTTTATAAGATTATGAGAAGTATAGATAAGTATAGAGATAATATCTTTTTCCCAGGGTTGATACGTCTAATACCAGAGGGAATGAGTTTAAGGTGCGAGGGGTTAAGTTCAAAGGTGATGTGAGGGATACATTTTGTTGTAAATGTTGGTACCTGGAACGTGTTGCCCGGGGTGGTTGTAGAGGCAGACATATTAGGGACTTTTAAGAGATATTTAGATAGGCACATGAAGGTGAGGGAAGTGGAAGGGTATGGATTTTGTGCAGGCTGAAGGGATTAGTTTAATTGCACATTTGATTACTAATTTAATTGATTAATTACAAAATTGTGGGCCAAAGGGTCTGTTCTTGTGCTGCACTTGTGCATGTTCCAAAGCTGAAAAATGGAACTGAGATTAAAAAAACAACAAAAGGCTTATGATTAATGTAAGATAACTCTAAGCTGCTATTTTTGTTCTCTATGATTAAGTGGTTATCTTAAAATTTGACTTTCAATATTTTGAGTTATTTAAAAAATATTATTACAGATGTTTTGTTAAATTTTTTCTATATGTGTATTCATCAATAAGAATTATTGCAAGATCTTTATATTGAGAATGTTTCCAAATATGTTTTGTGTTTTCATAATGAAGACAATGTGCAACATCAAAGTTTATTGTGGAAAATAAAAGTTCATGGTGTGGAAGGTAACATATGGGTAAGGATAGAAGATTGGCTGGTGAACAGGACGCAAAGTAGACTTTTTTTCTGCTTGGCAGGATGTAATTATCGTCGTGCTACAAGGATAGCTCTGGAGTCTGGACTATTTGCAATTCATATGTAAATTGGATGAAGGCACCAAATGTATTTTTGCTAAATTTGCTGATGATTCAAGTAGGGAAGTATATTTTGAAGAGAACATAAGGAGGCTTCAAAGGGTTGTGAGTGGGCAAAGATTTGACAAATGGAAGAAGATGTAGAAAAATGTGAAATTATCCATCTTGGCAGGCAAGGAAAAGAAACATATTGTGTTAATGACTGAGAAACTGCAGAGCTCTAAACGGCAAAGGGATCTGGAAGTCCTCCTGTAAAAGATTAGTAAGTGTGCACCACAAGTCATTATCAAAGGAATAAAAAAGGTAGGAAGACCATGCTTCAATTCTGTAGGCAACTGGTGAGCCTATATCTGGAGTACTGTGCTTATTATTCTTCTTTTTATTAAAGAAAGATGCAAATGTAGAGGAAGCAGTTCAAAGAATGTTCACTAAACTGATATCCAGAATGGGTGGGTTGTCGTATGAAGCAGGGGTGGACAGCTAGACGTACATTCACTAGTATTTAAACATATGTGAAATGCCATTTTTTTCTTGTGGCAGAACATATTCCTGCAGTCACTGTTTAAAAATAAGACAGAGGTAGGGTGATCTTTTTCAGCGATTCATACATTAGATGTTTGGCCTTTTGTCCCTCAGAGACGGAACAGAAGCAGAGTATTTAAATAGTTTTATGACAGAGGTAGATAGATCTTTCATAATCAAGGTAGATAATTCCTGATAAGAGAAATGTGAATGGTTACTGCGAGTAGGTGAGGGTGCAAAGCTGAGATTACAGTCAGATCAACTATGATCCTTTTAAATGGAGGAGCAAGTTTGAGAGCTCTAGTGGCCCATGTGTGTTCATATGAGAACACCAGGAAAATATACAAAAAGTCATTCTGACACAAGTTTTCAATATAATGATGAAATGAATTGGACCAATATCCATATGGCAGCTTAGTTGGCTACTGTAAATAAACCTTGGTGTGAGTAGGGGTTAACGAACACCTGAGACAAGGTTACAGAGAAATAAAGAAGTAAATGGGATGTTAAGTTTCCTCTGAGCCAGCATAAACTCAGTGTGCCGATTTGAACTCTTTCCCATTTAGAGATACAGTATGATAATGAACACCTCATTATAACTGATGATATGGGACGCCAATGGTAAAAAAAATGTTGTGTTACAAGGAACAAGGAGCTTTCATAAAATATGTACGGAGAGGAAAAATAGTAGAGGTTCACATTGAAAGTTCCGATGTTATGGGAATGTAGATGATACACAGAGGGTTTGTCTGTTTTCCAGATTGCGTTAAAATCTTGAAGAGGTAGTAGATAAATGTCTGTCAAACCCAATTTATCAAAGGCACTTTTATTGAGTTGGAATTGATCAATGAGACATTTCCAAAGAGTGCATGTTAATTATTGTGAGAAGGGATTGATCATTTCTTAGTACTCATTGATAGTCATCTGAAATCTATTGAGGTGAAACAGTTCGGGTCCTGTACTACAACAGAGTATACTAGCAAAGAAATTATATCCAATTTCTCAGCTCATTGTTTATAAGGAGAACAAGTTTTTGATTATAATCCTCAGATTTGTTCATTTCTATTTCTGAGCTTTCTGTAACAAAACAGTATCAACCATCACACATTGATCTCACATATCAACATTGCAAACAGATCAATGAAGCAGTGAAGAAAGTACTATTATGAAAGTGCTGAAGTTTAAGATATTGTCTACCAAAGTGTCTTTCTGGGCTTTTGTTTCCAGAATGGTTTATAAAGACTTCACTAACGTAAACAGCCTTGAATGTGAACTCACTAGCAACAATTCATTCTTGGATTAGTCCTCTATCTAAGCTGGATGTTGAAGAATTGTGACAATGTAATGCTCTTGGAGGAGGAGACAGGGTCTGGTTCAAAATTCTGGATCCACATTTCACAAAGACTGTAAAGATTAATGACTTTAAATGCCCATCCATGGTCTCAAATCCCTTCAGGATCTCAGCATTATTTGGCTCTGCGCCCTGCTTCAACTTTCTGAGACCTTTGCACTCCTTTAATTCTATTCTTAACATATCCCTGACTTCCTTCACTTTGCCACTGGTAACCATATGTTCAAGCTGCCAAGGTACTGAATTGTAGGATCTTCACACTAAACTGCTTTAACCCTTTCTGTCTTATTCTCCTTCTTTAGGACCCATCACGTAAATCAAACTTCTGACCACATTTCCTAATTTCTCTTCTTGTGACTAGATGCCAGATGTTGTTTAATAGTTGTGCAGCTTCTTGGGATATTTTGCTGCATTAAATGTGCCAGGGAAAAGCAAATTTTCATTTTTATTGTTTTCTTTTGGGATAGATATGCCTTTTCATAGAATAAATTGATAAACCCATCTGACTGTATAAGATTGACCACATTTCTGGCTGATATAAAGACATTACGGTACAGGCAGTCCCTGAGTTATGAACATCCAACTTACGAACGTCTTGTACTTATGAACAGAGGGAGGAGAACACCGTCTGCCATTTTAAGTCGGATCACGATGCCGTTCACCATTTTAAATCGTTGCCGTTAACACTGTGTTGAGTGTGTAACTTTGTATTTGGCTTAAATATTTCTTAGCAAGATTCACCCTGACACCCCTTTTCCAGTCAGCACTGCCCCCACTTGTCCCATTTAACCTGTCTCAGTGCGGGTGGACTTTAGGACCCGGGGGAAGCAGAGGACCCGCGGCTGCTGCTCTATCTGCAGTTTTCTGTCCCGTTGATGGAAAATGATCGTGATTGAAAATAAAATTGAAATAATAAAGTGATCAGAAAGAGGTGAAATGCCATCAGTCATTGGAAAAGTGTTAGGCTACAGTCAGTCAACGATCGGAACAATTTTAAAGGATACTGGTAAAGGATGAAGTGAGAATAATGGAGCATGTGAAAAGCTCTGCCCCGATGAAAGCTACAATTATTACTAAGCAATGCAGTTGTTTAATTATTGAAATACATACGCTTCTTAAGTGTTTTATACACATAGAAAGGTAAAATATATACTACATACTAAGACAAACGTTCGACTAACTGATGCTAAATAATACCGGATGTACCTGTTCTGTCTTATGTACAGATCCGACTTAAAGACGAACTCAGGAACGTAACTCGTTCGTAACCTGGGGACTGCCTGTATTCATGATGATGTCTACCTAATTATTAACCAGCCTACAAATTCTTCTACAACTTTATTTTATCCTTGAAATAATCATCAAAAAGAAAACCATGAGACCAATAATCATTACTTAACAACTTATTATTAACCTGGCATTTTAGCACATATTCACCCTGGCTGTTCCAGTTTGGGTACTTTGCTAGCAAGGCACAACCTACTATTTTTTAAACAAGTATTTAAAATGGCACAAGCTTTAAATGCATTTGAACCTAAACAGAAGTGACACAGGATGAAACCAATACTAAACAGAAAGAGAATCATGTCACCTTGGACAAGTAGCCTTACATTTTACATCTAATGAAAACAATTTCACATTTAAACATCTGGATTCAAAGAACATTTATCATCAAAGTTTGTATGCAGTATACAGCCCTGAAACTTGCCTTCCCCACAGACAGTCATGAAACAAAGGAGAACCACAGAACCAACCCTTTCAAAGAGAAACATCAAATACCAAACCTCCTCCCCCAACACGCAAAAAAACTATATGAATTGCACAAAAAGAAGAGTGAAATCACAGAAAATAAGACACAAAATCAAAAGGCGTACTTCTGCCGAATTCAGATCAGTGTTCATTTTCTGCAGGCCTCCCCGATTCAAGAATTACCCAAAAGAAGTAACAGAAAAGAATGACTAGAATTAGGAACTAGAACACATCATAAACCTGCATTAGAGATCAGATCTATGATCTATAATCCTAATAACCTAATGCTGATACAATAAAATATGTAAACAAAATGGGGAATTATAACAGCTTAGTTTTTGACGTAGATTTTAGTTTCCTCTCATTTAAGTCTTGCAACATATTTTATATAATACAAATCTTATAACCCCAAACTGTTCAGCCAAAACAGCTTTCACTTTAAAATATTTGCAATGACATGCAGAAGATTTTTCATTCTTTACTGGATAAAATTCAACTGATTTTTTTTCTAGAAAAGTGAGTGGAAGCTGATGATTAAGCTGGATGAACTACCTAGATGTTGAGTTAGCTATTTTACAGGAGAAGGTCAGCCTTCTTAGATTTTAGCAGTTGTTTGTGTATGGGGGTCAAAGGTTTTCTCTGTCCCTGGAGGATCATGTCCTTGAGTAATGAACAACTATTGCAAAAATAGTGAGTAACATACATTCTTATGTAAAAAATAGACCTAGTTACAACCACCATAAGACCTTCCAATTCAGCTTACTGTATCCAAAATTTTTTAAATATAATTCTTTCTTCCCACACATGGCCTTAGCACTTATGGGAGAATAAAAAGGACAGAGAGGAACCTGAGAACTTGAGGCACTTTACTACTTCCTAATTAAGTTCACTTCATTAGGACTTCATAAATCTTGGTGCATATTGGCACCAATGACCTAGGTAGACAAGGTAAGGATGTTTTGAAGAGATGTTTTAGGGAGCTAGGTAGAAAGCTGAAAACCAGGACCTCCAGAGTAGTAATCTATACAAAATGTATACAACCTATACAAAAGGGACAGGTTACACCTGAAACTGAGGGGGGTCCAATATCCTTGTGGGCTGGTTTGCTAGAGTTGTTAGGGAAAGTAGTTTGGCAGGGAGCTGGGAACCAGAGTGATAGTGCTGAGGATGAGGTAGCTAGTTAACAAACAAAGACAATCTGCACTGAAACTCCTAGCAAGGAGAGGCAGATGATAAGTTGTAATGTAAAAGCTGACAAATGTAATGTAAAAAACGAGAAGGGTGAATACAGGACTGAAGGTGTTATATCTGAATGCTTGCAGTATACAGAATAAGGTGCATGAACTTTAGCAAAGCAACAGATCGGCATGTATGATGTTGCAGGCATCACTGAATCATGGCTGAAAGAAGAGTATAACTGCGAGCTTAACGACCAAGGATACACATTTTATTGAAGGGACAGGCAGGTAGGCAGAGGGGATGGTCTGGTTCTGTTGGTAAGAAATGAAATCAAACAACTAGGAAGAGGTGACATATGATTGGAAGGTATTGAATAGTTGTGGGTAGAGCTAAGGAACCAGAAATGTAAAAAGACTTGAAGGGAGTTGCCTACAGACCCCCAGCAGTAGTGAGAACATAGTTTACACATTACAATGGAAGTAGAAAATGTATGCCAAAAGGACAATGTTACAATAGTCATGGGGGGTTTCAGTAGGCAAGTAGATTGGGAAAATTAGGTCGGTGCTGGATCCCAAGAGGGGAAGTTCCTGGAGTGTCTACAAGATGGCTTTTCAGAGCAGCTCATCGATCTGCCCACTGAGGATCAGCTGTTCTGAACTGGATGCAATGAACCTGAATCGATTAGAGAGCTGAAAGTAAAAAAAAACCTTAAACTTTAACAGAACCCTTAAGGGGAAAAGTGATCATAATATGACTGAATTCACCCTGAAATTTGAGAAGGAGAAGCTAAAATCAGATGTATCAGTATTATAGTCAAGGAAAAGGAATTACAGAGGCATGAAAGAGGATTGGCCAAAATTGATTAGAAAAGAACTTTGACAGGGATGGCGGCAGAACAGCAATGGCTGGAATTTCTGGAAACAATTCGGAAGGCACAGGATATATACATCCCAAAGAGGAAGAAGTATTCTAAAGGCAAGATGACACAACCATTGCTAACAAGTGAAGTCAAAGCCAGCATAAAAATCAAAGAGAGGGCATATGATAGAGCAAAAATTAGTTAGAGGATTGGAAAACTCTTAAAAACCAACAGAAGACAACTAAGAAGTAATTAAGAAGGAAAAGATGGAATATAAAAGTAAGCTAGTCAATAATGCTGAAGAGGATACCAAAAGTTCCTTCAGATACATGAAGTGTAAAAGAGAGGCCAGAGTGGATATTGGATCACTGGAGGGGTAGTGAAGGGGGACAAGGAAGTGGGAGATGAACTGAATGAGTATTTTGCATCAGTCTTCACTGTGGAAGACATTAGCAGTACAGTGGATGTTCCAGGTGTCAGAAGTCATGAAGTGTGTGAAGTTACCATAACTAGGGAAAAGGTTCTTGGGAAATTGAAAGATCTGAAGTTAGATAAGTCACTTGGACCAGATGTTGTACACCCCGGGGTTCTGAAAGAGGTGGCTGAAGAGATTGTGGAGGCATTAGTAATCATCTTTCAGGAATCAATAGATCCTGGAATGGTTCTGAAAGACTGGAAAATTACAAATGTCACTCCACTCTTCAAGGAGGGAGAGAAGCTGAAGAAAAGAAATTATAGGAAAACTAGTCAGTCTCAGTGGTTGTGAAGGTGTTGGAGTCCATTGTTAAGGATGTGGTTTTGGGGTAATTCAAGACACATGATCAAGTAGGCAATAATCAGCATGTATATGGATTTCAGCAAGGCATTTGATAAGGTACCCCATGCAAGGCTTATTGAGAAAGCATGGAATCCAAGGGGACATTGCTTTATGGATATAGAGCCTTTGTGGAGGGTGGTCAGAAGTTACAATGGGACATTGATAGGATGCAAAGCTGGGCTGAGAAATGGCAGATGGAGTTCAACCCAGATAAGTGTGAGGTGCTAGGTTAAATATGATGGTAGACTATAGCATTAGTGGTAAGATTCTTGGCAGTGTAGAGGATCAGAGGGATCTTGGGGTCTGAGTCCATAGGACACTCAAAGCTGCTATACAGGTTGACTCCGTGGTTAAGAAAGCATATGGTGTATTGGCCTTCATTAATCATGGAATTGAATTTAAGAGCTGAGAGGTAATGTTGCAGCCTTAAGGCTGATTTTTACTTCTGCATCAAGTGAAGTTTGGGAAGTGCCAGAGGACTGGAGAATGGCAAATGTAGTTCCCTTGTTTAAAAAAGGTAATAAGGAGAAACATGGGAACTATAGACCGGTGAGTCTTACGTCGGTGGAATGCAAACTGCTGAAAAGGATTCTTAAGGATAGGATCTACGAGCATTTGGACAAGTACAGTCTACTTATGAATAGTCCACATTGCTTTGTGAAGGGAAGATCATGCCTCACGAGCCTGATTGAGTTTTTTGAAGAGGTAACAAAAGAAATTGATGAGGGTAGGGCAGTGGATGTGGTCTACATGGACTCTAGCAAAGCATTTGACAAGGTCCCTCATGAGAGACTCATGCATGAGGCATGGGATAAGTGGAACCTTGGCTGGTTGGATAAAAAATTGGCTTAAAGGAAGAAAGCAGAGGGTAGTTGTGGAAGGAAAGTATTCTGCCTAGAGGTCGGTGACTAGTGGAATGCAGCAGGGATCTGTCCTGGGACCCCTGCTATTTCTGATTTTTATAACTGACCTGGATGTAGAGGCGAAAGGATGGGTGAGTAAGTTTACGGATGACAAGAAGACTGGAGGAGTTGTGGATGGAGCTGTAGGTGGTCAAAGGTTGCAAGAGGATATAGACAAGCTGCAGAGTTGGACAGAAAAATGGCAGATGGAGTTCAATCCGGACAAGTGTGAGGTGATGCATTTTGGAAGGACAAACCAGAAGACTGAGTACAAGATTAATAGTCAATTACCTAAGAGTGTGAATGAACAAAGGGACCTTGGGGTTCAAATCCATACATCCCTCAAGGTCACTGCACAGGTTGATAGGGGAGTTAAGAAGGCCTATAGGATGCTAGACTTCATTAACAGGGGGATTGAGTTCAAGAGTAGAGAGGTCATGTTGAAACTCTACAAATCTCTGGTGAGACTGTAGAGTCTCACCAGTATTGTGTTCAATTCTGGTCACCTCATTATAGGAAGGATGTGGAAGCTACGGAGAGGGTGCAGAGGAGATTTACCAGGATGTTGCCTGGTTGGGAGAACGTCATATGAAGCAAGGTTAGCAGAACTGGGACTTTTCTCTTTGGAGCATAGAAGAATGAGAGGGGACTTGATAGAGGTCTACAAGATTATGTGAGGCATAGATAGGGTGAATAGTCAGTACCTGTTTCCCAGGGCACCAATAGCAAACGCCAGAGGGCATATGTACAAAATTAAGGGAGGGAAGTTTAGGGGAGACATCAGGGGTAAGTTTTTTTACACAGAGGGTTGTGAGTGCCTGGAATGACTTGCCAGGGATGGTGGTGGAGAATAAAACATTGGGGGTATTTAAGAGCTTCTTGGACAGGCACATGGATGAAAGAGAAATAGAAGGTTATGGGGTAGTGTGGGTTTAGTACTTATTTTTAAGGATTATATGGGTCAGCACAACATGGAGGGCTGAAGGGCCTGTACTGTGCTGTAGTGTCCTATGGTTCTATGGAACACCGTAGGTATGGCATAGCCGCTTAGCCTACACTGTACCTTACGCCCTACCCTAAGCCATAGCCTGACGCGCACCTCTCCAAAAATGTAACTGTGTGTCGCAGCGATGCAGACCGCACCAGCTGTGATTGGTCCGCTTGGTTGCATCGCATTTCCTCCTGTCTATAGGCATACTGTGTGAAATAAGTGGTTGGAGACGATGAAGCAAATCGTCAAATCTACCTGCCGACATCCGAAAATATTTGAAATGCATTTCCTCGTCCATGTCTCTCAGTGGTCGTACAAGCACAGAAAACTCACCCTCCTTTTGCCTCCAACGTCTTCTTTCTTTTCTACATTGCAGTAATTTTAATAAAAGTAACCCTTGTTCAACATTTATTAGCTCCAACTCCAAAATGATGTGCACAGTCACCGCTGTTTGAAGTACACGAAGAAACTCTACACAGTGGTGTAGAAAACCCATCGCCAGCTAGCATTTTGGCGGTGAGTTGCAGAGCGACGCAGGCACACCAACGCACAGGTATAAATGCTCACAATGGCGTAGGCCAATTACAAAGGCTACAGTGTAGGCTACCACACAGAAGTATTAATCAGCCTTTATAGGACCCTGGTAAGACCCCACTTGGAATACTGTGCTCAGTTCTGGTTGTCTGACTACAGGAAGGACATAGAAATCATAGAAAGGCTGCAGAGGAGACTTACAAGGATGTTGATTGGATTGGAGAGCATGCCTTATGAGAATAGGTTGAGTGAACCCAGCCTGTACAAGATAATGAGAGGCATTGATCATGTGGATAGTCAGAGGCTTTTCCCCAGGGCTGAACAAAATTCAAGGGGCGTATAGCCCAATGGGAGCTCGGGGAGCTGGGTTAAGCACAATAGACAGTGATTTAAACAGTGAGAGGAGAAATGGGCTAAAAATTTTATATCTGAATGCACGAAGTGTCAGAAATAAAGCGGATGAGCTTGAAGCTCAGGTGCAAATGGGTAACTATGATGTTGTTGGGATAACGGAGACATGGCTGCAGGGAGATCAGACCTAGGAAATGAATGTACAAAAGTATACGTGCTAACAACGTAGGGACAGAAATGTGGGCAGAGGGGCTGGGGTGGCCCTGTTGGTGAGGAATGAGATTCAGTCCTTTGCAAGGGGGGATATAGGGTCAAGAGAAGTAGAGTCTGTGTGGATAGAGCTGAGAAACAGTAAGGGCAAAAGGACCCTAATGGGTGTTGTCTACAGGCCACCAAACAGTAGCATGGATACTGGGTGCAAGTTGAATAGGGAGTTAACATTGGCATGTGGCAAAGGTAATGTCGCAGTAGTTATGGGGGATTTCAACATGCAGGTGAACTGGGAGAATCAGGTTGGTGCTGGACCACAGGATAGGGAGTTTTTGAGAGTGCCTATGGGATGCATTCTTGGAACAGCTTGTACGAGAGCTGACCAGGGACAAGGCTATTCTGGATTTAGTGTTGTGTAATGAACAGGATTTGATAAGCGATCTTGCAGTAAAGGAGCCATTAGGAGGTATGATAAGTTTTTATCTGCATTTTGAGAAGGATAAGGGCAGCTCGGAGGTGTCTGTGTTGCAGATGAACAAAGGAGACTATGGAGCCATGAGGGAGGAGCTGGCCAAAGTTAACTGGATGGATATCCTAGCAGAAAAGACAGTGGAACAGCAATGGCGGTATTCTTAGGAATAATGCAAATCAGTTCATCCCCTGGAGAAGGAAGGATTCAAAGGGAGGGAAAGGGCCACAGTGGTTGACAAAGGAAGTCAGAGATTGCATAACATTAAAAAAAAGTATGACAGAGCTAAGGTGAGTGGGAAGACAGGTGATTGGGAAATTTTTAAGGAACAACAGAACTTAACTAAAAAGGCCATATGGGGAGAAAAAATGAGGTACGAATGCAAGCAAGCCAGGAATATAAAGGAGGATAGCAAAAGCTTTTTTAGGTATGTGAAGAGAAAGAAGATAGTTAAGGACAATGTTGGGCCCTTGAAGAATGAATTGGGTGAAATTGTTATGGGAAACAGAGAAATGGCAGAAGAATTTAATAAGTACTTTAGATCTGTCTTCACTAGGGCAGACACAAGCAATCTCCCAGATGTGTGAATGGGCCAAGGACATAGTGTAACAGAGGAAATGAAATCAGACTGAGATTAGGCAGGAAACGGCGATGAGTAGACTGATGGGACTGAAGGCTAACAAATCCCCAGGTTCAGATGGTCTGCATCCTAGGGTACTAAAGGAGGTGGCTCTGGAAATTGCGGATGCATTGGTAATCATTTTCCAATGTTCCTTAGATTCAGGATCATTTCCTGAGGATTGGAGAATGGCTAATGTTATCCCACTTTTTAAGAAAGGAGGGAGGGAAAAAACAGAGAACTATCGTCCTGTCAGCCTAACATCAGTAGTGGGGAAGATGCTAGAGTCCATTATTAAAGATGAAATAGTGGCATATCTAGATAGCAGTGATAGGATTGGGCCAAGCCAGCATGGACTTACCAAGGGTAAATCATGCTTGACTAATCTGTTGGAGTTTTTCGAGGATGTAACCAGGAATTTAGACAAGGGAGATCCAGTGGATATAGTGTACCTCAATTTTCAGAAGGTATTTGATAAGGTCCCACATAGGAGATTGGTGGGTAAAATCAGAGCTCATGGCATTGGGGGGAAGATATTGACATGGATAGAGAACTGGTTGGCAGATAGAAAGCCTAGGGTAGCAGTGAATGGGTGTTTCTCGGAATGGCAGGTGGTGACTTGTGGGGTGCCACAGGGTTCGGTATTGGGACCACAGCTGTTTAGGATTTACGTCAACGATTTAGATGAAGGCATTGAGAGTAACATCAGCAAGTTTGTTGATGATTCTAAGCTGGGTGGCAGTGTAACATGTGATGAGGATGTTAAGAGAATTCAGGGTGACTTGGATAGGCTGAATGAGTGAGCAGATACTTGGCAGATGATTTTTAATGTGAATAAGTGTGAGGTTATCCACTTTGGGAGTAAGAACAGGAAGGCAGATTATTATCTGAATGGTGTAGAATTAGGTAAGGGAGAAATACAAAGAGATCTAGGAGTCCTTGTTCATCAGTCACTGAAGGTGAATGAGCAAGTGCAGCAGGCAGTGAAGAAGGCTAATAGAGTGTTGGCCTTTATTACAAAGGGAATTGAGTACAAGAGCAAGGAAATCCTTTTGCATTTGTACAGGGCCCTGGTGAGACCGCACCTGGAGTATTGTGTACAGTTTTGGTCTCCAGGGTTAAGGAAGGACATCCTGGCTGTAGAGGAAGTGCAGCGTAGATTCACGAGGTTAATTCCTGGGATGTCCGGACTGTCTTACGCAGAGAGGTTAGAGAGACTGGGCTTGTACACGCATATGTCCCTGATATGTTCCAGAATCTGGGAGAGTCCAGTACCAGATGTCCCAGATGTTCCATATGTTCCAGGTGTTGGGAGATTCCAGTACCAGAGGGCATGGTTTAAGAATAAGGGGTAGGTCATTTAGGGCAGAGTTAAGGAAAAATTTCTTCTCCCAGAGAGTTGTGGGGGTGTGGAATGCACTGCCTCAGAAGGCAGTGGAGGCCAATTTTCTGGAAGCTTTCAAGAAGGAGCTAGATAGGTATCTTATGGAAAGGGGAATCAAGGGATATGGGGACAAGGCAGGAACCGGGTATTGATAGTAGATGATCAGCCATGATCTCAGAATGGTGGTGCAGGCTCAAAGGGCTGAATGGTCTACTTCTGCACCTATTGTCTTTTGAAATGGCCGGCACGAGAGGGCATAGTTTTAAGGTGCTTGGAATTTGGTACAGAAGAGATGTCAGGGGTAAGTGTTTTATACAGAGAGTGGTGAGTGTGTGGAATGGGCTGCCGGTGATGATGGTGGAGGCAGAAACGATAGGGTCTTTTAAGAGACTCCTGGATAGCTACACGGAGCTTAGAAAAATAGAGGGCTATGGGCAAAGCCTAGGTAGTTCTAAGGTAGGAATATGTTCGGCACAGCATTGTGGGCTGAAGGAACTGTATTGTGCTATATGTTTTCTATGTTTCCTCAAGGGAATATCTTTCCTGATAAATCTGCTGGAATTCTCTGAAGAAATAACAAGCAGATTAGACAAAGGAGAATTGGTTGATGTTGTGTACTTGGATTTTCAGAAACCCTTTGACATGATGCCACATATGAGGCTGCTTGACAAGTTAAGAGCTCATGGTATTACAGGAAAGACACTAGCATGGATAAAGTAGTGGCTGATTGACAGGAGGCAAACACTGGGAATAAAGGGAGCCTTTCCTGGTTGGCTGCCGGTGACTAGCGGTGTTCCACAGGGGCCTGTTTTGGGGCTGCTACTTTTTATGTTATATGTCAATGACTTGGATGATGGATTTGACGGCTTTGTTGCAATGTTTGCAGACAATACTAAGATATGTAGAGGGGCAGGTAGTTTTGCGTAAGTAGAAAGAAGAGACAGATTAAGAGAATGGACAATGAAGTGGCAGATGGAAATCATTGTTGGAAAGAGTATGGTTGTGCACTTTGGTAGAAGAAATGAAAGAGTTGACTATTTTCTATGTGGGGAGAAAATTCAAAAAACTGAGATGCAAAGGGACTTGGGAGTCCTTGTGCAGGATTCCCTAAGGGTTAATTTACAGGTCGAGTCTGTGGTGAGGAAGGCAAATGCGATGTTAACATTTATATCAAGAGAACTAGAATATAAAAGCAAGGATACAATGACGAGGTTTTATAAAGCACTGGTGAGGCCTCATTTGGAGTAATGTGAGCAGTTTTATGGGCCCTTTATCTGAGAAAGGATATGCTGAGCCTGGAGAGGGTTGAAAGGAGTCACACAAAAATGATTCCAAGACTGAATAGCTTGTCATATGAGGAGCTTTTGATGGCACTGTGCCTGTATTCACTAGAATTAAGAAGAGTGAGGGGTGACCTCATTGAAACCTATCAAATGGTGAAAGGCCTTGATAGTGGAGAGGATGTTTCCTCTGGTGGGTGAGTCTAGGACTGGGGACACAACCTCAGAATAGAGGGGTATCCTTTTTATAACAGACACGAAGTTTCTTTAGCCAGAGGGTAGTGAATCTGTGGAATTCATTGCCACAGGTAGCTGTGGAGGCCAAGTGCTTATGTAGATTTAAGGCAGAGGGTAATAGATTTTTGATTGGTCAGGGCATGAACGGATATGGGGAGAAGGCAGAGGACTGGGACTGAGAGTAAAAATTGGGTTAGCCATGATAAAATGGCAGAGCAGACTCGATGAGACATATGGCCTAATTCTGCTCCTATATCTTATGGTCTTATACAACTTTTGAGGGCAGAATTTCCATTTCCCTGTCAAATTTTGCCCAATACTTATCCATTTCCTTCTCTGAGGGAGCATGTTGGTCTATAGATGTGATTATCAACAATGGGGGTGCTATTGCATAATCAAAACAGCAAGAAAAATTCAGGAATCAGAAACAGAAAGTAATGGAAATACTCAGCAGGTCAGACAGCATCTTTGAAGAGAGAAATAAAATTAACATTACTTGGTTAGTGATACACCATAAAAACTTGGAGAATTTGAAAAATGTACAATTCAAGCTTGGGCAGAAGCAAGGTAAGAAGTGAAAAGGACTGAACTAAGTTAAACTGTACATTTCTTAAATTAAAGACAGAGAAGATTAAAAGGCAAAATGGAAGATGGTGTATGGCAAAACTTGTGATTATTAGACAAGGAAAATGAGATGTTGTTGAACCCATGTTAAGTTCAGGGGCTTTAACTGCCTAATCAAATGGCAAGGAGCTGTTTCCCAAATGTCCTCTGAACTTCATTCGAACATTGTAGAAAAATGGGGAGACTAATGGGGAAGGAGAACTGAAAATTAGATTAGAGCTTTGTTGCCTTTACTGAGGACAATGAGATTGTAGTACTACTCAGTTCAGTGCAAAACATGATGTTGACAATTTAACTACTAAAAACACAATGACTAAATGTTAAAATAATGGCCAAGATATTAGAGTGGGAACCACAAGCTCTGAGTCATACAAACCAAATGGAGGTGTTTCGTAAAACCCAACATTGCCTCCTCAATGTTTTCAGTCTTCCTGAAGTGGAAATAACTTTGTGAACAATGAATACAAAAAGAAATACAAATGGAATTAAGTGCCAATAAATTGCTCTTTCATGACAATATGTGTTGGCTCTGACAAAATTGTGAAGGAAGTAGGTTTTTCAGTAGAGGAGATCTGGGGATAACATTTCTTCTGGCTGGAGTGCCCAGAACCAGGAATGACAGCCTCAAAATGAAGTTTAACAGGACAAGGATGAGAAGAAAATTTACCATTTAGAGGTTGGAAAATATTTTGAGTTCTCTACTAAGATATGTGGATCCCCATTTGCTATGTTTATTCCAGAGAGAGACTCTGGACTAAGAATTTTTTTATTCTTAGGAATTCCTGGGGGATATTCAAGACTATTCAAGCCTGAAATGTCAACTCTTTATTGCCCTCCATAGATGTTGTCTGACTTGCTCAGTTCCTCCAGCGTTTTGTGTGTTGCTCAAGATTTCCACTATCTGCAGAATTGCTTGTGCCTATGTTTCTTTTACATCTTCTGTTCCTCTTTCGCAACACCTACACTTGTACAAGTAGGTATCATAAGAAAGGTAAAGTCTGATTACAATGGAACAAAACAAGGGAACAGTCCATTTAGATTGTGGAGTGATGAGGAGAGGTGAACGCATGTTTCAGAATGGTATTGCAATAGAGGTATAGGAAATGGCAAACGATAACCTATTGAATGCAAAGGGAATTGGGATCAAAAGGAGGCAGGCCAGAAACTTATTGTGATGCAAGTGTAGAAGTTGGGAAAATGGAATAAGATCTTTGTAGGAAGCAGCTTGCGAGGAAAAAGTAATTAAAATAGACATTGGAGTCAAAAGATATCAATTAACCACCAATTTCCAAAAAAAAAGTGTGTGTAAAGTTTTGGAAAGATGGTTTCAAGGAAATAACCAGCTAAAGAATGGAAGCAAGGTTGGTAAGCAAGGTGAGAGAAGGAAATAGAGCTATTAAGCTATCAAGCCAAGTCAAGTTTATTGTCATTTACTATATACATATATATAATGTACATAGCCATATAATGTATTTAGAAATGAGACAGTGTTTCACCGAACCAGGGTGTAAAGCACAGTAGTACACATAACACAAATTACACATGATAAATTATGAAGGTACGGATAAAATCTACAGATGAAGCACATAAATGCCAAACTAAAGTGCATTAATTTTACATAATGGAAGGTACGGAACAGATTAACCAGTGACACTTTGAATACAATGTGGCCAGGAGTTCCGGAGCCTAATTGCCTGGGGGAAGAAACTGTTCCTCTTCCTGACCGTTCTTGTTTTTATGCACCATAGCCTCCTGCCTGATGGTAGAAAATCAAAGAGGATGCTGGAAGGTTGGGTAGGATCCTTAATAATGCTTACTCGGCGCTTCTGATAAATTTCCCTGGTGGATGGTAGGGAGATCTCTGTGATCCTCTTAGCTGTTCCCACAGTCCTTTGTAGGGACTTCTCGATGCTTGGCTGCTCCCATACCAGATGGAAATGCAACTTGTCAGGATGCTCTCAATGGTGCTCCTGTAAAATGCAGTTAAGACGGTGGTGGGGTTGGGGGGAAGTAGGGAGCCTTGCTTGCCTCAATCTTCTTAGGAAGTGCAGGCGCTGCTGCGCCTTTCTGTTCAGGGAGGTGATATTAAGGGACCATATGAGGTCATCCATGATGTGAACTCCCAGGAACCTGGTGCATTTGTCACTCTCTCTCTACAGAGAAGCCATGTATTTGCAGAGGGGGATTGTTTGTCTGCATCTTCCAGAAGGTATTGGAAACACACCTCTGGAAGGGAAATGTATTGAACCGAGATTGATCTACTGATCCATGGAAAAGTATGGAAGATTATACTCATAAAACATTTGACTTCAACTATTTTTTTCTTTCAACTATGTGAGAAAGACAAGTCTAAGAACAACTTCAACCATGCACGGGAATAGTGGAACATGTGGACTAGTTTACACGAGAAAGTGGATCTTCTGTCTGCCCTGAAAGATTTGGAGGAAAAGGAAAACTGAACGTTCTTGGAGAAGAACTGATGTTTAGAGGTAAGAAATTGGAAACTTTAAATTTCCTGAGATCATCTATTTGAAACAGTGGCTTTGATCTTGCTCATAAAAGCCAGTTTGTATCTCTGAACAGAACTGCTGACAGTTATTTGCTTAAATAACAGTAGGATCAAGACTACAAAGTGCACACTGTCAAATGCAGATGTCCGAAATCTACTGAAAAGTTTGCCGATCTGTCAGTTCACATTACTGCCTGATTCCACATGGAGTCAAGCACACTGTGAACTGACAGATTTAGCAAATTCACAAGGAGTTACATGGCAGAGCTCAGCTTTTCCAAGACTCCTTTGTATTCACACCTCTAAGATCAACCTAATCATCAGTTTTGTCAGCAACCACAATACATCAGTAGAAATTACAGAGATGCAAGTATAAACCAAAGGCTAATTACTTTAATAAATTACTTCGGTTTAGTATAATATTTCCTTTGATTATTCTGGTTGAGCTGATGGTGCTGTGGGAGGAGGGATGGGAAGAGGCCCTTGAGAGAAAGGCCTTGAAGTACCAGTCCTTAGTGCAGAAATGAAAAGACAAGGCATTGCAGGCATGGTTGTTCCCTGTGGAGATCGGCTGCAGAGGTTTCCCAGCCAAATCAGCATGGCAGTTGTCAGCTCTGGGCCTGGACGAAAGGAGCAAAAAAACAAGCAGCTCATAGGATGGGGGAAGAGACAGAACGAGCCTCCTGTTGGATTTGGAGTAGACCAGAGGAAGGAAGCTGGAAGCCAGGAGCAGATGGGCAGTGATTTGGCCACCAGTGCCGGCCCACCAACTGGAGGATGTCGTGGTTAAGGGTTGAAACACTCTGTGAAGGTTGGGAACCACCTGATGACATGTGCTCCTGGCTGAAGGCTACGGTGACCTCATAAGGTATCTGGAGAATGCAGCCTAACAGGTCTATGCAACATAATAAGCATATGTGTTTGTGGATGTTTTTAGCTAATTTTTTCTGTGCCTTAGTCTGATTCATATAACAGATACTGTAGGATGAGTAAAACTTAATTTTATTCATTTGACAAAGATTAAGCTTGATCATTAAGATGCTAAAAATTAAAGATTTAGTTTGGATGTTTAAACCTTTTTATATATACAGTATTTCATGTGATGTCCCATCCATTACTGACATTAAGAAGGTGAACAACTTTCTTGAATGAGAGTACAGCTTTTGGTGAAAGGAATGCCATATTATTGTAGGTATGTAGGTTGTTCCTGCATTTCACCCAGTAATAATGTAGAACTAACAATACATTTTCCAAGCTGAGATATCCTGAGTGCAGTAGATAATGGTTTTCCCATACATTAAACTTTGGGGTTGCATTGATTTTGATTATATTGACAAAACCTTGTATCTTGCAGATAGTGCACATTACAGCCATGGTGGGTCAGTATTAAGGGGAAAAGCTTCTTTAGAGAGGATGTGGTTCCATTTTCTCCAGGTCATCGAATTGCCTGACCTTTGTCATAATTTTATTTGTTCAGCCTGAGAATGAACATGGAGTGAAAATATATTCCAATGTTATTGATGGTTTACAAAGTGGAAAAGTTTTTGAGAACCAGGAAGTGAATCACCTGCTGCAGAACCACACACTCAGATCCCACCACCGCTCCTTGTAGTCTACGTACACGTACTGCTAAATGGATTTCAAATTCTTGTCAGTAGTGACTATCCAGAAGTCAACCATGGTTTGTTTGAGGATGACAACATTTTTGAATGTCTACACAAGAGACTGCGGATGCTGGAATCTGGAGCAACATACAATCTACAGGAGGAACTCAGCAGGTCATATAACATCTAAAGCAAAACAAAGAATCGCATCAAAAGTAGTCCTGAGGTAAGGCTTTGACCTGAAACTTCCACAATTCCTTTCCTCCCACAGATGCTGCTTGACCAGCTGAATTCAAGAAGCAATTGATAATTGCTTTTGAATGTCTAGATTTTCTTTAGTTTAAGATGATCAGTTCCTGGTAGTTTTGTGCCCTGAATGTTAATATGATATACCAAGTCAAGTATCAGTGTCCCATGGGGCCCAAGCCTTGCTATTCTCAGCCAAACTGATGGAGAAATAATTCTATAGATGCATGCCCTAACCATGCCCTGGTGCCACATCCAGTCTGTGGGCACTTCTTTGATCCTTCTCCTCTTTCTTCTCCTGAGAAGAAGGAAAAGGATGAAGGCAGTACCCACATTATAAGCAAGATAATGCACCAAGCTAATTGAAACAGGACACCGTATATAAAGAGGACAGGCATGCATCTTCAGTAATGGACACCTTTACTTTATGACCCCTAAGATTATCTCCACAATGCTGCAAATGATTCCACAACTCTCAAATTAGGTTTGGTCAGCTCTACTCTCTAAGCCACTGACTGGACTATGAGCCACAGAGTCATGGGAGAGTGATTGGTTAGTTATGAAATATGCCTGAGAATGAAAATCAAGTTCAAGTTCATTGACATTCTTCTGTATACATGTATACCACTAAATGAAACAACATTCTTCTGGACCAATATGCACAACACAATACATATAACTCAAACACAACTCAAAGCTAATATTACCACACATAAAATAACAAATGATAAGGTGCATTTGCAGCACAAGTAAACAATACATGCTACTGGCTGTGTTGGGTCATGTTGTGTTGTGTGTATTATGAACTCTATAGCTGGAACTCTGGTCCTCCTTACCAGAGCCCTTGTACTCTGGATAGGTGTTCTTCCATTCAGGCGGTCCAGTCCTGGTTCTGCTGGTCCTAATACTCGGACAAAAGGGGCCTTCTTATATTTCAGTAATCTTTTGCAATACTATACAAATAAATTTGAAGTTTAAGAATTGTCTATACTTGGAAAAAATAAGGGATTTTTTTAAAATCTTGGGCAATAGCGTAGAGGGGTGATAGTGAATTAGTAGTCCAGTCCACCTTCTAAAGTTTCCAAGGACTGAAATGAGCCATCACTCATTCCGCTATTTTAAACAAAGTCAAATTTATCCCCTAATATATTTTCCCATATGAGGAAGATCTGCCATCAGATTACTTCAGCCCTTTGTGTTTGACAGCCTTTGGGAAAATTGCTCAACAATATATGAGTAATTCTGTAACCAATGAAATCCACAAATCTTTGTCAATTACTGTAATTTATCCGCTTGAAAAGCTTATGTGATGGAAACCACTGGAGGGAGATTGAAAGTTAAAAGTACTGATAATTCCTGTAATCCAGTTTGGTCATACTGATGCAGAAGCTTATTGCCATCATATTTCATTGAAGTGATTAGACTTAGTTATTAGAAAAACAACTCTTCATCTAAGTTGGTATCACTGCTAGTTTCTCTCTTGTTAAAAATTGGTTAATCAATAGAGTTGGATGGAGTTTAACTTGGAACAGATGGAAAACTGCCCCCAATATCAAAGTTGTAGCCTAAAAACTGAATACCTTATTATTAGATCATTGTGTAATATACCAATGTTTGTTTTTTAATATATGGGTCATTTCAAGAAATTCAATGGTTTCCAAGATCCAAGGAAGTTTCTGATAGTTCAGATCAGAGGCTCAGCTTGGGATGATGGGCTAGGTAAAATGTGAAGGAGTATTATTAGTGAGATTAGCTTTATTTGTCACATATACAGTATATTGGAACATCGAAACATACCGTGAAATGCATTATTTGCATTAATTGAGATTTGCAAGGATTGTGCTGGGAGCAGCCCACAGGTGTCGACAAGTCTCAGCACCAACAAGCATGGCCACAATTAACTAACCGTAACCCCAACTGTACGTCTTTGGAATGGGGGGGGGGGGGGAACCAGAAGCTCGCATGGTCACAGGGAGAACATACAGACTTATTATAGACAGTGATGGACTCGAACCTGGAAAGTGTTTGCACTAACCACCATGATACCATGATTCCATCTGGTTACCGTAGTCATTGTATGTCTAGGATCTGATAGAATGGAATAGGAAGAGAAGGCCAGTGGCTTATTTATGGCCTAGGATTGGGGTGGAGGGTCAGACATCAGGCAACTTGAGCCTTGGAGTATGGTAAAAATTCAACTATTAGTGTTGGATCAATGTTTAGGATCAGAAGAAGACAGGAACTAGAGGTTTGGTAATTGGAGGTAGGCTAGGAAAGCCCTAGGGATTGGGCATAAAGGTCATCCAAGGGTTAACTGAAGTGGTTAAAGTTGAGGTGTTCATTGGGCTAATAATTAGATGATTGGAAGGTTTGGACTGCTGGGGAGTTGGAGGGTCAAAATCAGAGACAATCAGATGGTTAGGTCACCGATTAATGGGATTTAGATGGAGTTGAAGTTATTGGATGTGGAATTTTACTGTGGTGCAGCTATGGATGGATTATTAGGCTTGATAGAGATAGCATACGCATGATTTTAAACTTAACAATATCCCAGTCCAATGCACTTCTTGAGATCTGAAAATTATCATTGGTGGACACTCCTTAGCAAAAGTTGATTTTTTTTTTCTGAAATTGTGACTTAGCATCCAGCAATGCAAAATGTCTAAATGAGTTTGCAGAGAAAATGCAGAATAACCAACAAATGTTTGACGCACAGTATAGATGGAGGGTAATGTGGATAAACATGAAGTTATCCATTTTGCGTGGAAGAAGTAGAAAGGCAATATATTATTTAAATGATTAGGAACAGAACTTTCATCAATTTGTTTGCAGGCAAGACCAGCAGTTATTTGATTTTAATTTCCCAGGAGAATGTGGTGATGAACTGCATTCTTGAACCTCTGAAGTCCATCAAATGAAGATATTCTCAAAGTGCTGTTAGGTAGGGAGTTCCTGAACTTGCTTTCAGCAACAATACATTTGCTAGTCAGGATGAGGTGCAACATGGTGCAACCTGCAGGTGGTGACTATTGGTAGAAGTTGTGAGTTTGGGAGATGCTTCAGAGTAGCCTAGGTGAGTAACGACATCACATTTTGTTAATCATACACACTGCAGCCACTGAGGATGAGTGATGGTGGAAATGCGTATTTAAAGTTGTTGATGGGGTGTCAGTTAAGTATCCAGGGTAATGTATTTCTTGAGAGTTATTGATGCTGCAGTCTCTCGGGCAAGTGTAGAGTAAGGCATCACACTCTTGATATGTAGATGGTAGAAAGTTCTTGGGATGTCAGGAGGTGAACTACTGCTGCCTCTGACATCCTCTTGCAGCAGTGGTATTTGTAGCTTCTTCAGTTGACCTTGTCAGCGGTGGTGACTCTTTGGCTATTGATGGCAGGGGATTTGATAATGGTGATGCACTGAACATCAAGAGTTTTGGTTTTAATGTGTTGTCTTGGAAATGATCAGTGCCTGTCACTTTTGTGGCATAAATGTTCCTGGTTGCTGATCAGCTGATACCTGAACTTTGTCTTAGATCGTTCTGCATGTAGTCATGGGCAGCTTCATTCGCTGAGGATTTGGAAAACTAATTGAGATTGTGCAGTCATTAGCAAACACTTCCACTTTTGATGCTATGATACAAGGAAGAGCGTGAAGAGGGTTGAGCCTGGGACACTGTGTTAAGCAGTGTTGAGGAATTCTGGAACTGGAGTCACTGACATTTAACAGCTACAGCCATCTTCCATTGACCACACCCTGCATAATGTTTTCCCTTAATGCTTCTCGTCTTCAGGTCTACCAAGGAGTCTCTGGGTTCAGAGCAGTCACTTTCAGCCTACCTTTAAAACCCAGCTCTTTGGTCAATGTTTGGTCCAAATGTGTGATCAGGTCTGAAGCTGGATAGTCAGGTTAAACCAAAATTGGCTGATGGTGACTAAATGCCACTTTGTGATGCTGCTAACTATCACTGTAATGATAATGGAGAGTTCAATTTGGGTAGAAAGTAAAATAAAGTTATGTTCTTTAAAGTAAACAATATCCTAGAATTGGCAGGGGAAGCTAATATGGTGAGGTCACCAAAGTTACTCAATATGTTTCTATTAAAATGCAGTACCACTACCCAAGATTGAGGCAGCACGTATAGCATGCTGAATTCTTGCACCACACAGGCCAAGAGGAGCCTAGCTGAAAGCTGCAGATGCTGGAAAATCATCTCAGCTGGATGCAATATATTTGAACAAGGTCATTGGTGGATAAATCAGTCGTTTGGATTTGTCTTGATTTTTAATGAACAAGGCATACCTGGGCAATTTTCCACAGTGTCAGTTAGATACTTATGTTCCAGTTGAAACATAACTGGCAAAAAGGCATGGCGTTTCCTGGAGCGCAGGTTACCAGTATTTCAGCTGGGATGTTTCCTGGTGCAGTAGCCTTTTATGGACTCACTATGTCTGTCTACCTGCACAGTATTACATCATATTCTCTGTAACTCCTACACTATGTTCTGCATTTTATTTTTTTCTATGACCTCAAAGTACTTGTGTGTGGAGTGATCTGTCTGGATAGCATGCAAACAACGCTTTTCTCTGTATCTTAGTACATGAGACAATAATAAAACAATTGTTAATTTCAGCATTTTTCGTAATATCATATTGAGTAAAATGAATTAGTTGAAGACTGACTTCTGTGATGCTGAACATCCTGGGATGAAGCCAAGAAGGATCATCCATTTAGCATTTCTGACGAAATGTGGTTGTGAATTCCTTGGCTTTTGCTTTAGCATGCACAAGCAGAATTAGTCACTGTTGAAAATGAGGATGTTCTTGGAGCTTCCTTATCCCATTTGCTATTTAATTCATGACTGATGCCATCGTGACTTGATGCAGTAGGACTGCAGAGCTTTGATACAATTCATCGCATAGATTTGTCTACTGCTCTTTGTTTCTGCTGTTTAGCATTCAAGTGGTCCTGCATTTAGTAGGCTGATTATTCCCATAGCCTGCTAGCAGTGACAGAGTGAGTGGCATGGTCAGCTATCTGTACCAGGTTGTGGTGGTTATATTTCTGCTGCTGAAATGGTTCACAACAGCTTTCAGACACCTTGTTTTGATCACCTAGTTATATTGAGAGCCCAAAACAAAAGAAAATCTGCAGATGCTGGAAATCCAAGCAACACACACAAAATGCTGGCCAGGCAGCATCTATGGAAAAGAGTACAGCTGATATCTCAGGCCGAGACCCTTCAGCAGGACTGGGGATAAAAAGCTGAGGAGGAGATCTAAAAGGCGGGGGGAGGTGAGAGAGAAACACAAGGTGATAGATGAAATCTGAAGGGGGATGGATGAAGTAAAGAGCTGGGAAGTAATTGATGAATGAGATACAGGGCTGGAGAAGGGGAGTCTGATATAAGAGGACAGAAGGCCATGATAGAAAGAAAAGAGGGGAGGAGCACCAGAGGGAGATTGAGCAAGGAGATGAAATGAGAGAGGGAAAATGGGATGGAGAATGGTGAATGTTCATGCCATCAGGTTGGAGGCTACCCAGACAGAATATAAGGTTTTGTTCATCCAACCTAAGTGTGGCCTCATCACAACAGTGCAGGAGACCGTGGATGGACATATCGGAATGAGAATGGGAAGTGAAATTAAAGTGGGTGGCCACTGGCAGATCCCTCTTCTTCTGGTGGACAAAGAATAGGTGCTCAGTGAAGCGGTCTCCCAATCTACGTCAGCTCTCACTGATATACAGGAGACCACACCGGAAGCACCGGGCACAGTATATGACCCGAACAGACTCACAGGTGAAGAGTTGCCTCACCTAGAAGCACTGTTTGGAGCCCTGAATGGTAGTGAGGGAGGTGGTGTCGGAACAGGTGCAGCACTTGTTTCACTTGCAAGGATAAGTGCCAGGAGGGAGATCAGTGGGGAGGGACAAATGGACAGGGGGGTTGCATAGGGAGTGATCCCTGTGGAAAGCAGAAAGTGGCAGGGAGGGAAAGATGTGCTTTGTGGTGGGATCCTATTGGAGATGGCAGAATTTGTGGAGAATTTTGCGCTGGATGCGGAGTGGTAGCTGAAGACAAGAGGAACCATATCCCTGGTAGGGTGGCAGGCAGATGGGGTAAGAGCAGATGTTTGTGAAATGGAAGAGATGTGGTTGAGGGCAGCATTGATGGTGGAAGAAGGGAAGCCCCTTTCTTTGAAGAAGGAGGACATCTCTTTTGTTCAGGAATGAAAAGCTTCATCCTGAGAGCAGATGCAATGGAGACAGAGGAATTGAGAAAAGGGGATAGAGTTTTTACAAGTAACAGAGTGTAGGATGTATAGTCTAGGTACTGTGAGAGTCTGTGGGTTTGTAATAGACTTCCGTAGATAATCTGTCTCCAGAGATAGATTCAGAGAGATTGAGAAAGTGGAGGTTGGCGTTGGAAATGTATCAGGTGAATTTGGGGGCAGGGTGGAGAACTGATTGAGTCTGGTGTCCTGAAAGAAATGGAGAGTTTTGAGGCCTTCCAAGTAGGGGATGGAGGTGTATGGGGACTAGACATCCATAGTAAAATAAGATGATGATAAAATGCCAGGGAAACAGAAATCATTGAAAAGGTCAAGGGCGTGTGATGTGTCATGGATGTAGGTAGGAACGGACTGGACCAGGGGAGATAAAACAGAGTTGAGGTATGCAGATATGAGTCTAGTGGGGCAGGAACAAGCTGAAACAATGGGACTACCCGGACAAGCAGGTTTGTGGATCTTGGGTAGGACGTAGAAATGGGATGTACAGGGTGAGGGAACAACGAGGTTGGTGACGGTGGATGAGAGATCCCCAGAGTCAATAAGATTGGAGATGGTGTGGGAAGCAATGGCCTGGCACTCCTTGGTGGGGTTCCTCTGTCATGAGTTAGCAGATGAACCTGCTCAATTTAGTATGACTATTATGCCATGTAGCCTGAAGTATAGTGATTTCGATCTGATGACTTTGCCTCCACAAAGATTGAGAAGCCTATTATTTCTACCAGTGCTACTGTAAGCAGGTTCATCTGTCATGAGTTAACTAACACAGAGATAATATAGGCTTATCCCTGCATTGATTCACTCGTTGCCTGTTACATAACTGTCTTAAGGCTCTTTTAGTGATGGACAATGAAGTGCCTCTTCCAAGTCTTCAGTTCGGAGGAGCACTAATTCATCAGCTGCTGGAGGATGAAAGCAGGAATCAGAGAAGTGGGTCTTGGAATTGCTTGGAGTCTTGAACAACGTTTGTTCATTTATCAATCCTTGAACCATAAAGTTACACAAGGCATGACCTAAAAAGCACTGATTGGCAAATATGAGTTTGTTAATGAAGCAATGCATTGATTAATTGCCTTACTTTGGCTCTAGCTCTTTGTGCCTGGTAGAAGCCATCAATATGCCAAAGTCTAATGACGTAATCTTACATGTTAATCATTACAGTTTTGCAATGGCAATCGAGACATTCCAAAACTCATTTGCAATATTTGTGGAGCATGCTACAACAAAGTGTACATAATGATTAAAGCAATAATTAAATGAAGGTCTACTTCCCCATTACAACACCATACCTGAGTAGAAGGTGGCATTAGTTGGTAGGTGTTACACAGGGTACTGAGGAATGCTGAAGAACAAAGGGATCTGAGGATACAGTTCCATAATTCATTGAAAGTGGTGTCATTTGTAGATAGAGCCGTAAAGAAAGCTTTTGGTACATTGGTGACACCTAATTTGGAGAATTTGTGTAGTTTTGGTCACCTACCTACAGGAAAGGTTGAAATAAGGTTGAAAGAGTACTGAGAAATTTTACAAGGATTTGCTGAGGGGTTATGAGGGGTTTAGATAGGGTAAATGCAAGCTGATTTTTTTCTGAGGTTGGGTAAGTCTGCAACTAGAGGTCATGGGTAAAGGATGAAAAGTGAAAGGGAAACAAGAAGAAACTACTTCACTCAGAGGGTCATGAGTGTGGAAGGAGCTGTTAACAGAAGAAGTGCATGTTTAAGGGAAGTTTGGATAGCTGCATAGATGATAAAGGTATGGAGGGATAGGGTCGGTGTAGGTCAAGTGGAGTAGACAGTTTAAATGGTTTGGCATAGGACAGATGGGCTGACTGGCCTGTTTCTGTGCTGTACTTCTCTATGACTCTATAAATGAATCTGTGGAACTCGTTACCACAGGTGTCTATGGGAGCCAGGTTATTGGTTGTATTTATGGTGGAGGTTGATAGGTTCTTGATTAGTCAGGGCGTGGAAGGTTATGAGAAGAAGGGAGGAGATTATGGTTCAAAGAGAAATGGATCAGCCAGGCAGGAATTGTGGAGCAGATTTCATGGGCTGAACAGTCTAATTCTGCTCCTACATCTTATGATCCAAGTGTACCAAGCCTGAAGTAAGTTTAGTAATGTGAAGCGATAGATGGTAGGCAAGAGAAACTTCACATATTCACACACAGGAAGTATAATTATGCACAAACTGAGAAGGAAATTTCTACCCAAGGTATTTGAACATAATATCTCTTGGCCATCATGATGTGAAGAGATTTGTCAGCTTGGCTTATGCTTTTTCCATCATCTCCAGCAGGACTATTATTTCTACATTGATATATTGTATCATATTAGGATTCCATGATGCTGTCTTCACCTTTAATCTCTAGGATATAGTTTGCTTTAAAGAATGCAACAATCTATCTGATACATGTGCTGAAAGGTTCTCAATATGGCTCAACATGCCCATACTCCCAATGCAACCAGTTGAGGCAGCCATGATGTCTCACCTTGATCCAGCAGTGACAGGGCTAATCTTGATGCATGTGATAGTCTGGTGATAAGTCAGCATTGCTGTCCCTTGGCCCTATAGCATGTTTTGCTGTGCACATCTGTCACTAAATATGACAGCTTTACAGAAATGAGATTCGGTTTGAGCATTTGCGTGAAAACATAATGAAAAGCCAGTCTAGCTGTTAAACCTACCTAAAAAGTTGCCAGCTGTAAATAACAATGGCCATCAACATGTCCTCATTGCCAAATTATAATTTCTTCACTAATGTACTGATACACAGAATATTATATAAACTATAAACACCAGAAAGTCTGCAGATGCTGGAAATGCAAAACAACAAAAGGAGGAACTCAGCAGGTCGGACAGCGTCTATGAAAATTAATGAACAGTCAACATTTCCGGTCAAAGCCCCTCTTCAGGACTGAAAAGGAAGGGGGAAGGTGCTAAAATGAACAGATTGTGGGAGGGGAAGGTGGCTAGCTAGAAGTTGATAGGTGAAGCCGGATGGGTAGGAAAAGTCAAGGGCTGGACATGAAGGAATCTGATAGGTGAGGAGAGTAGACCATAGGAGAAAGGCCCAGAGGGAGGTGGTGGGCAGGTGAGAGGAGGTAAAAGGCCAGAGTGGGGAATAGACGAAGTGGGGAGCGGGAGGAATACTTTTTTACCTGAAGAAGAATTCATTATTCATGCCATCACATTGGAAGCTACCTAGGAGCTGCCCCTCCAAGATAAGAGTGACCTTATCTTGGCACAAGAGGAGACCATGGACCAACATGTCAAAATGGGAATGGGAATCAGAATTAAAATATGTGGCCACTGGGAAGTTCCACCTTTGGCAGTTGGAATGGAGCTGCTCAATGGAGTGCTCCCCTAATTTACAATGTAGAGGAGGCTGTACTGGGAGCACTGGACGTAATAGACAACCATAGTAGATTTGCAGGTGAAGTGTTGCCTCTCCTGGAAGGTCTGTTTTGGGCCCCGAATGGAGATGAGGGAGACATGTATGGGCAGATGTAACACCTAGACTGCTTGTAAGGACAAGTGCTGGGAGGAAGAGTAGTGGAGAGGGACAAATAAACAAGGGAGTTGTGGAGGGAGCGATCCCAGTAAAGAGCAAGGGCAGAATTAGGAGGTAAAGATTTGTTTAGTAGCAGATCCCTTTGGAGATGGCGGAAGCAGAGGTTGATGGGTTGGTAGGTAAGGATAAAAGGAACTCTAGATCTGTTAAGGCAGCAGGAAGATTGGGTGAGTGCAAAGGCGGCAGTAAGATGAGGTGACTGTATGTATACTATAGAAGAATTTGTAGCTCCGGGGATTGACTGAATAAGCTACTGGTGTTTTCTTTTGGAAAAAGTAGACTGAAGGGTAACTTTACCTGAGGTGTATAAAGCTATGAGGAACCTAGATAGATTAAATAGTGATCAGGGGGCATACGTGAAAGTAATTGGCAGCAAAATTACAGAGGAGATGAATATTTTGTTCACTCAGAGGTAGTAAAGATCTGTAACTCAGTATTTGAATGGATAGTAGTGGTAGAAATCCTTATCACATTTAAGAAGTGTCTGGATGTGTACATGAAGAACAATAACTTATTCAGCTGAGCATTTAGTGCAGAAAGGAGGCATTAGTTTAGGAAAGATCTCTTTTTTATCTGACACAGACAAGGTGGGCTGTTTAGTCTCCTGTGTTGTTAATTTTCAATTTTTTTTTTGACAGAGGTCCATTTGGAAAGCTCTACAGCAATGTCAAAGATGAGAAAATTGAGCCTGGAGTGTACTGGTGAGCCTGCTGTACTCAATTTCTAATGCTTCAGTAGTCATTACTTACCACAGTCTTGTCAGTGCAGACCAGCCAAATGTTTTAGTTGCCAAAGGAATGTTCAGGTTTTGAAAGGCTACAGTTTGAAGGCTGAGACAAGCAACAAATACTATTTCGATGACAATCCAAATAACAACAGAAAGGAATGCTTCATAGTTTACCACTTCATATTGACAATGAGGAACTAGGATTGTACAGTATCTATGCTACCAGCAGTAAAAACAACATCTGGACATATTCAATAAAGATGTTGATTAACAATCAGTGCATTGATACATGAAATTACATAGTCAAAGTCTGTTCAGCAATATGTAGTAGCAAGCTTAGCCATGTACCATTGACAAAAAGTAACATCACATTGAAAACCACTTTAAGTAAGAATCAAGTCTTCATCTAAGATTTTCCAGACCCCTATGGATGTAATGTTTGAAGATATTGAATATTGCTTGTGTAACTAAGACAATCCATTAAATTTCATGAGTACAGAAGAAATCTTGTGATTGTGGAGGACATAAGTAGAAGCAGAACGTGAAGGTAATTTCTTTTAAGAACAAATGGTATACCCCAGATTGAAGTTTGATACCAATGGCCTATAACCCTTGAGGGAAAAGGGAGAAGATATCACCAAAATATTAAATATAACAGAAGTAAGATTGTTCCTGGAAATGATTCATTCCAAATTGTATTCAGACTATTGCATCATTCGTTGCAAAAAAAAAGTTGAAATGATGATGGAACAAGGAATAATGGAATGTGTGATGTGTAAGAAATGATTAAAAAGGGAATATCCTCTTTTCCATTACAGCATTATATGTTGGTGCAGTGATAAGTCATGTGACAGATGATGAGTGGAAGAAATGGATCACTTTTGTTTCTTGCATATTTATTACCAGAAAGCACAATTATGGACAAACTTAGAAGGAAGAATTTCGAAGATTGTTCAAAACCAAGAAATTCAGCCTTTATCCCCAAAACGGATCAAAATCCATTACTTTCAGTATCAGGTCTCAAGTCAATAATACTTCCAGTAAAACCATTAAGAAAGCAGTGATGGGTAATCTTTTTATTACATAATGCAACTGAGTACAGGAGTTCCAAGCAGAGCACCTTCCTGGTTATCTGCATGTGACTGCTGCATGACAACTCTGATGTTGAAAGTGAAAACATGATCGAAGGCAACACATTAAATGATGTTGAGGAGGAATTTCCAGTAACTGTGTTGGAAATCAGAGCCATGGTCCAGAAAGAAGAGTTGAAAAAGATCCATGAACAGATCACTGCAATGAATTGTCATGTGAGTCAAGTACCTTAAGTTAATGCTCACTACACTGTGAGAAAAGTTACTGGCTACATTACTAATGGAGCACATAGGAATAGTCAATTGCAGAAAACTTTGCTTATTGGTTTACAGAAAATCAAAACACTGATCTCAAATTATTGGTAAGCAAACAGAACATGTGGAAAAACTAACAAAACAGTCCTATGCTCCCATCATTACAGCCAGCTAGACCTTTTCCAAGAAACCATACAGAGAAAAGGGAATGGTAATTTTTGGGTACTGACCCTGCCTGTACTAAGATGAAACACATGGATTCATTTCTCAATACTAAATTAACTAAGGTGACTTGAGATCCATTTGTGCATATCACGAGCTAAGTTTTGGGACCTTAGATTCAATACATTCTGTTCTGAAGATGTATGAAAACCTTTGTTTTTAAAGATACCCATATCTTTCATACTGTCTAACATCAAATGGAATAGTCGGTCAGTCAGAATAGTAAGAATCAATTGTTGCAGATATTCCAAACTCCTCATGTGCAGAATGCAAGATGAAAAGAAGCCTGAGAACATTCTTGAGCTTTGTTCATCTAAGGTTGGCCTTTAGATTTGAACAGAGGTTGAGTTAAAAATATGTTTCTGAACTAGTCAAAAAGAATGTCAGTTCAAGCCTGTAAACACACAAGTGGGAAGCTTGTGAAACTGGATTCAGATTCATTTATTTATTACATGTAAATCAAAACATACAGAGAAATGTGTCATTTGCATTAATAACCAACACAACCTAAGGCGTGCTAGGTGCAGGCCACAACTGTCATCACACATTCCAACAGCAACATACCATGCCCATGTTACTTGGCAGAACAACACAGAACTCAACACAGCAGAACACCATAAATAACCAAACAACAATAGCAAAACAAGCTCCTTTTCTCCCTCCCACCGACAGTTTTCTAACCCCAGGACAGGCCTCAGGATCTCCAGATCCAGTCTCTAGTCTCCAGGCTTTGGCTAAAGGGCTTTAACTTTTGGATTTCCATTTGGCCTTTGGGCTTCAATCTACAGTATCGATCCTTGAACTAGCCGATGATGGGACCCCGAACCCCAGGCTCGCCAACTCACCAGCCCCCATGCCTCATGCTCACATAGATGGTGCTAGCTTTTGAGTGTGGAGTGAAGGCCAAAACTCTGGATGTCTTTCATCACCTGACCACACTGTGGGCCTTCAAGCACGGAGTGGAGTCCTGGACTCTGGATATCCTTTGGCTCATGGGCTCATGTCTACATGCTGGCCTTTGAATGCGGAGTGTAGGCCTGGACTTTGTTTGTCCTTTGTCAACCATCTACATTGTTGGTTTTCAAGCACAGAGCAGAGGCCAGATGATATGATGCCAAAATTGCAAGTGTTCATGTAGATCAAATGGTTCTTTTGGAAATGAATCAATTCTGAATGTTAATTCTCTCAGTCATGAAGCTGTGCCCAAGTAATACTATAGGAAATGGAGAACCAAATACAACATAGAGGTAGAATATTTGGCGAGTTCAAATACAGAATCAAATAATCTAAGAGTGGATTCTACAACATAACTCAAAACAAGATCAGAAAGATTCTAAAAGCTGGTTACTGGACTACCATACATTACTTATATAATATTGGTATCTCACTGTTACTTCAGAACAAAAAGGGAGATGAGAGTGCAATAAATCTTAAACATGAAATATGGCGTGTTCATTCTCTGATCTTGATTGAACAGGAGAGTAATGTGGTGTGCTTGCTTCTCAACAATAGAACTGTTTACACAGACATTTAGTTTGCACCAGCAGCTTAAACCCCAACATATACAAATAGTGCTCCTTTGCAAATAACTCTTTACTTATTGGATAAATATGTATATATTTATATACATTGAATCTCAATGCATTCATGAAGACATTACAATTGCTTAATGCTTAGCTATGTCTAGTTTCTGATGTGCTCAATATATAGCTTCCACTCTTTTAATAAAAATCACTCAGGGGAAACTCTACTTTGCCACAGGGAAATCACCAGTGTCTTCGATTGAATTACTGCTGTCACTGCATAAACACAATCTTGTTTGATGTCGTCTTACCATTCGTCTTCTATGTGCTGTCTTTTATCTAAATCCAAAGTAATGTAAACTTCACCACTGTAACTCAATAACTTTTTCACAGATCCTGTCATTTGGCATTGCCATTTATCTCACAAAGCTCTCCGGTTATTGAAATGCCAACTATGATTTCATCTAAAAGCAGGTGTAAGGAAGTTTCGCAGCAGCACAGCATGAGATACAACTTAATGTGAAATTTCTTATTATATTGTGATTGGAATTACCTCTGTACAGCTTACCCGGCAGAAAGTATTTTTAAATCTGTAGAATTTTCATCAATCACTCCTTTCTTGTTTTTACTGCCCTTTGCATATTTGAGAAAAGAGTTAGCTGCAATCATAGTTCCATGAAAGAAAATAAAATCCATTTTCTCTACCTGTAATATGAACAGGCAGTGATTATTATCAAAACTATAGCTACGATGTGATTGCTCAACTTAATTTCTGTTAATTAATCAAATAGCAACATCCTGGCTTAAAATAGCAGCTTAGCCTACTATCAGTCAGCAGAAACTGCAGAACAATAAGAGTTCGCACTAACCTTGTGCAAGTGTCAGAGATGAATCTGCTGATGAAGTCAGCTCTAATTTGGTGGCAAGGTCCAGCACCACATATGGTTCTTTGGTGATGCAGTTGCCTGAGAGAGAGGGAGCAGAACAAGTTCTGTCCATGAGGTTACTGTAAAAAAAAGGCAGCTGTGCCTCATCCTCCACCTGAGCCATCTGTCCAAAGCATCAGAACAGAAAGTATTTCAAAATTTTGCTGATATTCAGAAAGTGGCCACTGTGTGTATGTCTGTGATCTTCTGCTGCTGCAGCCCATCCACTTCAAGGTTTGATGTGTTGTGCATTTAGAGGTGCTCTTCTGCTCACTACTGTTATAACGTGAGGGTATTGGAGTTACTGTCACCTTCGTGTCAGCTTGAACCAGTCTGGCCATTCACCTCTGACCTCACTCATTAACAAGGCGTTTTCACCCACACAACTGCTGCTCACTGGATGTTTTTTTTTATTGTTTTTCACACTATTCTCTGTAAACTCTGGAGAGTGTTGTGCATGAAAATCCCAGAAGATCAGCAGTTTTATAGGTACTCAAACCATCTGGTCTGGCACCAGCAATCGCTCCACAGTCAAAGTCAATTATATCACATTTCTTCCCCATTCTGAAGTTTGGTCCCAACAACAACTGACCACATCTGTATGCTTTTATGCATTGAGTTGCTGCCATATAATTGACTGGTTTAGATAATTGCATTAACAAGCAGGTGTACAGGTATAACTAATAAAGTGTCTACTGAGTACACATTTTAGATATTATATATGATGTATATAAAGCATAATATATTTTATTATGTTATCATTCTGCAATGAGCATGCATATCCTACAATGCTAATAAACATGGAACCAGATTTTCTTGAATCAGGTAGAGAATCTAGATGGTTTAATGTCAACTTAAAAATAATTGAAGGAATCAAATTCCTTGAAGACTTTCATCTCCATCAGATTCTCTTGTGTTAAAAGCACCAGGTTATGCAAAGGCCATAGACATGGCTAAATGAAAATCTACAGATTTAACTCTTGTCTTTACTCCTCTGCCTACACCACCATCCAGGGACCTCAATAGTCCTTCCAAGTGAGGCAAAGATTCACATGCATCTTCTCCAAACCTGTGCATTGCATTTGGTGTACCTGACATTGGTACATCAACATTGACGAGACAAAACACAGACTTGGCAAGTGTTTTGCAGAACACTTATGCCCAGTCTGCAATGACAATTCAGATTGCCTAGGTGCAGACCATTTTAACCACATTTCACATTCCCAGACTGAGCTGTCTATCCTTGACCTTCTCTACTGTCAGGATGAAGCCCTATGCAGACTGGGGGAGCTATTATATTCTGCCTTGGGTAGTCTACAATCTGATAGCATGAATACTGAGTTTTCCTATTTTAGGTAAACTCCACCTTTTCCCCTTCACACCTTTTCCCATGCCTCTTCTCCCTCCTTTTCTGATCTTCCAATCCTCCTATTATTTGTTCCCTTTCTCATCACCCTACTCTATAGCCATCTTAATCCATTTTCATCCCTTTATCCCTCCTGGCTCCAGCCACCCACTTTACACTTAGGGCCGCCCTGTCCTTCATCTGGTTCCAAATACTTCCATCTATCGTTCACCTGTCACAGTCTTCCAACGGCACACCCGCTCACTTCTCTTACCTGGCACTACCTGCCTGCCACCTTACAGCACTCCTCAGTCCACCAATTGCCTTGGAATCTTTTCTCTCTGCTCCCTTTCTCTTCCTTATACTGGCCAGTTCAACTCACTATTCGCAATCCTGCTGCAGGCTTTTAAGCAGAAATTTTGACAAATTATTTCTTCCCACAGATACTACATGACCTATTCAGTTCCTCCAGCACATTGTTTGTTCTATTCCCAGTGCCCTGACTGTTGAAGATTCGTGTGCCAAAAGCCTTCTTCATCATTCTGTCTACCTGCAATGCCACTTTCAGGGAACCACAAATTTGAAGTCCTAAGTCCCTCTGTTTTATAACACTCCTCAGGACCCTACTGTTAACTGTAAAAGTCCTACCCTATCAGTACCTCCAGTTGAACTCTGTCTTTTTGCGTGTCTCCCCCAGCTGTCTGTGGTTTTGTATTCCCATGTGCTCCTGTCCCCACTCCTGCTCTACTCTGGCCCCTGTATCACTGAGTACTCCGTCTCTCATCTGTTTCTCATTATTACCTTTGTTGCTGCCACCTGTGTCTCATTGTGCTCCACCTATCATCTGTCTTTCTGTTCAGTGTATTTCAGTCCTGTGTTTTCAGCTATTTCTTACCAGATTGTGCCAGTGTAACTCCAGTAGGGGGGTAGGGAAGGAACAATGGTACATCAAATTCTAGAGTCCCTGCAGGTCCTCATTTGGCCTTTAGGAAGTAGAGCGCATAGCAGTCAATCTGGTTGTAATTGCACAGGATAACCTTGCAGGTAAAGGGCTCACCGTAATTGTGTATCCTGACGGGTTGTAGGGCAATGTGATGGGTGACAGATGACACATATTGTTCATAATCGACACCGTTCTACACAATTCACAAACACCATCATTGAGTTGTTGTGTTCACTTTAAGAGGTGGAGTCTGATGTAGTGACATCAGTGTAAAGCAACTGCTTTTGGTTTGTTCGTAATGGAAGTAAAGAGCTGCTGCTTTTGTTAAGCACTTTAAACAACCCTTGCGTGTTTCATTGACAAAATCCTACATTGGTGACCCCAACAGTTTCTGACAATTCCAGAGTTATTCAACAACATGTCAACCAATCCAGTTGCTTTGAAGCTGCTGGAGTTTTGGGAGGAGCATGGTACCACGTGATTTGCACAGGCTGGAGCCCAGCTTGCTCTGTGAGAAATCACCATGGATAATACCAAATTTTACTATATCATTGCATCACTAAGTAGTTCCATTGCAGCCAGAGGGGTGAGTCTACTAGAAGAGCTGCCTGAACATAAAGAAACTCATCTATTTCAGACTTTTGGACTGCCTTTGAGTGTGCCAAACAGCTGTTCTCCTAGCCTGGCTTGGGTGACGCTAGGCCTTCAGAACTAATGGAGCATATGCTATCTTTCTTGACCAAGCACCATCCTTGTTTTATTTTTAAAGAACTTTTTATGCAATGAATGCCCCTGATCAAGTTACCACATGCCTCTCTAACACACCCATGAAGGACTATAGGGAGCTTGCTAAAATGGCCAGCAGTTTACACTCAGCCAGGCAGAGATGCAGCGTTCCTCCTCCTTTTCCTGGTTCAATTAGACCTGTCAGCAGACTCTCACCCATGGCTCTGAATCAGGCAACATTGGCACAAACTCCAAGGAGTGCTTTTGTCATGCAGTTCTGACAGTGCCAACACTTTGAAACATTGGGGGTCTGTGAACACCATGGGTTCCAGCTGTCAGGGTTGCCTGTCATTCATTACGGACTCCATTTCAGCGCAATGCTTACTGTGTGACACGGGTGCTGCCAGCATTGCCCATTGATTGTAAGGCAGAGAGCGATGGACCCTTGCGGGAGGCTGCTAACAGCAGCATGATCTGGGTTCATGGGCCACAATGCATGACACTCTGCTTCGGTGGATGATGCTACGCATGGGGCCTTGTCTTGCCTAAAGTTGCTAGACCACTGATCATCGTAGATTTCCTGTGCACTGAAGGGCTGTTAGTAGATCTTAACAAGGCCACTACTCCTGATCATTATCCAGGCCGACATATTCAGGACTTTTTGGTGCATTTACCTAGAAAGATAATTTTTCCAAAGTGTACTTAGTCAGGGGCTACCATCAGGTGCCTGTGTGCACTGAGGACATTCCCAAAACAGGTGATACAACCCTGTTTGACCCGTTGGATTTTCTGTGCATTTAATTTGGTCTGAAAATTGCAGCACAGACTTACCTGTGACTAAGTAAGGAGGCATGGGATCCAAGGGGACATTGCTTTGTGGATCCAGAACTGGCTTGCCCACAGAAGGCAAAGAGTGGTTGTAGATGGGTCATATTCTGCATGGAGTTCAGTCACCAGTGGAGTTCCTCAGGGATCTGTTCTGGAACCCTTACTCTTCATGATTTTTATAAATGACTTCGATGAGGAAGTGGAGGGACGGGTCAGTAAATTTACTGATGACTCAAAGATGGGGGTGTTGTGGATAGTGTAGAGGGCTGTGAGAGGTTACAGTGGGACATGGATAGATGCAAAACTGGGCTGAGAAGTGGCAGATAGAGTTCAACCCAGATAAGTGTGAGGTGGCTCATTTTCGTAGGTCAAATATGATGACAGGATATAGCATTAATGGTAAGACTCTTGGCAGTGTGGAGGATCAGAGGGATCTTGGGGTCCGAGTCCATAGGTACTCAAAGCTGCTGCACAGGTTGACTCTGTGGTTAAGAAGGCATACGGTGTATTGGCCTTCATCAATCATGGTATTGAGCTTAGGAGCCGAGAGGTAATGTTGCAGCTATATGGGACCCTGGTCAGACCCCACTTGGAGTACTGTGCTCAGTTCTGGTCACCTCACTACAGGAAGGATGTGGAAACCATAGAAAGGGTGCAGAGGAGATTTACAAGGATGTTGTCTGGATTGGGGAGCATGCCTTATGAGAATAGGTTGAGTGAACTCGGCCTGTTTTCCTTGGAGTGATGGAGGATGAGAGGTGACTTGATAGGGGTGCATAAGATGATGAGAGGCATTGATTTTGTGGATAGTCAGAGGCTTTTTCCCAGGGCTGAAATGGCTAGCATGAGAGGACACAGTGTTAAGGTGCTTGGAAGTAGGTACAGAGGAGATATCAGGAGTAAGTATTTTATGCAGAGAGCAGTGAGTGCGTGGAATGGGCTGCTGGCGACGGTGGTGGAGGCAGATATGACAGGGTCTTTTAAAGGACTCCTGGACAGTGATATGGAGCTCAGAAAATTAGAGGGCTATGGGTATTCCTAGGTAATATCTCTGGTAAGGATATGTTCGGTACAGCTTTGTGGGTTGAAGTGCCTGTATTGTGCTGTAGGTTTACTATGTTTCTATATAATGCATTCTGTTAAAATTTTAGATTTTATTTTTGTTTATCTGGATAACATACTTGTCAGCAGCATATCCAAAACTTAACACATCATATCTACGCACACTTTTCAAGTGCTTAAACCAATATGGGCTGATTATTAATCCCACTAAGTGCCAATTTGGGTTGTGTGCTATTGACTTTCTCGGCCACTGTATCTATGCAGAAGGTGTGGCATCCCTGCCGTCAAAAGTTACCATTATTATGGACCTTCCACTGTCCCTCACTACCAAACAACTGCAAGAGATTTTAGGTATGGTGAATTTATATCATGGTTTCATCTGTGAGTTGCTGAACTTAGGCTCCCCTTAATGGAACCTAACAGTGACTCCTTTGCTTGCATCTGTGGAAACAGCTCTATTTCCATCTTTAATATCTTATTTTTCCCTTTCCCTCTTTTGAGGACCCTGACCTGGAGTTACATGCTGACTACGGTTCTTTGCAGGAATGGGGCCCACTCTTGGGGTTCCATAACTGGCCGTTGTTCGGCACACCAAAGGCTCAGCCCAAGAGTCTGGCTCAAATTCAGAAGCCTAGGATCTCAGTGCACTGGAGACAGGCAGATCGAGAGTCGGTATCACGACAGGAGACCCGTGTGTTGTCGGGGGAGCTGGAATATCTGCTGTGTGCCTGGAGACCCAGATCTTCACGATCTTCAGCCACAGAGCTCAAAAAAAGTGACCTAACGGACTTTTAACATCATAAACCAATGAGTTGTTTGTTATGCCTCCCCGCTTGCTGGGAAAATGGAGACATCTCTTTCTCCCTTATTAGGGAGAGAGAGGGAGAACCTGTGGTATGTCGAGTACTGGGTGAAATGCAAGTCTGTGTCTTTGCTAATGCTCTTCTCACACTTGAGTGCTCATTGGCCGTGCCGATGCTCTTTTTCTTCCAGTGTGGGAGGGGGGATTATTGCTCACTGCTGCTTACATGCAGGGGGGTGCCGGTGGGGGGGGGGCTTTCGGGTTCTAACACTTAACTGTTCATTCTTTGAGGCACTCCTCTGTTTTTGTGGATGGTTGCGAAGAAAAATCATTTCAGGATGCATATTGTATACATTTCTCTGACATTAAGTTGTGCCTTTGAACCTTGTACAGTGCTCTTAAAGGCAGTGCCCCTAATCGCATGCTTGAGTGGGCAGTGGACGTGATCAGAGCATTTGGCAACACCAGCTGAGCTCTTTCAAACATGTCCCTACAGGGGCTCCTCCTCTCCAATGCTGATGCCCGGCTGTGCTGTGGCAGCAGTTGGTTGGAGGCAGGTGGCAGTCGCCCACTTCACTCAGCCAGCAGCTCTGTTTCACCCCTCCCCCCCCCCCCCCCGAGAGGGAGTACAGCAAGTATGATCGCGAACTTCTTGGTCTCTAACTGGCCATCTGCCATTTTTTGTATTCTACTAGAGGATCGCCAGTTCACAGTGTGCACTGACTGTAAAGCCCTTGTACACACTATGGCCAGAGTGTCAGACTTGGCCTGCACAGCAGCAGCACCACCTGGCCTATATTTCAGAACTCATGACTGACAGGCGGCACTTTGCCATGGCACAAAAACGTAATGCTGTAGCTGACTGCCTCTCAAGGTCAGCCGTTGAGGCCGTGCACACTGGGGTTGACTATGCTGGTATGGCGGCCAACCGATCTACCAACCGAGAGGTCCAGGCTTGAAATACAGCACTCACGGGCCTGCAGTTGGCTAACATCAAGTTCGGGGATGCAGGAATTTCTCTCTTGTGCGATGTCTCAACCAGTTGCCTGCAAACTGGATGTGTACTGTTTTTAACTCCATTCATGACCTCTTGCACTTGGGTGGGAAGGATTCACAGATAACCAGTTGCTTTAAGGTTTGTGTGGCACGGCCTGGATGTGCAAGAGTGGAGTGCAGCCTGCACTGTGTATCAGCAGGTGAAAATTAAATGTTACATTTGGGCACCAATGGCACCTTTCAAGTTCCCTGATTGACAGTTTGATCATGTCAATGTGGACCTGGTCGCTCCTCTCCCACGCTCCTGCAGTTTCATACATCTCCTTATCAGGTGTCCCTCCAGCGTTGACAATGACTGCGGACCAAGTGTTCATTGACACCTGGATCACTCAGTGGGGTTTATTCCTTCCAATGGTGGTCCCAATTCACGTCAGACCTCTGGGCCGCAGTAACCTAGAACCGCGACGTTAAATCACATCACACCACAGCATACCACCTGCAGTCCAACGGCCCGTACAAGTGGTTTCACCATTCCTTAAAGGGTGCTCTGAGGGCCTCGCTGACAGACGAGTGTTGGCAGGATGGTCTCCCGTGGGACCTGCTGGGGCTCAGAACAGCTCCAAAAGAGGACCTGCAGTCCTCCACAGACGAGTTGGTGCCCAGACAGCCGCTACAGGTGCTGGTTGATTGTATTCCTGATGCCATGGCTGCCTGGATGGTGTCCCAGCAGCATTGTCCCTCAGTAAGATCAATTCTTTTACACCTATCCCTACCTCCCATCATGGTGTTCAGCACGCTTGGGTTGCAGTTGACCTATGATGTACTTTATCTCGTTTGACCACCATGATGTACATCAGCACCCCCTTAAGCTCCCTTATGACCCCCATTCCGCATTTTGGAGTTAGGAAGAGTAAACCTCAATGTATTTCTTTTGATTGCTTTAAGCCAGCCCACCAAGACCTGGATGGTTCCACTATCATACCTCATGCATCATGACATGACCTGTCAGCACACCCCTGGACGAACCAGTGCTATTACTCCAACTGAGGCACATAGGGCCTGATCTGGGTGACTTATACAATCTCCAGACAGACACTCTCAATGTGGGTTTTGGTGAAGTCTTGGGGGGGGGAGGATGCTGTGTGGGGTCATGTAATGGGTGACAGACCATACATTTTGTTCATGATAGAAACTGTTCTACATTATTCACAAACACTGCATTGAGTTGTTGTGTTCACTTTAAGATACGGTATCAGCCGTAATGACGTCAGTGTAAGGGGACTGTTTTCGGTTTGCTTGTAATGGAAGGGCTACAGTTTTTGTTAAGCACGTTTTATTGGCGAAATCCCACAGGGTAACTCCCTGAGTAGCTTTTTAATATTTGTCACAGAATGGCTTATCAGTAAAAATTTCAAACACTTGCTTAGTTAGTTGGTGAGAAAAGCCATTCCTGTCATTTGTTCCATGCACAGCTGCAGTCTCAATACCACCAAACACCGCCCACGAGCTGGCTACTGTGGCAATGAGAAAACTAGCCATCTCCTTCTGTAATGTGCATTTGGCCATGGTCTGGAAATGGTCTTTGTCAAGATTCATTTTGTACTTTATGCTCCATGGGATTTTCTTTGGGATGCAGAGTGGGACAAATATCAAATGTTTGGTGGCCCGATAGACTTTCCTCATGATCAACTTGGTGAGGGACATACTTTGCTCTAGAAGACCAGAACTATCACTGAGCTCTCTAGTTTAGAATATTCCAACCAGAGTTGACAGGATTCATATCTGGGTGTTAGGCAAATGTACTTAAGAGCGAGAAAATGAAAGCACCCAACCTCGAATGCCTTATATGTAAATGCTGATACAAACCTCATTATACAAAATGTCAAAGATCTGATACCACTCCTCCTGAAGCCAGTTTCCCCAGATAGAATTGTTGGTCATTTGCGGTAGGTGAGTAATAGTCCCCTCATATGGTGAGCACTTGTTGGGGTTAATTAACTCAAGGGACCATCAGGTGAACTTACAGCTTGGCGTCACTCTAGCTGGAGTTCGGAATAGGCAATCTTTCAATTTGTGTTGGGTTGTTGGGCTGTGTTTCAATATAGTTTACACATTTCATTTAAATGTAAAAGTAGGAACAATTGCGGCACTCTGCTGACTCTATGTGCAGGAAGTGATTGTCAAAGAATGCTTAATGCATAGTTTATATGTTTTGTGGATAAATTATTTATCCCAATCAACATAAAACAGAGTCTAATCGGGTAAATAATAAATTAACAATGACAGATTACATAAGTATAACTAGCCTTCATTGATTGAAACGTATGGTCTATGCATATTGTCAAATCAGCTGGAACTGTTTATATAATTTGAAATGATCCTCTGGCCGTCTTTTTTTTAAATGAATGCTAGTTGCAACTCAATTTTAGCTTGAACCAAAAATAACATTAAATTTAGGAATAAGAACAGAATTGAACAAAACATTTATTTGGACCAAGGGAGAAAATGCAGTAAAATAAAAGTCATTGAAGTTTAACTCAGTTGTAGAAAATGTTGCAATTCTTGGATTAGATATAATCACTCCCATTTCTCATTTGGTAAGGCTGGATATAATGGTCCATCTGCACTGCTAATGGGGGAGAAAGCAGGAAAGCTGTTTCTTAAAACCACACAACAAAATGTCTTTAGTCCAATAATTGAGCAGTAAAAAAACAAATTGATTGCTCCTCACCATATTGTGCATGTTTGCTGAGGGTGTTTGCATGATATGATAGTTATATGCTCTGTACTTGACCTTTCTGGATGGTCTACACTTCCAACAGAAAATTCTGTAAACTATTTTCTGATTCTGCTTTTCCTCAGCTTCATGTTATTGCGTTTGTTTAATTAACAACTGATCTTCAGCAATGCTGCTTGTAAGCACTTTACAGCTTGGGAATATATTTTGTGGTGTTTATTATAGTTCTGAACAGACTATATACAACATGATTGCAAACACTATTGCAAATTTCCTGCACCACTGTCTTAGACTAGCAATATCACCCATCTTCCTGATACACCAGTGATTTTACTTCAAAAATACTTATTTGACTGAAAGTGCTTTAGGATACTTTGAGATCGTGAACAAATGCAAATCATTCTGATGTTAAAAGCTATAGGATTCATTGCTATATTTGTTTTATTTACATCCCAATTTACAAAACTTCTTTAAGATTCAAATTTCATTATTACTTCCCCAAGGCCTCTTAATCACAATTATTTAGATTGTAAAATATTTATAGCTTTGCAATACTTTCTGCAAAGCATTCTTGGGGCATATATTTTATTTGCTATTCACCCATCTATTCTCTAAATGTTCTTTTCTCTTAATATTATTATACATATTTGGCTAAAACCAGGGGGAAATGAGCAGCAATATTTTCACATAGCTGTTTATAATGATTTGAAATTTACTGCCAGAAAAGGGAGTCGTAGGGGACTGGCTATATGCTTGAAAACTAACATTTGCAGAAAACCAGAGAATGTGCCACTGCAGACACTGATTTTGGAATGAAAAGGGCAGATCACCTGATCTGGAGATACTCTAATAGTATCCTTCGTTTTCAGTTTTTGATCAGAAGGACCGAATTAGTGGAATGGCTTGTCAGTTGCAGAGCTGACCACCTTTAAATACCTGTGTGGTGAACTACATATACCTGTCTGGACACGCCCCCCCCCCCCCCCCCACTGACTGCTCCTGTGGCTCCTCCCACGGACCCCAGTATAAAGGCGATTGGAGACACCGCCCCGGCCTCAGTCTCCAGAATGTAGTGTGGTGGTCACTTGCTGCTTGTTCTTTCTTCCAGCCAATAAAAGCCTATATCCTGCCTCACGTCTCAGAGAGTTATTGATGGTGCGTCAACCTGCCGCAGAAGCAGATGACTCAATGTGCCAGTGGAAAGTAGAATTTCCTAATTTTCTAGCTCATAGAAGCCTATACACTCTACAACACCTTGGAAATCCAGCTCCACCAAGATTTTTCAGTCAAGGGAATATTTGATGGTGAAAGACCCCAAGCTGAGAGGCTTCCTGAAATTTTCACCAGAGTCTCTGGCTTAATTGTTGTGAGGAATTATTGAGAGAGTGGGGTGAGGGGGGTGTTAGTAAATTTACCAATAAAATTACTTGTCTAAGATATCTTCCAACAAGTCAAAAATATCAAAAGTAGTTTTGGAACACAGTTAACAAAAGACTGGTGTTGATCCTGATATTTTTTCAATTTTTAGAAAATATTTCGAAGTTTCTTCAAATTCTCTCTGTTCCCAGTGGCACTTATCATCTGTGTCCCTTATCAGGAGGTTGGGCAGTTACGTGAGCCCTGAGAAAAGACTCAGCTGAGAAATACAACCAATGGTTTTCATTTCAATCAAATGTGAAACAAAGGAGGACATGACATCAGAGTGCAGAAAGGTTGGCTACGTAACAGCTTTTCCCCATGTTTGTGCTGATAAACCTTCAGTGGTGGGGAGTGTACCAAGGGGTTATCCTGAAGAATTTAGTTGGGAGATTGGGAGGCTCTTGACTGGCCAGGCTGCTTGGGCCCCATACCTCTGATTCCTTTGAGTCCAAATATCTAGCTATAAAGTTAAATGGTTTCCACAGCCCTTTTATGTTCCTAAGTCTTTTTATGGAGCTTTAAAATAATTTTGTTCTGGAAAAGGCAGAAGGGGAAGCAGTAAGCAAGTAATTCATTTGGGGAAAGAGCTGATCATTTCAAAAGGAAAGAGGGAGTCGAGAGGACTGATAGAAAAGACTTGATTTCACTCATTTTGGGTTCAAAATCAGCAGCTTCAGAAGGAACAATTGAAGAATTGGGATTCTAGCCATGCTGAGCTGTATCTTAACAGGGACGTCCTATTCTGTGTTCTGTTGGGAAGGTTCCAGCAAAGCAATGGATTTCTGTTCTGACATATGGCTATTGGCATGATTACAGCCTTGGCTTTCAGATCAGGTTGCAATCTTCCTCAATAAAGCTTAGCCCTAGGTGTTTGCTGTCAGTAAGATCATGATATGGAAGGACATCTATTCATTAACTATTGTGTAACCATTAGGACTAAGCTTGAAGAACCGGGTGTAGTTTACCTTGCATTCAAAGTGATTTTTAACTGAGGCCTGGTAAACTTGGCAGCTCAGATTCAAATCTGCAATAACTGTGAATTTAAGTTGTCATAGAGTCACAAAACTATACTGAACTTGCGCCCACCTAGTCCATGCCAAACTATCAATTGGCCTAGTCCCATCAACCTACACCTGGACTACAGCCATCCATGCTCCTCCCATTCATGTACCTATCCAAATTTACCATAAGTATTCAAATTGAACCCAGCATCCACCATTTCCACTGACAGCTTGTTCCACATTCTTGCCACCATATGAGTGAAGAAGTTCCACTTAAACATTTCGCCTTTCACCCTTAACCTATGGCCTCTACTTCTTTTCTCAAGAGGACATGTAAGAAGACAAACTGCAGTTGTGCCATGTAGTTAATGAGACTAGGTTGAAGGTGGCTTATAGATGGGTTTTAGACTTTAAACATCCCACCCAGTTTGTCTTCTGAAGTTAAGGTATGCACACTGCTGATTCAGATCAGTTTCTGGTCAAATGGAACATTCCAGATGGTGTTGGAGAGTGATTGGTGAAAGTAATAACTTTTGGGGTCAAAGGGAGAAGAATAGAATTAGTGTAGATGGACAACGTGTGAACATGACAGGCTGAAGGGATTGGTTTTGCTCTGTAACACTGACTCTAGCCTAATTAAGTGAATGAGTCTATTTGCCATATACAGAGAAAACAGCTGAGATAATTCTTCATTTTCATTAACCTACAGTATACTTAGTGGCATAAAAGATCCTAGATGTTTTTACAATTTGTAGGTCACAATTGTATATGAGAGCTTAAGGATGTTGATGTTCCCTATACAACAAGACATGCATTTATGTTCTTTTAGAGTAAGAGTAAAGGTGGTTGGCTTATCCTGATTGTATGTAGGCTAACCCAAAGATTCATAGACTGGTAAACTGTACCCATGTGTTGTTTTATTCTTCACATTTAACTCCAGAGCTCTTCATATTATCACACACTGACTGTCCAAGTTGTGAATAAAACAGATCCTCACAGTCCCTATATGCATATAAGGAGGAGAACAAAAGGACAAAGTGGAAGAATGAGAGAAGGAGACAAGGAGGGGAAAAGGCGGTAAATGACAAAGAGAAGTCTCTGTCTGGATGGGCATTGGGCCATACATTAAATGGCGACTTAATATGGTGGAAAGCTTACAATTTTCCCTTAATGTGCTTTACCATTTACTATTCCCCCAACAACATCCCAGGGATCACCAGCGATCTAGTTACTACAGGGGCATTAAATGCTGCATACGTAACAGAGAAAAATTCAGGTCCTAGCTTTCCAAGACTGTTCTTCCATCTGCAAGACGCATCATATTGCTGAGAGGCTCTCTCTACTGCTTCAATACATTGAATCTCATGTATCTGATGCAGTACCGTAGCCACCCCATTTAGCTGAGCTGAGCTTCCACTGCAGGCAAATGCTGACAAAAGGCCTGCAGTCTGCATCACTCCAAGTGGGTGGTTGCAGTTTTCACCCAGCAACACTTACAAGTCTGTACCATTGGGGAAGTTGAGGGAAGGTGTCATTTGGTCTGTGGTGGGGTTTGAAAACATCCAAGCCAATACCATGCACCAGAATTCCGTAATGGCAAAAACACACAATTGCCACAGCCTTTGAAAAGGATTGGGGCCACAGTTCATTAACTCTGAACCCCACTCCATTCACCCTAAATTCACGTTTCCTCATATGTTGTGACATTGCGGTGGAAGGGGGTAAATGGGGGGGGCTCTCAACTTCCTGTCTGAAACAAACTGAATGTAAATCATGCTGAACTCTGCAAAGTTAACACACAATCCAATTGGCCATCAGAGGCAAGAAGAAACTGTTGGAAGAGCTTAGTGGGCCAATCAGCATCAGTGGAGACAAAAGGATAGTCAATATTTCATAGTCAATATGTGTCAGGACATTGGTTAATGTCTACTAACCCATTCCCTTCATAGATACTGTCTGACCCACTGAGTTCTTCCAGCAGCAGTTTTTACCTTGCTCCAGCATTTTCAGCATCTGCCATTACTTGTGTGGCCATCAAAGGTCACAGGGCTGTCCTCTCAGATCAATCTGTCCTGCAACCTCTACTTACCTCAGGTCAGCAAATACTTTTCTTTCTTAGTTTTTGTTTCAGCGCGGCTGTAACTATTTGGTTACTATATTTAACAGCAGCTGAAAGGTCAAAAACACTGTAAGGAATCTGTGCTCCTTCCAGCTTTTGAAAGTTGCAACAGCACAAAATGTTCCTCCTCAGTTATGGATGGAACATTGATGCCTGGGATTCCCTTCAAGGCCGTTTAAATGAGTTGAACTCATTTGACTCGTATGACTGAGTTCAGCCAAGGTCCAGTGATTTTGAAGGTGGTTTATGTAATCAGTCTCAAGGTATCATTTTGAGACTACAATCATTGCCATTAACACTTAATTCTATGAATATTCTTGAGTAACCTGCATCACATGTCTGCTAAATATCTCTCTGTGCAGGGCTGATTGATGACTCGGTGATCTGACAAAATGTGAGAACCTTACAGAAGAACACAAAAATGCAAATTGAAGCAGATTTATGTTGTCCCTCAGTTAGCATTGCTACTGAGTGCAAACATGATTAATCTTGTGTTCCAAATCCCCTTGACTGCTTGATCCTCATTGTCTGTCCAAAAATCTATTGATTTCAACCTTAATCTAATGACTGAGTATCTGCAGCCACCTGAGCTGGACAAGTTGATAGATTTACAACTTGCCATGTAAAAAAAAATCTTCTCATCTGAGTCCTAAATGGCTGAATCTTTTTAATGGAATCTTTTTACTTTTTACCTATTAGTTTTTAACATACATACTAGAGGAAACACCCTCTTGGCGTTTTTCTCACCAATTCCTCTCAGAACTTTAAACTGTTTAATGAAATTACCATCTCTTCTTCCAAATACCCTTATCCCAACACTCAATAGAATGGGTCACTGCATGATGTCCTCACAACTACACCAGTCTTAAGCGATGTGGCAAGATCATGGAGAAAGCACCAAATGAGGTCTCACCACAGGTACCATGGTGCCAAGCAGCAGTTAGTGGAAGGGCTGCAATGCTCCTTAAATGGGCTAATCCTGTACTGGGAGAGGACCCACACGCAGGACACAAACACGTCTTTCTTAGGTTCAATAAAATAGCATTTATTACTCGCGACAGAAAATTGGGAAATCAAGGAGGACAAAGAGGAACACGAACCTCGGACTAGGGGACCAGGGACTTGGATCGCCACGGACCTGGGACTTGGAAACAGGGAACTGGGATAGCCGCGGACCTTGGACTTGGACAGTGGGAACATGGCTCGTCGCGGCCAAGACTGGGACCCTGGGTACTGGGACCGCCACGGCCCTTGGACATGGAGACTAGGACCTTGATTCACCGCAGCCAGAAAACATGGACACCATGGATTGCCACAGCCAGAAATGGGGACACCATAGATTGCCGCAGTCGGGAATAGGGAACCTGGATCATCGTGGACCCCTGGACTAGGAGACTAGGACCTTGATTCACCGCAGCCTGAAATGTGGACACCAAAACACAGGACAGGATCATTGAGCCAGGACCTCCTTCAGATCAGGCACCGAGCCGGGACTCTTCAAGGGGACAGACACGGACACTGGGCATGAACATCGAGCCGGAACTCTGCCTTCAACTCAGCCACTGAGCCGGGACTCTTCAAGGGGACAGACACGGACACTGGGCATGAACATCGAGCCCGAACTCTGCCTTCAACTCAGCCACTGAGCCGGGACTCTTCGAGGGGTAGACACGGGCAATGGGCATGAACGTCAAGCCAGGACTCTTCGCCTTCAACTCACCCCTGGCAGAATGACGTTGCCCGGTCCCACTCTGGCGAAGGAAGGTGAATTGCTGGTACTCTGATGTGGGCTGGATAACTCTGGCTTGTGGTAGCAACGGTGACTTGCGAAGGCTTCTTACCACTCTCACCCCGAACGGCTAAAGCCAGGGGCTTATAAGCTGCTGGTTTGGGTCGAGAGTAGGTCACCTTAATTGTCAAGCTCAAGGGACACATGAAACGGAATTAGAAGGGAACAAGGAGTCAATGGTCCAGATCATAATACAACCTAACTAAATTTAAAGGGGAACCAACCCAGCCCATGACACATAAACACAAGGAAGTCTGCAGATGCTGGAAATCCAGAGCAACACCCACACAAATGCAGGGGCAACACAACAGGTCAGGCAGCATCTTTGGAAAAGGATAAGCAGTTAATGTTTGGGTCTGAGGGAAGGGGGAGGATGTTAGAATGGAAAGAGGGGAAAGATGCTAGCTGGAAAGGCATAGGTGAAGCCAGGTGGGTGGGAAAGGTCAAGAGCAGGAGAAGAAGGAATCTGATATGAGAGGAGAAAGCGAAGAAGGAGGGGACCCAGGGGGAGGTGATAGGCAGGTGAGAAGAGGTAAGAGGCCAGTTGGGAATAGAAGGGGGAGGGGATTTCTTTACTAGAAAAGAAATCGATATTCATGCCATCAAGTTGGAAGCTCCCAGATGGAATATGAGGTGTAGATCTCCACCCTGAGGGTGGCCTCATCATGGAACAAAAGGAGGTCATGGACTGATATGTTGGAACAGAAATGGGGGTCAGAGTTAAAATGCTTAGCAATCAGGAAATCCCGCTTGTGGCAGATGAAGCAGTCTCCCTATTTCCAATGGGTCTCGCCAATGTAAAGGGGCTGCATCAGGAGCACTGGACACAACAGACGACCCCAGGAGATTTGCAGGTCAGGTGCTGCTTCACCTGGAAGGACGGCCTGGGTCTTGAACGGAGGCGAGGGAGATGATGTATGGACAGCTGTACCACTTCGACCGTTTGCAGGAATAAATGCTGGGAGTGAGATTAGTGGGGAGGGACGATCAGACAAGGGAATCGTGGAGGGGGTGTTCCCTGTGGAAAGCAAAGCGTAGGGAGGTGATTATATGTTTAATGGTAGGATCATTTTGGAGATGGCGGAAGTTGCGGAGGATGATATATTGGATGCAGAGGCTGATGTCGTGGTAGGTGAGGTCAAGAGTAACTCTATCATTATTAAGGTGTTGGGTAGATAGGGTGAACGCGGACATCTGGAAAACAGAGGAGAGGCAGTAAGGGCAGCATCAATAGTGGAGGGAAGGAAACCCCATTCTTTAAAGAAGGAGGACATCTCTGATGTCCTGGAATGGAAAGTCGTGTCCTGGGAACAGATGTGGCAGAGGTGAAGAAACTAAGAAAAGGGAATAGCGCTTTTACAGTATATAGGGTGGGAAGAAGTATAGTTGAGATAACCATGGGAACCAGCAGGTTTATAAAAGATTTCAGTTGACAGTTTGTCTCCAAAGATGATAACAGAGAGATTGAGAAAGGGGAGGGAGGTGTCAGAGAGGGACCAAATGAATTTAAGGACAAGCTAGAAGTTAGAGGCAAAGTAGATAAAATTGACAAACTCAGCATGGGTGCATGAATCAATGCCAATGTAATTGTCAATGTAGTGGAGGAAGAGTTGGGGAGAATAACGTAACCAATGAAGAGTTAGGCATAGCTGATGCCCAAGGGAGTACCCATAGCTACCCCTTGAGTTTGGAGAAAATTGGAAAAGATTTTCTGGAGGAGGGGGATGATTGGTTGGTTCTTTTGTTAAGCAAGAAATGGAGAGCTTGAGGCCTTCTTGATAGGGGTTAGAAGGGTATGGGACTGAACATCCATGGTGAAGATGAGGTGGTCAGGTCCAGGGAATTGAAAGTTACTGAAGAGATTGAGGGCATGAGAAGTGTCGCGGATATAGGTGGGAAGGGACTGAACCAGAGGAGATAGATGGAATCTAGATATGAGGACAAGTTCAGTGGGGCAGGAGCAGGCAGAGAAAATAGGCCTACCTGGACAGTCTGATTTGTGGATCTTAGGTAGGAGGTAGAAGTAAGGGTGCTATGAGGTTGGTGTCATTGGATAGGAATTCCCCAGAGTGGACTGTAGTTGCCCACAAACCTCACAATGCCCCAAAAGGCTAGAGCTTCCCCTCGGCATATAGTAGTTATGGGGCTGGCCCACTAAATTCCTGATCTTATTTACTGACTGCTGGATGTGATCAGCCAGGTGAGATCAGTGGGGATGTAGGTGCAGCACTCCTAACCAATCACAGTACAGGTGTCTCCTTTCTCTGCAAGCAGATAGTTCAAGGCCATCCAAATTTGGCAGGCCACAATCCTAATAGCCATCATCTCAGCTGGTACTCTGGCCAATGAATCCTCTGTATTCATGAGTGCTCTTTGGCCAGCACCTCCATCACAGAGGCCGTGCATATCAGCTCACGGGACAGCCTGGTCATACCATTTAGCATTCAGGGCATGCCACCTTCACAGTATCATTAGGTGCTGACACAGTTGTTGCAGAATACTGCCCCTGCTCAGACTTAGTGGGCCTCACTGAATGACTGGGCCTGTGCTCATTGTACTCCCTGCACCAACACTCCTTCCCCCTCCCTGTGGGCAGAGGGATTACTGTCAGAGTAGGGACTTTGGGATTAGACATAAGTAGGGAAGTACCAGATCTTAAGATACTTACTCCACTCAAGTTCTTTCAGGCCATTCCCATACGATGGTGCAAGTTTGGCTGGAATGGATTACACCCTCCTGGCTTTACCCAAAATGGAATGCCAAAGCCGAAGAAGCTGGAAAGTTCCTCTAACAGCCCCTGTTCTTCGATAAAGGGGATCAGTATCAGAGGCACCCCTTCTGCAGCGTGGGTCGACCTCCTCAAGCGGATCCAACTGTCCAAAGCATTGTTGTGGTTTGCGTTCTTGTTCATATCCGTAGGGTCGTGTCGTGGGATTTCACACCGACCGCTGTCATCACCACTTTGCCATTCTGTAATGTGGGGAAACACAAACTCCTCCACCCCCCCCCCCCCATCCTGGTTAGTTGCTGCATACTTAGACAGACTATTCCCCTGTCTCATATTTCATGGTTTGCGTGCCCCCCCCCACTCTGTGGGTGCTGCACAAAACCTTTCCTGATACCTCCCCCAACTCCACCTTTGGAGGATCCAACATTGCCCGGTGCCAGGACATGGGGACCGTACCCGGCCCACTGACCAGCAGTTCAAGTAATCCATTGCCTGTTGCAACACACACAGCCACTCCTGTCAGGCGTAGTTGGCGGCGGGGTGGTCAATAACACCATTTGCACAAAATGCCAGTCTCTGCAGCCCACTGCTGACTCTGCCTCCTGCAAGATGTGAGCCATTGTCCAATTGGATCTCCTATGGGACCCCATACATGGGTGATCAGTGCCACAAAGCTGTTATTGAGCTTTGCTGATATGTATGGTCGAACGGCACCACCACCAGGACCCCGGAATGTGTGTCCGCCATTGTGAGCACATACCACTTCTTGTTCTGTAGTGGGAGAGGCCCCACATAATCAACGCCATACCTGACCAGCTCCTGTGCACTTTTGGATGTGTCTTGCGGGACCCACTGGCTGCCCCTGGGGCTTAACCAGCTGGCAGGTTGGGCTGCTCACAGCTGTTATCCCGATTTCATCAAATGTCAATGCCATCCCTCGAGCTTCTTTCCCCACCCCTCCCCCCCCCGATGCCAGCTATTCTGGTGTGCCCATTCCACCAGGTACCCATAGTCCTCCTCCTCCTCAGAGAGCCCCGTGGCCATCACAATCTGTGCTGCTGGGTTGACAGCAGTATTATGTATGGTCTCCTCTATGTCCCGAGAGATGCGGACATCTACATGTCAAATAGCGACTGGGTGCCAATGCCCATCCAGATGTGTTCCCAGAACGAAAGGGATCACCCTTGCACCTCCCATGCCAATAAGGTATCCACACTGTCATGCTGTCAGCCACCATGTAGACCCTCACGGGACCCCTCAGCTCCCAGAGGGGCAAGATCACAGCCAGATGGCTGGATCCCCCCTCGCCCGCCTGCACAAGATGGTGAACGGCAGCCTTCCACCACTGTTCACCACTGCTCCAACGGATGGATCAGACTTGCTGCTTCTGGTCAGATCGTTGTAGGGCTTACCGCACTGTATGGGCGAGGGATTAATTATTCAAAGATTCAAAGTCAATTATTATCGAAACATATATACAGTACAAAACTTTGAGATTCATCCTTCCACAGGCACCAAACACCCAACACGTGACACAAAGAGCAAATCGTGCAAATGGCAAAAAGCGAGCAAATAATATTAAACATCAAATTGCAGCGTCCTTGAAGCGGTCTAGGAGTGCTCAGGTTAGTTCAGTTCAGTCTAGCGCTGTGTCATTTATTGACTACCGGCCACACAGCCAGTGCATGCTGAATCACCCATGTTTGCGCCAAAGCTACCCAATCATTTCGCACAAAATAACATAAGAAATGAGCAACCAGAACCCAGAAACACATGTAACATGAGCTCCTCCAAGAATGAATCCACAGTTACGAGCTGTGCCAATCAAACCTTGCGGTGTGGGACCCATGACTCCTGTACCTTCCTCCAGCAGCAGCCAGTGAGAAGGAGAGGGAGACCAGTCGAATGCAGGCAGATGCTGTTGGACACCCGCTCGCCTTCCGCTCTCATCCTTTTCAGTTTCAGTCTTGCTTGGTGCTTTAATCAGCGACAATCAAAGGAGCTAGTCATGGGTTCGCGCCCTATGTTTAAGTCACACACTTCACTGCCATCCTCACCGAAGTCCCCCCGAGACAGCAAAGTTGGCCCAAAAACACATCATCAAAATGGAAATGACAGACTCCAATCACACGCGGTTTCGTGGTAGCAACACATTTAAAAAAAGTAGGTTTGAGAAAAGTCTGCAGGATATCGCTTTTGGTCGTGTTGGTCACTGGCGTCATTAATGATGGGAACCTCGTGAGAGGTGTAGACGTCGTTATGAGGGACAGTCATAACCTGCCCATGGAGGTAGCTCACCCCATCAGGACTCTTCTCTGCCCTGACTGCAAGGCACCACTTCCACTTGACAATGGAAGACCGCTGGGCACAGCAACGGGTAGCCGAAACCCGCAGCTTGAATGGCACGTCACTCTGTCTAGGGGCCAAGGGGGTAGCCTGCTCAGCCACCTGCTTGGCAGTGTCAAAGGCCGCCTGCTGCTCCAGACCCCCTTTGGAAGCTGGTCCTTTTCTGGGAGACCTGGTGCAGGGGCGCAGCATAATCGTCAGGTGGGTGATGTGCTGTCACCAATACCCCAGGGGCCCCAAAGAGTGCAGCATCTCCTCTTTGAAGGTGGGGCAGCAGCACCCAAAATCTCATGCTTGGCACAATCTAGTATCTCCGGTTATCCAAAATGCCATTGCATTTGCGATACATCAGGATTGCATTGTATTGCAATATGACATTCTTGCTGGGGCCCTGTATCTTATCGGGTTGATGGGTCAACCCCGTTCCCACAGAGCTGACCTCCTTATTCTGTCTCACCACCTCCCTCTAGAGTCCCCGTAGCAGCACATCGTCTGTGTAGAGGGATAGACACAGTGGGGTCTAACTGCAGGTCTTGGGCAATCATGCCGTGACACAAGGTGGGACTGTGGACATACCCCTGTGGAAGGTGGCAAAAGGGGTACTGTACCTTCTCAGGTACAAGTGAACTGGTCCTGTGACTACAGACTCAGGGGGATGGAGAAGAAGGCACTGGCCAGCTCGGCTACCACATGCCAATGCCTCCCCTCCCTGCACCCTTCATCAAGGGTCACTCTATCCAGAACAGTGCTATAAGGAGCAGTGGCAACTTATTCAGCTGTGTATGGTCACTGGTCATGCATTGTGTATCACCTCCCTTTTACACTGGCCACACCGGGCTATTGTAGGGGGAAAACCCCCTCCAGCACAGGGCCGCTACAGTTTTCCCAATCTTCTTTGTGCCTCCTGGAATCCTGGATTGCTTGGTGGAGGGGAATGGGATCAGCAAAGACTCCCTCTTGGCCAATCCCACCAGTATCTTTGCCCTGCTACCCTAAAGTTAACGTGACCCTTACTTGTCTGCAGGGATCTATCCCCCCTGCACATTCATGCCTAGAATGCACTGAAGGGTGGCCGGTACCAAGACAGCCATGGCTCTGGGCTATCCTGGTCCCATGGCCACCTGCAAGGTGAAGTCCTGGGAAGGGGGAAGTGAACCATTAACCCCTCTGTGGTAACCCTGAGGTTACCCGAAATGAGGGTGTCCTTGGTACCAGTGTCATCCATCACTGTGATTCCCTTTCTCCTGATGTACTGCAACAAGTATGTAAAGCCCTGGCTGGGAAAAGGCCAGACGCAGCTCTGTACTCCTTTCGTTTAACTCTTTAGTTTGAGTCTGTGCTCACCGAGAACCCTCCCCCATGGCAGTACATCACTGGTTTAGCATTTCTACTTCGTATTTCAAGCTGTGAGATTGTCTTGTATTGCTGCTTCACCAGCCAAAAAATACTCATCTCGCTTCCCTTCCTCTCAGGGAACCATACTTCATTAAGCATAATCACGATGTGGTGCCCCATTTTCAACCCACAGGAGTCCAGCTTAAATGACCAGTCTACTGGTGTACTGTGGCCCACCAATAGGTTGGGGAGACTCCCAAATCCATCACTGAAGTTGGTCAACAGCTGTTGGTCCATTCGGCACCTCACACAGTGCGGGGGTGGGGTGGTCCTCTCTCTTATTTTTGACTTTTAATCTTCTGTTCAATCACTAAACACTGGAATACTGTTTACAGTGCCAATTGTTTGAAATTAGGTTTGCAGGTTTTGTAAGTGGGGACAGAAGACACTCACTACCAGTAAGTGGGGTTACTATTTATTTACAGGACAAGACTGACACTAAACATTCAGTAAAGTTCAAGGTTCAAAGTAAATTTATTAACAAAGTACATATAAGTCTGTTGTGGAACAAACCCAAGTGCTGAACACAGGCGCGGAGGCCGAGTCGGGAGATATTACGGTCGTAGCGAGCATGAAATTGGTGCCAAGGGAGTCTTTACCCGGAGTCTTGCTCTTAGTACAGAATTCAGGAACGATGCTAGACTTGAACTGATAGTCCTAAGAACCATGGAACGAGGTTACTCATACACGAGTCGACCAAACGAACTGGCAACTCCCTGTTGTGGTCACGGAGTTCTTATACCACATTTGCTGATGGAAGGCAGGTGTTTGTAGTTAGTGGAACCTGGGAAAGATTGGAACTAAATGAGGTGATTGAGGCCCAGTTCCTGAGGAAAATAACCAGATGGGCGATTGCCAGAGGGGACCGTGACAATGTCACCATATACAACCCTGGGATTCATTTTTGTTGGCATACTCAATAAATCCATAATAGAATATTAACCATAATAAAATCAAGAAAGACATCACCAGCTTGGGTGTCCAACAAGTGTGCAAAAGACAACAAATTGTGCAAATACAAAAAGAAAGAAATAATAATAATTATAAATAAATAAGCAATAAATATCAAGAAAATGAGATGAAGGATCCTTGAAAGTGAGTCCATAGGTTGGGCAACCATTTCAGTGATGGGGCAAGTGACATTGAGTAAAGTTATCCCCTTTGGTTCAAGAGCCTGGTGGTTGAGAGGCGATAATTGTTCCTGAAGCTGGTGTTGTGAGTCCTTGACACTCCTGTGACATCTTTCTGAAGGCAGCAGCATAAAGGGAGCATGATCTGGGTGGTGGGGGTCCCTGATGCTGAATGCTGCTTTCCTGCAACAGTGTTCTGTGAAAATGTGCTCAGTGGTGGGGAGGGTTTTACCCATGATGAACTGGGCAGTATCCATATTTTTGTAGGTAAGATTTTCCGTTTAAGAGCATTAGTATTTCCATATCAGGTTGTGATGCAGCCAGTCAATATACTCTCCACTCACAGATCTATAGAATTTTTGTCAAAGTTTTAGATGTCATGCCGAATCTTTGCAAACTCCTAAGGAAGTTAATGTGTTGATAAGCTTTCTTCATAATTATGCGTATGTTCTGGGCCCAGGACAGGCCCTTTGAACTGATAACACTGAGGAACTTAATGTTGCTGACCCCCTCCACCTCTGATCATCGGATGAACACTGGCTCATGGACCTCTGGTTTCCTGCTGAAATCAATAAACAGCTCCTTGGTCTTGCTGACATTGAGAGAGAGATTTTTGCAACACCTCTCTGTCAGATATTCAATCAAAGATGATTCATCACAACCTTTGATTTGGCCTATGGCAATGGTATCATCAGCAAACATGAATATGGCATTGAAGCTGTGCTTAGCCTCACAGTCGTAAGTGTAAAGTGAGTAGAGCAGGGGACTAAGCACACCGCCTTGTGGTGCACTTGGAGATGTTGTTGCCAATCTGACCTGACTTGGTCAGCAAATGGGAAACTGAGGATTTAATTGCACAGGAATGTATTGCAAATGTAAAGCTTATTGATAAGTTTTGAAGGGATGATGGGATTGCGTCTGTGCACAACTATATATCAATTAAATAATAGCATGCACATGGGAGATGGTTTTAACTGGTGTACTCACATTGCAGAAGGAGAAAGAGAGAAAACATTGTGCAAGTGTAGACAACAAAGCATGTGCAGACAACAGATCAATATGTAGTACTAAGGGGGGGGTCATTACTTTAAAAGAAATAGATCACTTCTCGAGCAGGTGTTGATATGGTTCATCACTGTGAATGTAAGTGCTACTGGACAATAGTCATTGAGGTATATGTGGTGGCTTTCGTGAACAGCATCTTACTGAACCTATAAGGGAATTTCCTATCTTAGATCTGGTCCTGTGTAATGAGGCAGGTTAAATTAGTGATCTTGTGGTTAAGGATCCTCTTGGAAAGAGTGATTACAGTATGCCTGAACTTCTCATAAAATGGAGGGCACAATAGTTCAGTCTAAAACTGGTGTATTATGTATAAACAATGGAGACTACAATGGGATGAGTGAGGATTTGGCTAGTGTAGACTGGGAGAACAGGCCCTATGGTGGGACAGTTTAGGAACAGTGGAAGACTTTCAAAGAGAATTTTCACAGTGCTCAACAAAAGTATATTCCAGGTAAAAGCAAGGACAGTAAGGGTGGGGGAAGCCAGTCTTGGATAACTGGATAACAGGATAACAGTCATGATAACTTATCATGTTCCCAGATCGTGCTCCCTTTACACTGCTGCCTTCAGGAGAATGTCACAGGAGTGTCAAGTACTCACAACACTAGCTTCAGGAACAATTATCGCCTCTCAACCAACAGGCTCTTGAACCAAAGGGGATAACTTTACTCAATGTCACTTGCCCCATCACTGAAATGGTTGCCCAACCTATGGACTCACTTTCATGGATCCTTCATCTCATTTTCTTGGATAACAGTCATTGGTCCATATAGGGACCAACGACGTGGATAGGATGAGTGAGGGGGTCCTGCATAGTGAGTTCAGGGAGTTAGGTGCGAAGCTGAAGGGCAGGACCTCCAGGGTAACAATCTCAGGATTGCTACCTGTGCCACGTGCGAGTGAGGCAAGGAACAGAAGGATTTTACAGATTAATATGTGGCTGAGAGGATGGTGCAGGAGGAAGGGCTTCAGGTTTTTAGATAATTGGGCTTTGTTCCAGGGAAGGTGGGATCTGTTCCGAAGGGACGGTTTACACCTGAACTGGAGCGGTACTAACATTCTTGCAGGGAAGTTTGCTACTGCTGCTCAGGGGGGGTTTAAACTAAATTTTAGGGGGCAGGGATTCAGAATGTGAGAGAGGATTGCAAGATGAAGAATAAAGGACAGGTGGGGACTACACGGTTCCGGAATATTAAGTGTGTAGTAGAGAAAGGTGAGGCGGAACAAGTGATAAGGAGGACACATGTACAGAGGGATGGTCTGACGGAACATGGACTTAAATGTGTTGAAAGAATGAGTAAACTTAGGAAGGACAACAAAATTCTAGGGGCATATAGCCCGATGGGAGTTCGGGGAGCTGGGTTAAGCACAATAGGCAGCAATTCAAACAGAGAGAGGAGAAATGGGCTAAAAATTCTATATCTGAATGCATGAAGTATCAGAAATAAGGCGGATGAGCTTGAAGCCCAGTTGCGAGTGAGTAACTATGATTTTGTTGGGATAACGGAGACATGGCTGCAGGGAGATCAGACCTGGGAAATGAATGTACAAGGGTATACATGCTATTGTAGGGACAGAAATGTGGGCAGAGGGGGTGGTGTGGCCCTGCTGGTGAGGAATGAGATTCAGTCCTTTGCAAGGGGGGGACATAGAATCAGGAGAAGTAGAGTCTGTGTGGATAGAACTGAGGAACAGTAAGGGCAAAAAGACCCAAATGGGTGTTGTCTACAGGCCCCCAAACAGTAGCATGGATATTGGGTGCAAGTTGAATAGGGAGTTAACATTGGCATGTGGCAAAGGTAATGTCACAGTAGTTATGGGGGATTTCAACATGCAGGTGAACTGGGAGAATCAGGTTGGTGCTGGATCCCAGGATAAGGAGTTTGTAGAGTGCCTACGGGATGAATTCTTGGAACAGCTTGTACGAGAGCTGACCAGGGACAAGGCTATTCTGGATTTAGTGTTGCGTAATGAACAGGATTTGATAAGCGATCTTGAGGTAAAGGAGCCATTAGGAGGTAATAACCATAATATGATAAGTTTTTATCTGCAATTTGAGAAGGATAAGGGCAGATCGGAGGTGTCAGTTTTGCATTTGAGCAGTGGAAATTATGGAGCCATGAGGGAGTTGACTGGACGTATAGCCAAAGTTGACTGGCCAAAGTTGACTGGACGTATAGCCTAGCAGAAAAGACAGTGGAACAGCAATGGCAGGTATTCTTTGGAATAATGCACAAGGTGCAAAATCAGTTCATCCCCCAGAGAAGGAAGGATTCAAAGGGGGGAAAGGGGCCACAGTGGCTGACAAAGGAAGACAGAGATTGCATAGTATTAAAAAAAAAAGAAGTATGACAGAGCTAAGGTGAGTGGGAAGACAGATGATTGGGAAATCATTGGGCTTGTACACACTGGAATTAAGGAGAGTGAGAGGGGATCTGATTGCAACGTATAAGATTATTAAGGGATTGGACAAGATAGAGGCAGGAAATATGTTCCAGATACCGGGAGAGTCCAGTACCAGAGGGCATGGTTTGAGAATAAGGGGTAGGTCATTTAGGACAGAGTTAAGGAAAAACTTCTTCTCCCAGAGAGTTGTGGAGGTGTGTAATGCACTGCCTCAGAAGGCAGTGGAGGCCAATTCTCTGGGTGCTTTCAAGAAGGAGCTAGATAGGTATCTTATGGATAGGGGAATCAAGGGATATGGGGACAAGGCAGGAACCGGGTATTGATAGTAGATGATCAGCCATGCTCTCAGAATGGCAGTGCAGGCTCGAAGGGCTGAATTGTCTACTTCTGCACCTATTGTCTATTGTCTAACTAATGAAATAAAAGAAGACATCAAACTAAAAGCTCATGTGTACAAAGTTTCCAACAGTCATGGGAAACTGGAAGTTTGGGAAACCTTTAAAAAGCACCAAAGTACCACTAAATGAGCAAAGAAAAAAGGGAAGCTAGATGATGAAAATAAACTAGCACAAAATATAAAAATGGATAGTGAAAATTTTTATAATTATATAAAACGAATGTAGTCCTTTTGAGGATGAGAAGGGTGAATTGATGTTGGGTAATGAGGAAATGGCAGAGGCTTTGAATGACTATTTTGTGTTGGACTTCATGGTGGAGGACACATTTAACATGCGAAAAAGAGATTTTATGGATGTGATGGGAGGTCAGGACCTCAATACAATAGCTATCACTAGAGGGGTAGTGCTGAGCAAACCTGTGGGCCAGAAGATAGATAACTCCCCTGGTCCTGATGGAATGCATCCCTGGGTACTCAAATAAATGGCAGAAGTTATAGTAGAGGCTTTGGTGATAATTTACCAAAACACTCTGTACTCTAGGTAGGTCCCTGTGGATTGGAATGTTGGTGAATGTCACACCGCTGTTCAAAAAAAGATAGATAAGGTAGATAACTATAGGCCAGTTAATTTAAGATCTGTGGTTGGTAAAATTCTCAAAGCTATCATTAAAGAGGAAGTAGCAAGGCATCTGGAAAGAAATGGACCCATCAAGTAGGTGCAACATGGATTCAGCAAAGGCAGGTCCTGTTTGACAAACTTACTGCAGTTCTTTGAGAACATAAGGAGCACAGTGGATAGAGGGGAACAGATGAATGTTATTTACTTAGATTACCAGAAGGCGTTCAATAAGGACTTATCCATAAGATAAGAATGCATAGAGTTGGGGTGATGTATTAGCATGGTAATAGAAAACAGAGAGTTGATATACATGGGCATTACTCTGGTTGGCAATCAGTGGTGAGTAGTATGCCGCAGGCATCAGTCCTAGGCCCGCAACTGTTCTCGATATACATTAATACTCTGGAACAGGGGACCTAGTGTAGTTTGTGGATGATACCAAATTGAGTGGAAAAGCAAATTGTGCAGAAGATACGGAGAGTCTGCAGAGAGATATAGATGGGTTAAGTGAGCCAGCAAGGGTCTTGCAGATGGAGTACAATGTTGGTAAATGCAAATCATCCACTTTGGAAGGAAAAATGAAAGAGGTGTTTATTACTTAAATGTCAAAAATTGCAGCGTGCTATTGTGCAGAGGGATTTCAGAGTGCTTGTGCATAAATCACATATGGTTGGTTTGCAGGTGCAGTAAGCTATCAAGAATGTTGGCCTTCATTGCTAGAGGGATTGAATTTAAGAGCAGGGAGGTTATGCTGCAACTGTACAGGGTACTTGTGAGGACACATCTAGAGTACTGTGTGCAGTTCTGGCCTTCTTACTTGAGGAAGGATATACTGGCTTTGGAGGCAGTGCAGAGGAGGTTCACATGTCAGCTTCAGAGACTGAAATCACGGGATCGTCGGGAGCTGTGGGACTTCATGATGGTTCCTCCATGTTTGGACAATCAAAGTGAGCATGAATTTACACCTAGTTACACATACTTATCTGAAGCGTGCGCTTGGCCCTCTCTCTCTCTCTGCAGCACACTTCCAATCTTCCTGCAGCACCGGTCTTGACCCAGTCCATCGGTGAGCTCCTGAAGCAAAAGGACCATGTGCTTTCAGCACAATAGATTTATTCTCTCCCAACACCATGACATCGTTAGTCAGCACCGCGGCGCCAAGAGCAACCAATGGAAAGGCTGCAATGCTCCTTAAATGGACCAATCACTAGCTAGCACATGGCAGCGGCTTTTGAGGAACAGGCAAGACTGACACTTAAAGCAACAATTTGATGTTTCTCTGTTCATTCTTCTAATTCAGAGTTTGTCTGGTATTATCCTGCACCATTCAAAGTTCCATCGTAGGTAATCATTCAGCTATTTCTATGCCTTTAAAACATGCCAATGCTGACTATAATTTTTGAATCTCATTTAAATATGTTGATACAGCATTTCTGCCCAGAAACTGTGAGGATAAAGCAGCCAATAGGTTAATCTAACACTACCAGTGTGTAAATTCTTAGTATCTACATTCTGAGATAAATTCAACTACCAAAGGTTGCCTATATAGACAGATAAAGGTAACTGAAAAGATAAACCCCACCTCCCCCCCAAAAAAAAATAGTTCTCCTTTTGGCTTCTATTTTCGTTTTGCCTCAGGATTAAAATTAAGTCTTTCCACATGTTCACTTCAGCCAGATGCCAGTTAGCATTCGATTTCTTTTTCAGCTTGTGCTGAGGTTGTTCTTTAAGAACTATTTTGTCAAGGTTACTTAGTAACTGAGTTTGATAACTTTATTTAAATGTAAATAAATGACTGCTTGCAGTTCAGATTTAAGTGTGCTATATAGATGCAAGTGTATTACTCAGGAACCAAACATTCAAAAATTGTTAAGGTTATATATCAAACTCATAAAACCTGATTTCTAGCTATTCACACTTGGTTTTTACAGGTGTTTGGATTCCAACTCACCAGTAAGCAATTTTTCAAAGCATTCTGACTTTTCTAAACACATGCCTAATTATCCTTCCCTAGAAAATCCAAAACTTTTATATTGCATGCCACGCGATGCTGAGATATGTTAAAAAAAGAATTCCTCTGCTCAGATCTTTAGGCTTTGATATGATGTATTTCAGAGGAACGGAGGTATTCCAACTCTGTGCCTTTAAACCACCTGCTCGGAATTGTCACAGCCAAAATGTTCTATTTACACCTGCTTTAACTATTCTAAAGTCAGGATGTGAAAACACCAAATGGAAGAATTCACTCAAAGGTGAGAATGTATGGATTAGTGTTACAATAAAATAGATTCCATTTTCAATATAGACGAACTTCTACTGTCTTCGTAATGTCCTATCTACTGCCCTTGATAGCATTTATGTCATTAATCAATCAAATGGGTGTCACCACAGAAAGATTGGCATTATTTCAGTCTCCCAGTGCATACTCTTTAGATAGAACAATTAATATTAAAACAGAGTTAAGTATAGTTGCCACAGTGTGCTGACTGCTGCCAGAGGATCCTCTAGTGTTCAGTTACACAATATGCAACTACAGCACTCATCAGTTGTATTGGTGAACTTTGCCCTGACTGCATTGAACACCTCACTCCACTTGGTCCATTTGGGCTTTTTGTAGAATCATTGGACTGGGAAGGATGACGAAGGGTGGCAAAATTTCAGGTTACAGATTTAGAAGATGAGGTTTATTGCATGCTCTGGAGTTTAATTCTGTAGCATGTGAAAAAAATATTAACTTTGGTGTATCCAGAACACAGCCCAGATGGCAACCTTGGCCTCCAGTTGAGTCAGTGCACTCTGAAGGAGAGTTCAGAACCAGGGCAGTCCAAACTCTGATAGCAGAGTAAGATCCATCTAAAATCCATGAATTAGATCAAATCGATTTCTCCTTGGGAGGGAATGTGGAGGGTGGGCATGGTTTGTCAATGGCAAACCCAGGATGTGATGAGCAGGATTGGACACAACGTTCCATCTGAATCAAACCATATAGGCCTTCGGAGTTGCTTATAGGCCTTAGTATTCAATGAGGCAAACCTTCTTGACTGTGCCTGATGGATCTGTACAGAACCTCCAGCATTCTGCCATGTAAAGTAAATGTGGGCTTAAAGGAGCCGCTGTATATTCTAACCATTGAAGGACCGAACATCAAATCTACACTCCGTCTCCAGACTTCACAAAATTATATTTGTACAAAGTTGTCTTTCAGATCCTATGCCAGATTAGTTCTGGCCTAGGATCAGGGGTACCATCAAATTTCAGTGGGAATTCTAGGTTATGGATTAAGAAACAAAGAGCAAGGTCATTATTTTGTATTTCACTTTATGTTTTAATTATTTTGAAGTGTTCAAATGTGCTTCAATTAAACTTACTGTATACTATGGTTTAGAAAAGTAATTTGATCACACTTAATTTTCAAAATTATTTACAAGTACTTTTAATAGTGCTGAAATATCAAAGATGTGAGAAACAGAGATTGGTTGTTTTACACAGAGAGTGGAGGATGCATGGAATGTGTTGCACAGAATGGCAGGTGCAGATACATTGGGGATATTTAAGAGACCGAGATGAGCATATAGATGAAAAAAAAATGGAGGGCTATGTTGGAGGAAGGGGTAAATTAATGCTAGAGTAGGCTAAAAGTTTGACATAACATTGTGGGCCAAAGGGCCTGTATTGTGCTGCACTGTTCTACATTCAATGTTCTGTTAAATAACTGTTCATGCCCATGACAACTTTGACACAAGGTAAAGTTCAGGTCCCTAATTCTGTCAGAGTCTGTCAGGGTGTTCCACAGGCAGGACAACAGCAGCTGTTGTCTGAAACTCAGTGCCAGACTCAAGAATGCATCCAGACCAAGTGAATGCGAGCAGGCAGGCACCTGGTGGCAACTTTAGGTGAAGGGCATGTCTCATTCTACACAGTCCATGATCCCACGTGTTTTATTAAATAATTTGTTAACCTTTCTTCCCAGTTTCAACGATTGGTGTGCAGATAAGCTCAAGCCTTTCCCTTCTTGTCCCTCCATCAAAACTAAGGTTAGTGGAACCAGATTCTGGAAGCAGGGTACAAGTCTTGGCATATTTAGGGCAATTGACCAAGTCCCAATTTCTTTGTGTTGTCTATCCTTGAACAATTTTGTATCCATGCATCTACAGTTGCTTTCATCCCCTGGGAAAAACAGTTGTTTTTCTAATAATCCTACTCCAGTATTCTGGCAATTTCCTTGTTTACCAAAGCCTTCTTTATAAACATCACAGTGTAAATCCCATGCTTACTGCTTCCAGTGGAAGCTCACCAGTTTGGTCCAAAACTGGTCCCATTGATTTTATTTCAGCTCTTTTACTGGTAATACACCTAAAGAAGACCTTGGGATTCCTTTTTATATTAGCCAGTAATTTATTTTCTTTTCATGTTCTCATGCTTCTATTTTTGTTTCTCAGTCTGTACTGTTTCTATTTATGTTCATTTTCCATTGTATAATCATGCTGGAATTCTCTATATGCTGATTTTTTTCTGCTTCATGACACTTTTATATTCCTTCATCATTCAACATTGCTGATACTAACTATCCCCTCTTTTCCCTTGTTGAGGACTTCTCCTGGATGCACCCAAATATTTCTGCTTGCTGGTTTTTGACTCATTTCACCCTGGCCTGATCACTCCTCATTTCACTGAAATTATTCTTTAAAATAAAAAGTACATACAGTATTTTAGACCTCTCTTTGTCCATCTCCATTATTAACAAAAACCTTACCACATTACGATTGCAGTGGCAGTGATCCTCCATGCCTGAATTCTTCTCATATTCATCCTCTTCATCCTTCAACAATAGATCCAATGAACTCACTCCCTTCTTATTGAGCAGGAAATATTCAAAAGATACTCCTCACACTTCAGAAATTCTCTGCCATTATCATAACCTCTGCCCATTTGATTTTAGAATAATTAGAATTCTTTAGCTCCCGATGAAGGGTTTCGGCCCGAAACGTCGTCACTACCTCCTCCATAGATGCTGTCTGGCCTGCTGAGTTCTGCCAGAATCTTGTGTTTTTATTTATTTCCAGCATCTGCAGATTCACTCGTGTTGAATTCTTTAGCTATTGCTTTCCTGAAGTTTTTGAACTTTACAAAAATATATTTAGGAAGTTATCCTCTATCTCGTACCTGGAATATAGCTGTCTACAAAAGAGACGTTGTTTATTGATCTCTTCATGATATTCGCTCTCTCTCTAGCACTGCAATACTTTCCCTAAACTAAACAGCTATCCCATTTGTTTCTTCCTTCCCTACTTTTCCTTAATCTCTTGTGGTCAGGAAAATTCAGCAGTTAATCCTTGTTTTCATCACTCTAACATCATATTCTCAGATTGCCACATAAACCTACTGGTTTCCAAATTAACAACTTCACTGCACACCTAGGTGTACAAGCTCTACAACCTAACTTACATTGTCCTTTCTGATTTTCCTCCAGTATTGATTTTCTGGCCCCTGACTTCTGACTTCATGGATACTACTAAAAATTTGACAGCTGTTTCAAATACTGGAAGCCTGTGGCTGCCGCCATTTCAGTCATACTTTCAAGGAAATATTACTCACTCCAACAACAGTGAATATAGCAAAGGCAACCAGATCATGTCAAAATCTTCAAAGCAAGTAAGGACTCCAGGGTGAATTTGCAGCAAGTTGGTGACATATCTCCATTGGTGAGTGCATTCCACAAATGGGAAGGAAATGTAGGCCCAAAGGGACAGAAGATAAACTTCTGAGTGGTTCTGCATTTGTAGCTCTATGTACAATAAATGAATAAATAAACTATGTTTCCATATCCTCTGCTCTACTCTAAAGTTGCTTTGCATACTGTTCAATGGTATTAAATTACAGGAGTTTAAGAAGGCTAACCACAAGCTTTTCAGGAAACTAGCATTGGACGTTGAAGTCCAGAATTGCTACTGATTTTTATGCCTTGAAAATGAATTTTTAGAATATTGGTAAAAGGTAGTCCATCCTCATAAGCAAAGATGTAAAATCCTTTCTTTAAAATTCATTTATTAACTAAAAAATTAGTTTTCATCGGTTGCACATTGCCATAGAAGATAGGTTTTTATTCATTCATTGAATAATTTAAAGTAATGGATTAATATAGAGGAAATTTTTGTCTTAAATTTTTAATAATTTTTTTATAATGACAACTTGGATAACTGCCCTGGTTAGATCATCTGTTTGACTAAGATGCATTCAGTGATAAAAAGCCAAAACAGCAGTGTGGACTGGGAAGGCTTGAACAATTATAGGACTTTGCATCCCGGCATCCATTACGGACAGAAAAATGCTGGCTCCGGTTGGGAAATCTGCCATAGTTAATGGAATTTTCATGAATATTTTATTTTTAAAACTATATGCAGTAAATAATTTTTCATAGGGAATTTAAAATGACAAAACATTTGGGGTCAGAAGGTTCAGGGACTTTATATATTCATTACCCACATCTAGATATGATCTAATAAATAATGTCCTATGTTCAGCGTTAATTTATTTCAACTTTCCTTTCACTTGTAAGCTCATACAAGAGCACTGATTTCTCATGAACCTCCTCTGGACCCTCTCCAATGTACTTATTCTTATGTAAGGGGCCTAGAATTGCTCACAATATTCCAAATGCAGACTGACCAATGCCTTATGAAGTGCTAGTATTGAATCCTTCATTTATATTCTGCTCCTTTCAAAATGAATGCTAATATTGTATTTGTCTTCCTTACCACCGACTCAACCTGCAAGTTAATCTTTAGGGAACCTAGTAAAAAGATTTCCACGTCCCTTTCTGAATTTTCTCCCCATTTAGAAAATAGTCAATGCCTTTATCCCTTCTACCAATACGCATGGCCATACAATTCCCTACATTATATTCTATCTGCCACTTCTTTGACCATTCTGCCAATCTGTCTATGTCTTCTTCCTCAACACTACCTGCCCCTCCACCTACCTTTGTATTGTCCACTAACATGGCCACAAAACCATCAATTCTATCATCTGAATCAGTGACATATAGTGTGAAAAGAAGTGGTCCCAACACCAATCCCTGCGGAACACCACTATTCACCGGCAGCCAACCATAAAAGGCCCCAGTTATTCTCATACTTTGCTTCCTGCCAGTCAAACAATCTTCTACCCATGCTAGTTTCTTTCTTGTAATACTATGGGCTCTTATCTTTCTTTGTAGCCTAATGTGCAGCACCTTGTCAAGGCATTCGGAAAATCCAGGTAAACAATATCCACAGATTCTCCTATGTTGGTTTTCCAACCCTCTAACTTCCCTCTAATTTTTACTATATTGCTTTTATACTGTCTTTGGTTTCTCTTGTCAGCCACAGTTGTGTCATCCTCCCTTTAGAACACTTCTTCTTCTCGGGATGTATCTATCCTGTACCTTCCGAATTGCTCCCACAAACTCCAGCCATTGCTGCTCTGCCAACATCCCGGCCATTATCCCCTTCCATTCAATTTTCCCCACTCATGTCTCTGTTGTTCCCTTTACTCTATTGTAATAATGATACATTTGATATTAGCTTCTCCCTCTCAAATGGTAGGATATCATATCATAATCATTGTCTCTTCAAGGTTCCATTACCTTAAACTCTCTAATTAAATCTGATTCATGCCAAAATGTTCACTAATAATGATAAAATATGGTTTCCTCTTATCAGATTGAATGGATAACACTATAAAAATATTATTTGCATTTTTGTCAATAATTTTGGTTTCATTTTCCTTGTAAAAGTTTGATCTTTTGATTGGTAAACAATGGGATGCTGTTTGTGAAAACATATTTCTGGTACCAAGAATTCACGCAGCCTTTAAACCAAATGTATCAGCATTTTTAACCCCAACCTCTTCTTCAACAATATCCTTCATAGCAGCAGTAGGCCATTCTGCCCATTGAGTCTTCTCTGCCATTCCATCATAGCTAATTTATCATCCCTCAGAGCCCCATTCTCCTGCCTTTTCCCCATAACCTTTGATGCACTGACTAATTAAGAACATATCAGCTTTTGCTATAACTATACCCAATGACTTGGCCTCTATAGCATTCACATGTAACAAATTAAATCTTGTTTTCCAGAGTTACAGCACAGAGGGTCTTAGTCTGACTCAGCCTGAGAGTCTCTAGGCCTTTGGAACTCCTACGCCTCTGCATTCCAGAGGGTAAAATTACTTGCTCTACCAGAATGATTCATTTTTAACTTGCTAATTAGATCTGTGCAGAGTTGATTGGCAATATCTACTGATATTCCCTGTGTGATTTAATAGTTTCAAGGTAGTTGTTGAAGTAGATTCTACTAGCAGTAGCACCCTGAGGTGCTAATCCTGGTGAAGCATGTGATAGTTATCATTTACTTGGTAAAGTAAAGTCTTTCCATGCAGAGCTCATTAGACTAAGGCAGATTTATATTTCCATTCACACCCAGCATCCCTGATTTAGCTTAATGTGAGTAAGCAACTGTATTTGTGTAAGGGTGTAGTTAACTGGGAAAAAATAGAAAGAAAAGTGCCATATTTTCCTAATCTACAAATTATCATTCTTAAGGTTGTAGAAAACTGTTAACAGAAAATAATCTGGACAAAGTTCATGGAACAATTTGAGTACAATAGTGCCCACTTTACCCAATTAAGCACATCTAATTTGTAAACAGATAATCTCTTCGGAAAATTCAGATTTAAATACTTATTTCCATCAATAGAATCACAGTTAAGATAAATGATAACCCTTTATTCTTCCTTTAATAAAAGACAACTAATCCCAGTAATAATAAGATGTGAAAATTATTCTTGATAAATGAGACAAGAGACAGGTGGGCCCTCACTTTTACAGATCGCACGTAAACTGTTCTTAAAGTTCAAAGTTCAAAGTAAATTGATTATCAAAGTCCATATATGTTACCATATACAACCCTGAGATACAATTTCTTGTGGGTATACTCAGAAAATCTATAGAATAGGAAATCTAACAGAATTAATGAAAGATCTCAAAGAATACGGAAGACAATAAGCTGTGAAAATGTAAATTTAAGTAAATGTTCCCTCAACCAATTCTTACTGCAACCAGTTCTTACTGTGAATATTAGAAAGAAAGTAACATGAAATTAGTTATATGACAACCCTTGAGTTGTAAATAACATTCTTTCCCAATCAACATCAAGTCAAGTCAAGTCAAGTTTATTGTCATTTCAACCATAGACTGTTGGTACAGTACACAGTAAAATCAAAATAACGTTCCTCCAGGACCCTGGTGCTACATGAAACAACACAAAACTACACTATTAACATATTATCAGAGCAGAAATTCTCTCTTCAATTTATTTGAAGGAGATGAAAATTACATCAAATACAGAAAGCAAAAGATGAAGTGGACTGCCCTACTTGTTACAAAGTCTTTTCTGAAACATTTCAAAGAACGTTAAAGATACAAAACCATAGATACCTCCACAACATAGTAAACATGAGATTGTCCCATTCAAGTCTGAAAATGTAAAGACTGTGGAGGTTACTCTTGTGGAATAAAGTCTTTTCTGACCAGGGAGGTCACTCTGTTTGGCAGCTGAGACTTGTGGCTGTGAAACGATCTCAGGTTCTGGGGTCTCCTCTGGGGTGGTTGTAGGTGTTGACTCTGAGACTGCAGGAAGTGGTTCTGACAGTTCTGGATGCCTTCATTCTCTTTTCCACCTCACACTGCTTTGTCGATTGGCATTTCTTCCTGGTCTGTAATAATGAGTTCAAGGGCTGGAGCACCATAGCCATGTTTGGCAGGAACCTGTTATAGTAATTGACGAATCCTAAAAAGGATCACTATGCTGACACATCCTTTGGTTTTGGGGCATCCACCAGTGCTTGAACTTTTTCAGCACACATGTGTAATCCTTCTATGTCAATGATGTGACCTCAGTAAGTGATGCTTGGTTTAAAGAATTCACAGCTGTTCCATCGTGAACTGAGGCCATAATCTACTAATGTTTTTAAACACTGGCTTGAGATTTTGAAGATTTTCTTTGTCATTTTTACCAGTAATAATGATATCATACAGGTAACACTGAGTGGCTGGGCAATCTTACAGCATCTAGTCTGTAGATTTCTACCACAGTGCAGGTGCAGATGCTACCTCAAAAGTAAGTTTATTATAACAATAGAGCCCTTTGTGAGTGTTTCTAGTGAGAAATATTTCAGACTCTTCTTTTATCTACATCTGTAGGTAGGTCTCAGTTAGGTCCATTCTGCTGAAATGTTTCCCTCCAGAAAGTTTGAAAAGATATCCTCTATTCTGAGCAGACAGTATTCTGTAGAGGGTTGGTGGTGACCTTATAATCATCACAGATCCTGACAGATCCATTTCTCTTGGCTGCTGGTATTATTGGTACTGCCCATCCACTTAAACTTAGAAAGAATCCCCTCAGCCTCAAAGCAATCTAGCTTACTGACTATTTTATCAAGGATGGTATAAGAACCTGGATGGGTTTTTCAAGACTGGGTGTGGCTTTTTCATTTAACAGTACTTTACCCTTGATACGTTTGAGTTTTCCAATGCTATCCTTAAATACTGCTGTGGCACCATCTAGTATCTTTCTTAATTTGCTTTCAGTTGATTCTTTTGTAAATTATGTGGAGTGCAAATGCTGGATGGATCTCCAATCAAATTATAGTTAATTAACTGTGGCTTGTTGGTTGTTGTATTTCACTGTTAGAAATGTCACTCCAGGGGAGTTAACTTTTCTCCAGTTCTTAGTTAGATATCAGCTGGCTTCAGTTTAGTATCTTTGAAATGCCATTCAAACTTATTTTTTGGAATGAGTGAAATAGCCACAGTTGTGTCCAATGCCATTTTAATTAATTTGCCATTCACTTCTGGTGTATGTGAATTTGCTTGTCTATTGTTAGTTTTCATATTGTAAATCTCAAGGCTACTCATTCCTCTGTCACTCATCATTAATAATCATCAGATTTTTCATCAGCAGCATACTGCTCTTTTTGAAGCTGAAACTTAACTTTTGATCATTCTCTCTTTGTGCAGTCCATTTACCTTTGTCTGTCTGACATGCTCTTTGTATGTGTCTTACCTTGAAGCAGCTTCTGCAAGCTTTGCCTTTAAATCTGCATCGCTCTGATGTGTGTAAGCCCCGCCACGATAGTAATACAATATGTTCACCTATATAGATGTTGCAATTTTACTCACACTCTCTTTCATTCCTGGCTGCAACTTAATTGCATCTCTGTCTGCAGTTTCCATTTCCAGTTTCCAACTGCTCTTTTAAAAGTAAATTGTGCTTAAGTTAGGAGCCAGTTTTGAAAGCTTTCTGGTAAGATTCAACAAACTAAATGCTCTCTCAGTACATCATTAAACTCTTCAGCAAACTGACAATGTTCAGACAATTTCTTCAATTCAGCCATATACAGGTGGGCCCCGCTTTTCAAACGTTCAATTTACGAACAACTCACTGTTACGAAAGACTTACATTAGTACCTGTTTTCGCTAACCAAAGAGGATTTTCACTTTTAAGAAAAAAAGACGCCCACTTTATACGTGTGTTTACCCCGAGAAAACTACAATGACCGTGAAGCCTTGTGCAGGCAGTTGTTTGCGCATGTGTATACATGTGTACGCACATACGTATGTATGCGTGTACGTGCCGATTTTTTTCTCCAAATTGATTTTGGTTTGCTGCCTTCCCAAGTTTGATAAGTGAAACTACACCGTACCTACAATATTTCTACTTTATATAGGGTGTAAATTTATTATATCATTCCCGCTTTTACTATATGTTAGTGTTATTTTAGGTTTCATGTGTTATTTGCTTTGATTTGGTAGGTTTTTTTTTGAGTCTGGGAACACTCAAAAATTTTTCCCATATAAATTAATGGTAATTGCTTCTTTACTTTATGACATTTCAGATTGCAAACAGTTTCATAGGAACGCTCTACTTTCAGGTTGCGGGGGAAACCTGTATGCTGAAATGGACTCCCCTTCCTTTTGTTTCTGATTATGAATCCTAGAGTGTTCTCCAGTGGTTTCAGTTCTAAATGTTCCTGCACTACTTTTGCAATGGCAGCAAAGCTCATTTCAGCTGGTTTGGTTGGAGCAGTTTGGCTTATAAGCAAATTGTATGCTTTTCCACCCAATGCACTCAGCAAAAGGAAGGCAGATTACTGTCTGAATGGCGTCAAGTTAGGAAAAGGGGAAGTACAATGAGATCTAGGTGTCCTTGTTCATCAGTCACTGAAAGTAAGCATGTAGGTACAGCAGGCAAATGGCATGTTAGCCTTCATAACAAGAGGAGTTGAGTATGGGAGCAAAGAGGTCCTTCTGCAGTTGCACAGGGCCCTGGTGAGACCACACCTGGAGTATTGTGTTCAGTTTTGGTCTCCAAATTTGAAGGACACTCTTGCTATTGAGGGAGTGCAGCGTAGGTTCACGAGGTTAAGTCCTGGGATGGTGGGTCTGTCATATGTTGAAAAATTGGAGCAACTGGGCTATTATACACTGGAATTTAGAAGGATAAGAGGGGATCTGATTGAAACATATAAGATTATTAAGAGATTGGACACACTCGAGGCAGGAAACATGTTCCTGATGTTGGGGGAGTCCAGAAACAGAGGCCACAGTTTAAGAATAAGGGGTACGTGATTTAGAATAGAGTTGAGGAAAAACTTCTTCACCCAGAGAGTTGTGGATCTGTAGACTGCTCTGCCTCAGAAGGCAGTGGAGGCCAATTTCCTGGATGCTTTCAAGAAAGAGTTAGATAGAGCTCTTAAAGATAGTGGAGTCAAAGGATATGGGGAGAAGGCAGGAACAGGTTACTGATTGTGGATGATCAGCCATGATCAAATTGAATGGTGGTGCTGGCTCGAAGGGCCGAATGGCCTACTCCTGCACCTATTGTCTATTGTCAAAACTACTACTTGTTTCTTCTTGGCTATTCCATTTGTCGTTTAAAATACTGCTCAATCAGTTCTTTATACGTATTCAGTTATCTCTTGTGCAATCAAATGCATCTATCTTTCCAATTAAGCCAGCCATTTCTGCTTTCTAAAAAATCATTATTATTAGCACCCAGTACTCACTGTTTGTGAATCCATGAATACAGCTGTTTTCTGCCTTTTTTAAAAACTCAACAGTGTCTGTCCCTTCCAAAGAACACATGCAGTAATTTTTTTTAGCTTGAATGTTTTGCTGTGCTTCAACAAGTAGGCAGTCATCTTGGGTTCATTTGAAACTTCCTCATCACCACCATTAAGTCTTGTATCCACAAAACATAAAACAATTTGCAAGAAAAAAAGCCCAGCAGAACAGGCCTTAGTTTCATTTTCACTTTAAGCAAGGCACACACTTATGACATGATGAGTGTGATGACGTATGCTATTAACATACTTTGTACTTAGAACCATAATGAAATATATAATCAACATGGAATGCCTAATCAAACCATATGTTTATAGTATTATGCAAATATTACTAGATATTAAATACAGAAAAAGAAGAGGATCAAGCAACACAGAAACTTGGTCCCAGCTTTAAATTATATATAGAGCAATTTTATAGATTTATGTGATTTTAGATCCAAATTATGTTTCTAGATATCTGTATGAGGATTCCATTCTTCATTTAGATTGTTGATGCATGGTGACTGATGCATGAATCAAACTTTCTTTCAGGCTCAATTAGAAAACTTCTGTTCTAATGAGTTTAATTTGTCTTTATAATATCCTTGGTTCCTTAAGGTTGTCATAGTCGGGGGAGGTAGTGGGGACAAGCTCCCACTACCTATTAAATGCTCCCAATGGCATGCATCTCAAATAGTCTCTGAAAACAAGTCCAGCTTCTGCCCTTCATGTGTGGCTTAGGTACTAAACCTGGAGGAACCATTTCTACTGAAAGGAGGAGGGGCAAAGGTGGGTTATTGGTGCCTAAAAACCAGTCGCTTTGGGCAGATGGGGCTCATCAGCTGTGGTTGGCAGCCCATCTTGAAGAAAGAAAACTCTGATCTCAAACCTCCACTGCCTTGCGGCGATACCCACTCATTGGAAAGGCTTGGGGAGTAAACCCCATGGAAAATCCAGAGCTGGCGTCCATTAGGCAGTGCTCCACTGAGTTCAGTGTTAACTGGCAACTTCCTCAATGCTGCTGGTGCCAGACTGTAACAGCCTCTGCTGTTCCTTTGGATTCACCAGCTGTGTGGAGAGGGGGAGCCTGCCGCATGGGCCAAAGCTTGCTCTCTATATCACTGAATTGAATTGAATTGACTTTCTTTCTTACATCCTTGATATACATGAGGAGTAAAAAAATTTACATTACATCTCTGTCTAAATGCGCAATGTGCAATCATAGTAATTTATAATAAATAAAACAGTCAATGTAACAGAAATACACTCAAATCAGTGTGAATTAATCAGTCTGGTGGCCCGGTGGAAGAAGCTGTCCTGGAGCCTGTTGGTCGTGGCTTTTATGCTGCGGTACAATTTCCTGGATGGTAGCAGCTGGAATAGATTGTGGTTGGGGTGACTCAGGTCTCCAATGATCCCTTTTTCACACCTGTCTTTGTAAATATCCTGAATCATGGGAAGTTCACAACTACAAATGCGCTAGGGTGTCCACACCACTCTCTTCAGAGTCCTGCAATTAAGGGAGGTACAGTTTCCATACCAGGCAGTGATGCAGCCAGTCAGGATGTTCTCAATTGTGCTCTGGCTTATGTACTGACTTGCACATTATGTAGATACCTAGGATGCAATAACCATGGTTGACCCCCGACCAATGGATAGCCTCAGGAACCATTTTAATCAGAAGTTGATTTAGAGTTGGAACAGCTCTTTGAAATTTCTGAATACTTTGATATATCAAATGTTGAGTCATAAAAGGAAATATGTATAGAATGGAGCAGAACCCATAAATTAGTATGCCTTTCACAAGATTAATTTTCAATTGCTTTAACTTATGAAGAAAATGGCTGTAAAATGAAATCTCACATGATATACATTACAGTTCTAGTTGCTCAACTTCGGTTTCAGTTTAAGGTAAAAATTCTGAGCAAATTTGAATATGTGTAATCCAACATTGCTACTGAGAAGCTCTATTAAGTAAACAAGACAGATTTATCCAAAACTCATATTGCCTTTTTGAAACAAATGATAACTTATCACCTTGTGAAGTGATGCCACTTTAATATTTTCTGAAGGACTGTGTTTTTTAAGATCATTCAATATCTATTCATGTTTCAAATGACCTATTTGTTAAAGCTTGTAAAAAATGGTCAGATGGTGAATTATTAGCACTGAATATTCTTCAGTGATAATGTTTTTTCTGAACTGCTGGTAGTTGGTGGATAAATGTTTGTATGTGATAAAACTAATCATTCTTTAAACCCTAAGATGGAACCTTTTATATCAATTTGCAGGAGGAGATTAATGTCTCACATGAAAGATGATTCACATATTGATAATGTACCATGTCAGTGTATGGTTAGATAGAATGTACAAATATATAAAAGTGTGCTTGTACACTGACTAGGTTAGGTCCGATCCAAAGCATAATCATTATATAAAATAAGATCTTGTAAGATTTAACTTTTAAAAATTGGTTTCCTGATGGTTGTATTTTTTTTTCGATTGAAGTCATACAATCCACAGTAACAAGCACTTCAGCCCGCTGAATCCATGTCAAATATAAAACAGCTTATAACACTTGTACATTTTATTCTCCCACATTCTCATCAGTTCCTCCACGTTCTGCTACTCATCTACACTGGGCAGTGCCCAGTGTCCAACTAACCTATCAGGCTGCATGTGGGAAGAATCGGAAGTATCCAAGGGAAACCTGCACAGTCACGGAAAACTTGTGAACTCCATACAGACAGCACCTAAAGTCGAGGTTGAAGTGAGTCACTGCAGCCGGGCAGCATTAACTTTACAAGTTGAGTGACTGAGTTGACTCCTAGATTATTAATATTTGATTTGAAAATCAGGAACTGGCAATTATCATGGAAGTCTGCTTCAGTTAAATCCCTTCCCCACATTGGGACTGACTCCTATCTGGTACCCAGAACTTAGAACTTTAGAGCCGATTGGAGCACATCTTGGTGCAGGAGTGTTGTCTAATTTGTTCACCAATCATTTCTACATTTTAAATTAGAACTTTAAATGTAAATTGGAAAATGGTTCAATTATTTTTCTTTTGAATGGTAAATGTATATCTGAACTGAGAAATATAAGGTTCTTCACACTTCTAACTTACCTATTCTGCACAGCATTGTTACACCAAATTCAGATTATGCAAGTGTGATGAACCTGCTTTAACTCTCCCTAACTGGTGCTCAAGAATGTTTTCCCATCACAAACTGCAGATAAAGATGTTACTTGAGAGAGGTTGGCTACCATAGAGACACAAATCTTTCTTTGCTGCCTTCATTTAATTTATTCTTCCTCTTCCATACCCAGCAAAATACTCTTAAAGCTTCCTTTAGCTTTAGTCAAGAGCTATCCTAACACACATACAGACACACACACTCACCACACACACAGATACACACACACACTTACCACACACACTCACCACACACACAGATACATACACTCACCACACACAGATACACACATACACACACACTCACCACACACACAGATGCACACACCACACACACAGATATACACACTCACCACACACAGATACACACACACACACACACATACACACAGACACACACACTCACCACACACACAGATACATACACTCACCACACACAGATACACACACACACACACACATACACACAGACACACACACACACCACACACACAGATGCACACACCACACACACAGATATACACACTCACCACACACAGATACACACACACACACACATACACACAGACACACACACTCACCACACACACAGATACACACACACTTACCACACACACTCACCACACACACAGATACATACACTCACCACACACAGATACACACATACACACACACTCACCACACACACAGATGCACACACCACACACACAGATATACACACTCACCACACACAGATACACACACACACACACATACACACAGACACACACACTCACCACACACACAGATACACACACAGAGATGCACACACTCACCACACACACAGACGCACGCACACCACACACAGATGAATAATCCTTACCAATCTGTATCAAACACCATAGAAAGCATACTACCTGGATGCATCCTGGTTTGGTATATCAACTGCTCTGCCGGTGGCCACGAGAAGATGCAGACAGTTGTGGATACAGCTTGGTACACTATGGAAAGTAACCTGTTCTCCGAGGACTCTGTCTTCACCTCTTGTCGCTTTGGTAAAGCAGTCAGCATCTACGCCAAACATTCTCTCTTTTCCCTTCTCCCATCAGTCAAGATACAAAAGCTTGGAAGCACGTACCACCAGGCTCAAGGACATCTGGACCACTGTTATAAGACTATTGAATGGTTGCTTAGTACAATAAGCATGTGCTCTTGACCTCACAATCAACCTCATTATGACCTTGCACCTTATTATCTATCTCCACTGCACTTTGGTATTGATTTATCTTGTATTTCCTCAATGCTCTATTATAATGAATTAATCAACATGAACTTTATGCAAGACAACTTTTTCCATTGTATCTCGATACGTGTGACAGTAATACGCCAATTTACTAAAGGCTATTGTGCAGACCAAAGGAAATTTCTATTAGAGATATATGGGTGGTTCTGATGGTTCTGTCTACAATGCCAGGTGTCTGTCCTTGAATGCATGCCATGCCTTGCAGAACAATGAGTGAAAATTACGCAGCAAGCAAAAGAAAGAAAAGAAGAACAAAGCTGAGAAATCATAATTGTTGAGAGTGAGTTTAAGAAACATATGAAGGTTGGGAGAGAAATAAATGAAGAGACCACATAAGGTTAGAGACTAGAGCAAGTGATGTTGACTACTGATATTAGAAAAGAAAGGAAGTCATATAATGTAGAAACAAGTAACATAGGAGCAGGAATTAGTGGTGGCAGGGCTTGGCTACTGGGAAAGGAGGCAAGTAATAGAGTGAATTGGAAGATATTGCAAGGTACTTAAAGCTAATTTGTTAGAATATTGATGGCTCTGGGCCTGTACTTGCTGGCCCAGAAGAATGAGGGTAGGGGATTTCATTGAAACCTATTGAATACTGAAAGGCATAGATAGAGTTGACATGGAGAGAATGTTTCCTGTAGTGGGGTGTATAGAAACGGAGGGCACAGCATCAGATTTGAAGGATGTCCCTTTAGAACAGAGATGAGGAGGAATTTCTTTATCCAGAGGTGGTGAATCTGCAGAATTCATTGCCATATACAGCTTTGGAGGTCAAGTCATTGGGTGTATTTAAAGTGGAGGTTGACAGATTCTTATTAGTAAGGGTTCCAAAGGCAGCAGAGAGAATACAGGAGACTGGGGTTGAGAGTGATAGTAAATCAGTCATGATGGAATGGCAAAGCTGACTCTTTAGGTCAAATGGCCTAATGTTGAGCCTGTGTTTTATGGTCTTATGGAAACAGGAAGGCAGTAGAACTGACGGAGAGAAGGGAACTGGAGTTGCAGGTGGAAGAAGTGCTGCCGACAGAGCAGTAGATGGCCTGCAGTCTGTAGAGAGTGTAAGTGTAAAAAGTAATGACAGAATGTTGGAGGAATTTAGCCCTAAGGTCAGATAAGAATCTCTATTGCAGATAAACAGCTGATGTAACAGAGCTGAGAGAAAATGCTTTGGTAACATATTGCATTCAGGGATGAGTGCAGAGATGGATGATGCTGCCAATAATTTTTGGTTATGGCATCAGAAACAAACCAGAACAAGAGCCCAAATATCTCTCATCCCAATATTTTCTGGATACTGGCCAGGTGACACTATGGTATCAAATCATTTTCCAGGTAGGATCCTGCAGTGATGGAGATTAAAGTGAATGGAGGGGTGAACCACAAGAGTGGAAAGAAAACTTATGCTGGGAAATATTTTGTCCCTCGAGTATGTATATCATTTAGTAGGCATAAGGACAATCTGCCTTGCAATATTCCTAGTAAAGTAATTAAAGGAAAGATAGATGTTTCATAAATAAATTAATGAAAACAAAAACAAGAAATTAATGAACGTTTGTACAACAATCCGGTATGCCAGAATTAGGTGAGCCTTGTGTACTGCAGTACCCTCTTGTGGTCAGTTCAGAACTGTTAATGTAAAATAGTGTTGACAGCAGAAATCTGATGTGAAAACTGGAAATACTGGAAACATTCAGCAGGCCAGGCAGCTCCTCTGATGAGAAATAAACCAGATAAACATTCAAGGTAATTTCTTGCCACTCAAGAAAATTTAGAAACCCAAATTCAAGATTGCTGTCATAAGCAAACATACTCAGAGCATAAATGTTAAAAAGTATACCAAATATTAAGCAAATGCAGACCTGCTGAGTGTTTCTAGCACCTTCTGTTTTTAATTTTAGGTGAAGTTAGTGGAAGTTAGATCTATGAGTGACCACGAGCAGTCAATAAAATACTCTCAATCATCTTCCCGTGCTCATTTAAACTTCTCTATATCCTTCAGCTTTAAGACCCTCCTTAACATTCATACCTTTGAAAAAACTTAGTTAGCCTTCCCACTTTTATACATTAAGATCTTTTACTATACTAACATTATCAGTTGTCATCATCGTTATTTTTCTCTCCTTACTAATATCATGCTCTTGAATCTGGATGGAAGTGGAAAAGGACATCACAGTCACCTTAGGGAGTTGTACTTAAGGATATTTGTGTAAAAATGGCCATCAGGTTATTAATTGTTTATCCATTTATTACATAACAACACAATTTTTTTTAAGCATCTATTAGGGAGAACCAAAGGGACGTTAATCAAACCCTGAGTTATCAGAACATGAGCAAATCCGCAGATGCTGGAAATCCAAAGCAACACACACAAAATGCTGGAGGAATTCAGCAGGCCAGGCAGCATCTGTGGAAATGAAAAACCAGTCAACGTTTCAGGCTGAGACCTTTCTTCAGGACTGAAAAGGAGGGGGGGAAATGCCAGAATTAAAAGGAGGGGGAGGGATAGGAGGATAGCTGGAAGGTGGAAGGTGAAGCCAGGCAGGTTGGAAAGATAAAGGGCTGGAGAAGAAGGGATGCAACAGGCGAGTAGGAGTAGAATGGACCACAGGAAAAGGGAGAGGAGGAGGAGACCCGGGGGAGACGATAGGCAGGCGAGAAGAGGCAAGAGGCCAGAATGGGGACTGGAAGACGAAGGGAAGAGGAGTGACTTTTTTTTACTGGAAGGAGAAGTTGATATTGTCAGTTGTATCAAAGCCAAGTGCAGAAAAGGGTAAATTATGAGGCCAAACAACCTTAAATTAATCAATCCAGAAATACACTTCAGCATTCTAACTGGGTATAAATAATATTGATTGCCATGTTTTCTCTAAGATCACATTTTACTGACAACTAGTGCTGAAGTGCATGCTATGGAGTTAGAGGGGCTTCCTGCAGCCACAAGCAAACTATATTTATGCTGCTCATCCATGATGAAAAAGGGCTAATTTCTCCTCAAGGACAACAAGTATTTCAAAATTAAAAGGTAAATAATGCATTTCTTTGCATTGTACACTTGTAAGCATATTAAAAATACCAAAAAGAAACAAAGAAACTTTAAGGAATGGTTTATTTTAATGGGCCCGCATTTTCTCACCACAGCAGGATTGCTCTTGACTTTATTAGCCGACATTGCACTGGGCAGATTCTTCAGCAGTGTTTTCATTACTGAAGCTGCACAGACACTTGTTACTGAGCCCCCTCAGTAGGCAGGACGTACCAGGCATATGTGCCATCGTAAAGCATGGCCAGAACAAGGCCTGACCACAAAAACCATGCAAAAAAAACCCCTTGCTATATCATGGCATCTCATAGGTGGGGTATCGAATCCATTCGAAGCATTGAACCCTGATATTACATGCTATATCCTATCACACTGTTGTTTACAATACAATGGGTCCAATGTGGATGTGTAAGGGACAAAATTGCAGGCGACACGTTCTCCTATTGCATTTAATGCTGCAGCAGAGATTCAACCAATTGCCTCAGGCTAGGATTTGTACATAACCAGAGTACTTCAGTGTCTTTATGTGCAACTTCCTTGTGGAATGTTGTGTAATAAAATGAATCACATCAGTATGTGAAATTATGATTTGTGGTCACTTCTATCACAACAGTATTTTCTGGGATTGCCTTACAAAGGATGTCCTTGCCTGAAGCCATTTTCATCCGCCCACGCCATAACCCATACCCAAAATCACAGTCTTTGTGCTCATGACATTGGCCTCTGACTCCTAACCTCACTTGACTTCTAACCCCAAGCCCCTCAAATCTAAACACACTTATACAAAGCTTTCAATCACAACACCCCACTTTCCTGAGACCTGACTGCACCTTGTTGTGTATTTAATATTTCAATAATATTTGAGTAATCTTGTATATATATTGGTTGCTTAATCGTTCTTGTCCATTTAAATAATTAATAGTGGGAAATGTGTAAAATACATTAGATGCATACATCATTGTGCTACCACATGATACTGACATGCCTCGCTTAAAGTAAACTCAAAGTTAAACCTGCATTTCTGGACTCCCGTGAGTTACATTTGAATTAATTTAATGTTTTGAAATTATAACACATACACACCCTATCCCCCCTTCTCCCCCTCAATGAGACATTTTCTCCTACCTTCCCAGTCCATAATGTATAGCCCAAAGTCTTGATATCTTACTTCTTCAAATTTCCCAATCCTCACCTGTCTATGATCACAGCAAGCCCTCCTCCATCTAATGAAGAAGCCATCCTGGATTTCCTAAAAGCTCGGGAATGCCTAATGAGATTTGGGTCAAATTGAAGGTGTAAGTATCTAGGTCTAAATGTTTCTTGATGCCTGCCATTCAAACTCCGGCAAAAATATAATTAATCATGTACAGAATTAACATATTTTAAAATGAACACTTAAAATTGATTAAAATTTTCCATTAAAGCTTGTTGGGAAATATTTAAGTTGAGTAAAATTTACCTTGGTCCCTCACGGCTGTTGAATTGAATGGGGGCCTACTGTTTATTTGCTGTCTATAAAATAAACAGGTTCAGCCAAATGAACCTGTCGTGTTTCTGCTGAGGAGACGCACCACCATGACTGGACACGAAGAAAATAACAGGGCTTGTGTGTTGTTCAGAAATTTAGATTATTTGCCCTTATTTATTCGTTTATGGAAATCCTAAACTTGCAAACATTTATTCAGGGAAATTTCAGAAATTTTACATGGAGAATTTCTCAGAAAAAATACAAAATAATGGGCTTTGTGATTAAACAGAAACAAATTACTCCAAGGTCCATTGTAAATAAATACATCAAATAAAAATAACACTGTAAATACTTTCATCTTTTAATTTTTTGTTGTGCAAAAGTCTTAGGCACACATATATATATAACTAGGGTGCCTGAGACATTTGCACAATACTATAGTCATTTTATGTGTTGCACTGTATTACTGCCACTAAACAAAAATCATGACATACACGAGTGATGATAAAGCTGATTCTGATATGGGTCTCTATTGTGGAGTGAGACTGGGAAGGGGAAAGGAAGAGGTGAATCATGGTTGGGGAAAGAGGAAAGGAGAGGGGAGGGAGTGGGAAGCACCAGATGGATATTCTGTAAATGATCAATAAACCAATTATTTGGAATCAAATGACCTTGCTTGGTGTTTCAGGGCTGGATGTGGCTGCACCCATGACAACCCCCACCCCCCGCCCCGGCACTCCTTTTTGGCCACCTGACCCATGCCCAGCCCGTGGTGCTCCATCCTCACCATTCCCAGTATCCTTTACTCCTGCCAGATTTACAAACTCACTCTCCACTCCGTGTTGAGAAATACAGGACTGTGTAAAAGGCTTGTACGCCCTAGCTAAATATATATATATATGCCCAAGATTTTTACACAGCACTGTATCTTTGCATCTAGATCAGTTGCTGTTACAATAAACCTATAATTCTATGTACATCAGCACATATGCAAGAGCATGCAATTTTTACCAACCTTGGTCCAAAAAAATCCCATTTATATTTATTAAGAATGCCCCATGATATATTGGGAGCATGATAAATTTCTTCGTTTACAAACTCATTCTAGCATAATCTTAAAGGATTTTACTCTAATCTCTATGCTGCAGGAATGTCAAGCATTGGAGAAGCATGAAATGCATTGAAAATAGGGAGGCTCTCACTGGAATATTATTTAAATGGAAATACACATATGACAACTTACTAGTGAGTTTTACAACCAGTAACCTGAGTGATGATAAAGCAAAGACTAGCAGAGTAATGACAGTGCTTGTACTTGAGGCCTGTTACAACTAAGCAGAAAATGAATGGCCATCAGTTTGCCAGCATAAAACTGTAATGACAGGTTTCTTATCGTAAAACACCATGTCATGTCTATTTTTAAAATAAATTCATCCAAGATCTTTCTCTGCAACATTAACGTATGGTAATCTAAGGATCCAGATTTAACTCTTTGAGTTAGAGTTGTTTTTTGAGCAAATTTATGCCCAGAGTTATCACTGCACAGAAAACAGTGCCTGATCTAAGAGGCTCAAGAACAAATAGGTTATAACCCTCACATGGGTAATGTGACAACACCTGATACATCTTTGTAAATAAGTCACTCAGGGGAATAATCAACTTTGGATTTTTTTTTAACCTTGAAGGTAGCAGCTCTGAGGGGGCCACTCGACCCATCACATTTATGTTAGCTTTTATCAAAACAATCCTGTCAGTCATATTCCATCATTATTCTTCAAGGCCTGGCAAATAGTTCTTGCTCAATTGCCCATCCAAGGTCCAGTCAAATTTCTCCCAAAACCTCTATGGGCAGATCATAACTGCCCTTTGGGAAAAAAAGCTTTACCTCACTTACCCTTTGGACAAAATGTTAAAGCTACAGTCCCTGCACCTTCACTTATCTGATAATGGGAACAGCATCCCTCATTTACCCTGTCTAAACAGGATGTCATGATCTTTTACATCCTTATCAAATTTCTTTACAACCTTGTTTGCTCAGAGCAGCTTCTCCATTATAACCTTTGGCTGAAATTTCTGTAACCTTCCCAAAATGTGACACTGAGAATTCCATGCGATATTCTGTACACATAACCTCTCTGACCATGTGTTTACTAATCCCAGGATCACAGGTACTGTCTTTCACTAATAACTCTTTCAATGTACCCTGTTGCTTTCAAGGATTAATACTCACATACCTACAGGTCCCTCTCTTTCTTTACAACCTTTAAACCTGTGCATTAAGTCTTTCTGTTTTTAGGTGTTTGGACAAGGAAGATATCATTACAGTGTAACCTCAAATATTAATACTTAATGCACATAGAAATATATCTGGAGAAACATTCATGTGATGCACCATCAATAACTCACACTGAGACGTAAGGCGAGATATCGGCTTTTATTGACTGGAAGAAGGAACCAGGAGTGAGTGTCTATCATACAATGTCTTGGAGACTGAGGCCGAGCGTCAGGCCGCAGATCTCCTTTATACAGGGGCCTGTGGGAGGAGCCACAGGAGCAGTCAGCAGGGGCGTGTCCCGACAGGCACATAGTTCACCACATCATGTGTGTTAATATGTGGGATAGCAACATAATCAAGGGAAGAATATGGGATCATTAGGAATTGTTCCAAAGTTGCTTGCAAGTCATTGAAAGTGGCTGCGGAGAGCAGAGACAATAGTGGCAAGAGGGAGAGAGATAGTAGAGCTGCTTCGATGCTTCTTGAACACACGCTTTGATTTGATTTTTTTTAAACTGGGATCCCCACAGACAATCTGTGCAAGAATAGACATGATATTTAATTTACATGCTTGACAAGTTATTGGGGTAAGCACCATATAGGTTAAGCTCAACAGCAGTGAACAAGAACTGAATTAAAATGTGTGACTTTCAGAATTGCATTTGGGAATACAAACTTAATAGTAATCCCTTCTGGAAAAAGATAATTTTGCCATATTTTTCATAACAATTTTAGTTCTGGAAAAGCAACAGATGCATTTTTCTTTTACAAAAAGTAATATAAACTGACTGACTCACAACAAATTATAAAAAGTTTTTCAAGAAATATAATTGATTGATCAAAAAGAAATTTGCCAGCATCAGATGACTGCATATTACCTGGTAAGCTGCATGAACCAAAAACTCTTATAATTAAACAAATTTAGGTTTATACTCAGTAAGGTGATTATTCTTCGATAATTAGTGAATGGCAAAGCTGAACAAATTCAATTTATTCATTAAAATAAATGACCTACATTTCTTCTTTATCTCGTCTCTCAGAGACAACAAGGTGGAATTAAACAAACACCTGGTAATGATGACCGCAGATTTTTGGATTACATTTAAAAGCAACCTGATTCCACAGTTGCCTCGGGGAAAATAATCTGCCATCCTTTCCCAAATTGACTCCAGAACCAGAGCAACATGTTTGAATCCTAAAATCACCTTGTTCAGAGGCCAATAATGGACAATAAATACTGGTCTTGTCAGTGATATCTACATCCTGAATCAGTAAATAGATAGATACATAGATAACTCTGAAGGAACTTCACATTACTAATTCTTTTTGGGAGAGCAGGCTGTTGCTATGTAGACACACTAATTTATTGAGCAGGTTTAATGAAGAAAAATTGCCCAGGGTTAATCGTGGAAGTTTAATCAGACAAAACATATTATCAAAGCAAAGAAGAAATGAAAAGGATTAACAAAAGATTTTTGAAATGTTATGATAATGGAGCTAAATCATCGAGAGAGAGACAAAGAGACAGAAATTTAAGGAGGAATAATTTTACAATTTAGGACTCCACGGCAGCTAACAATGAGGGGAAGAGTAGGATATGCACAAGAAATCAGGATCTCTTCAGGAGTTGAGCAAACTGTAGATCATCAGAACTGTTGACATCAATGGGACTGTAGCTGAGAGGGGGAGGGGTTTCATATTTCTCAGGACACACATCACTAAGGATCTCACCCGGACTGTGCATACTGGCTGTGTGGTGAAAAAAGCACAGCAGCGCCCCTTTTCACCTCAGAAGGCTGAAGAAGTTTGGCAAGAGTCCCCAAATCCTCAGGACTTTCTACAGGAGCGCCATCGAGATAATCCTGATTGGCTGTGTCATTGCCGGGTCTAGGAACATTACTAAAGTAGATTCAGGATATAAACCACATTTAAAGACACTTGGAAAGTGTCAGATAGGAAACGTTTTGGGGGATATGGATCAAACAATGGCAAATGGGACTAGATTTAGTTTGCAGTCATGGTTAGCATAGACCAATTGGGCCGAATGGCCTGTCTCTTTGTGATGTGACTCTATAACTCTACCCTCAATCACAGGGCACTGCAGAGAGTGGTGCGGCTTGACCTGCACATCTCTGGGTGTGAACTTTCCTCTATTCAGGACATTTACAGTGGTAGGTGTGTAAAAAGGAGCTGGAGGATCATCAGGGACTCCAACCATCCCAACCATAAACTGCTTCCGCCCGGTAAACGGTACCGCAGCATGAAGACCAGGACCAACAGTCTCCTGGACAGCTTCTTTCACCAGGCCATCAGAATGATCAACACACATTGATCTGACTGTACGTACATGCATACAGAACAATTATGTATACAATCTTAGTGTTTGGGCAATATTCTCCCATATTTCCCTCCCTTATTGCCTGTACATTGCAACGAAGATGCAGCATAAAGATTTTTACTCCCTCATGTTGTGAGATAAATGTGAGAAACAAAATTCTAAATGTAAATAAATCAGAACAGTCACCTCTTGAGGAGCTTTATTATTTATTTTTATGGTGAAAGCATTGCTAGCAAAGTCAGCTTTTGCTACATATCTCACAGTCTCCTTGAGAGGGTTAAGGACAGGTCTATAAATTACCCAAAGAATAATAATATGGGTCAGAAATTGAAGTCATTGACAGGGATGTGTGAATTGGGCTCTGTTCCAAGTGCAGTGCGCACTGTGGGCATCTGTAGAGACCAGTGGCATCACCAGGTAACACTTCGTCTGTCGCATCTGTTTATTACAGTGAGCTTCGAGAAGATAGTCACAGCCCCAAGGATGCACAGGTAACCTCAGGAAGCAAAGATCTCAAACACCCAGGTGGAATTAGATAGTGCAGAAAGACATCCCTGGGTATGCAAAACATGGTAATTCACAATACCTATTGCACCCAGCGCAGGAAATAAAGAAAATTCATACCTCATATCGTTTTGTAATTCTACCAGCTGGGTTGCTTATTCCAGTAACATGTAATTAAATGGTGTTAATTCATGAGTGGCCGGCATGAGTTGAAGCTCTGATCCTGAGCATTGTTGATAATCCAAGATTAAGGGAAACTTGGTCAGATTTGTTTTGCGACGTAGCCAGGAGCCAGCACCTTGACCTCCAGATGATCTTCTAGAAGCTTCCACACACAAGCTGGAGCAGTAGGAGATCAGGAAATCAGGAAGTCACCTCCCACCATAGCAAAGATGTTATATTGAAGTCAACAAGCAGAGAGAAGCACAATGGACATAAACACAGTGCTACAAAATATTTGTGACTCACATACATGGTCAAGATGTGCGAAGCCTTAAAAGCATATTTTTCAGCAAGCTTCACACATTGCTTCATCCAACTGAACCACCAAAAGTAAGAATGTCAGAACTTGCATCTAATGTTTCTATGCCATTCGAATGGTCGCACCAGCTTGATAACCTTCACTGCACTTGCCTCATCACCGAAATATTCCCAGAACCTCGGGACTCATTTCCAAGAACTCTTCATCTTATGCTCTCAATATTTATTGCCTATTTATTCATTTATTTATTATTTTTTCTTCTTATTTGCAGTTTGCTGTCTTTTGCACACTGGTTGAATGGCCAGGTTGGCGTAGTCTTTCATTGACTCTACCATGGATTTATTGAGTATGCCTGCAAGAAAATGAGCCTAAGGGTTGTGCATGGTGACAGATAATAAATATACTTTGAACATCTCACAAGTTGCAAGCACTTCCCGCTATTCAACAATAGCGCACATATTACTGAAATGCTTTGCAAGAAAATCACCAGCTTCTCTCTTCTAGCTCTGTCAAACTATCAGCTGCAGATTAGGAAAGTGGTAAGCTGAAAGTCTTTTCTGTTTGATTTTCTCCTTTCAGGTACCCAAGAGCTCCCACATGGGCTATTAAGACAGCAAAGAAGCAGATACTCATCACTTGAGCTGACTCTCACAGCCAGTCATTTAGATAGCGACACTTCACAGAACAATTACAGCACAGAAGGAAGCCATTCTGCACATCAAATCTTTGCTGGTAATATTGAACGGAGTCTATAACTAGAGTGAGGAGTTTGTGTATTCTCCCCATGACCATTTGGGTTTCCTCTGGACTCTCTGGGTTCCTCCCACATTCTAAACGTGTATGGGTTAGTAGGTTAATTGATCACATAGGTGTTATTGGGCAGCACCGGCTGATTGGGATGGTTGGGCATGTTACTGTGTTGTATGTCTCTAAATGTGTGGACTGCAGCCAAGACTGTGAGTAAGGGTAACACAGGAGGCAGTGGCTGTTAGGGCAGGTGGCACGTGGGTTCTGTTCCTGTAGACTTGAGATGAAGAACCTTGATGGGCAACCTACACATGAAAAATGGGGAATGTGCATGGCTTGGACATTGACAAGCCCATCTGAAAGCATGTGTGAAATATTCAAAATAAAATCAGAAGCTGCTAGAAACACTCAGCAGATCAGCCAGCATCTGTGAAAGCAAAAATAGTGTTAATATTTTGGATTAAAACGTCCTTACGTCAAATGAACAGTGTACTTGCACATTTTATTTCTGTGGAGCCTAGAGACCGTCATTCTAAGAGATGTACATCTTTACTTCAAAACTCATGGACCTAACACCATCTTCTGAAGGACAGTAGAGTAGAAGGGATCAGCTGTTGCTCTTGCATGTGACTGCTGGAATATGCAAATATCAGCGACAGAGCAACATAACAAACTATTAAAGAAACAAAAAGTAAACAGCAGTGAGTTGTGAAACTGCACTATTCCACCCAAAACTTAGAGTTCACATGAGTTCTGTGAGCTCATATGAGGTCACTACATGTACACTGTAACGGTAAGTTTTTGATCTCGATTGCAAGTATAACCATGGCTTAGCTCATAGGTGAGGGGCACGGATAGAAATACAAGACATGAACTGAAAGACAACATGGGCAGATTTTTTTCCTTCTATTGTTTCTGATTACTACGTATGAGATATAAGATTCCTGAAAGCATTCCTTGTCTTTTAATGGTGATATACTAACAGCTGAGATGATCATGCACTATGCAAAAGATGATTTTGTATTTATTTTTGGAGGAGACCATATTTTGATCCTCTCCAATTGCCCTATAGAAGATATCAGAGAGGCATCCATCATCCTGTGGGTGGGGCAATTTTAAGACCTTGCCCCAGGAGCTATGAAATCACCACCACATTTTTATGAATGCATACAGGTGGTGATATATCCAAACAATTGCCTCCTTGCCCTTTCAGGTAGTGGAGAGCCACACTGGCGTGTACACAGTATAAACTGCAGTCACTAGACAATGGTGGTGGAGAAAACAGGACAATTGATGAGGTTGAAGTCCCAAGTCACTAGTTTCAAGAAAGCCGATTGCGGCAATGAAGTCCACAGATTCACCACCCTTTGGCTAAAGAAATTCTTCCTCATCTCTCTTCTAAAGAGACATTCTTGCATTCTGAGGATGAGCTGTCTGGTGCTACAGAGGAAGCATCCTCTCTAACAAGTCCTTTCAATATTCAATGTTTCAATGCAATCCCCCCTCATCTTCTAAGCTCCAGCGAGTTCAGGCCCAAAGCTAACAAATGCTCCTCATGCATTAACCCTTTCATTTCTTGGATCATTCTCGTGAACCTCCTCTGGACTCTCTCCAATGAGAGCACATCCTTTCTTAGATAAGGGGCCTAAACTTGCCGACAATGTTTGAATGATACTTTATAAAGTCTTGACATTACATTTTTGCTTTTATGTCCTAGTCCTCTCTAAATGAATGCTATATTACATTTGCCTTCTTTCGTACTGACTCAATCTACAAGTTAACAGCTAGGGCTCCAGAAGCAGAATTAGGCCACTTGTTCCACCATTTGTTCATAGCTAATTTATTTTCCCTCTCAATTCCATTCTCCTGTCTTCTCCCCAATACTGTTGATACCCTGACTAATCAGGAACCTATCAACCTGCAATTTAAATGACTTGGCTTACACAGCTGACTGTGACAATAAATTCCATAGTTTCACCACACCACCCTTTAGCTGAAGAATTTCCTCGTCATCTCTGTTCTAAAGGGATGCCCTTCTATTCTGAACCTATGCCCTCTGGTGCTGGACTCAGTTTATTTGAAACATCCTCTCCACATCCACTCTAACTATGCCTGTCAATATTTGGTAGGTTTCAATGAGATCTCCCCCCGTTTTCCTAAACTCCAGTGAATAAAGGACCAGAGCCATCAAATACTCCTTATACCTTAAACCTTTAATTTCTGGGATCATTCTTGTAAACTTCTTTTGGACCTTCACCAATGCCAGCACACACTTTCTTAGATGTAGGGCCCCAAACTGATCACAACTCTCTAAATGTGGTCTTACTAAAGCCTTATAAAGTTTCAGCATTACATTCTTGTTTTTATATTCTGCTCTTCAAATAAATGCTACATTGCATTTGCCATCCTTTCTACTGACTCAACCTGCATGCTAACCTTTAGAGAATCTCACATAAGACTCCAACATCCCTCTGCACGACTTTGAGAAATAATTATTTGTTGTTCCAGATTCCAGCATCTGTAGTCTCTTGTGTGTTCAGAATTGGAAACTAAACTGGGGTTTGGTTCACTGATTTTCTAGGTCTGTGTAAAGAAAAGGAACATACCCAGTGTTAGAAAGGCTTACGTACATTAGTTCCTTTATTATTTGAATGGGCTGTATGCACAGGGGAACAAATGGGAATTACTTCCCATTCTCATTAGCTATGTCTTGGAAAACTAGGACATGCAGCAGTCCTAAGGGACAGTTTTGGCCACAGCACACCATAAAGCCACATGGTGAGCCAAGAATAGTCTGCTTAACATATTCTGGAGATTTTATTTGTTTTATATGTTAACAGAGCATAGTCCATCATGGGTAAAGCCTTCCCACATTTGAGCACAACTACAAGGAGCATTGTCACAGGGAAGCAACATCCATCATCAAGGATCTGCATCATTACATCGTGTCTCTTAAACTCTATCCCTCGACTTATGAAAGCCAGCAGCCCATAAGCTTTCTTAACTACCCTATCTACCTGTGAGGCAACTTTCAGGGATCTGTGGACATGTACCCCCAGATCCCTCTGCTCCTCCACACTATCAAGTATCCTGCCATTTACTTTGTACTCTGCCTTGGAGTTTGTCCTTCCAAAGTGTACCACCTCACACTTCTCCGGGTTGAACTCCATCTGCCAATTCTCAACCCACTTCTGCATCCTATCAATGTCTCTTTGCAATCTTTGACAATCTTCTACACTATCTACAACACCACCAACCTTTGTGTTGTCTGCAAACTTGCCAACCCACCCTTCTACCCCCACATCCAGGTTGTTAATAAAAATCACGAAAAGTAGAGGTCCCAGAACAGATCCTTGTGGGACACCACTAGTCATAACCCTCCAATCTCAATGTACTCCCTCCACCCCAACCCTCTGCCTTCTGCGGGCAAGCCTATTCTGAATCCATCTGGCCAAACTTCCCTGGATCCCATGCCTTCTGACTTTCTGAATAAGCCTACCGTGTGGAACCTGGTCAAATGCCTTACTAAAATCCATGTAGATCACATCCACTGCACTACCCTCATCTATATGCCTGGTCACCTCCTCAAAGAACTCTATCAGGCTTGTTAGACATGATCTGCCCTTCACAAAGCCATGCTGACTGTTCCTGATCAGACCATGATTCTCTAAATCCCCATAGATCCTATCTCTAAGAATCTTTTCCAACAGCTTTCCCACCACAGACATAAGGTTCACTTGGTCTATAATTAACCAGACTATCTCTACTACCTTTTTTGAACAAGGGGACAACATTCACCTCCCTCCAATCCTCTGGTATCATTCCCATGGACAACGAGGACGTAAAGATCCTAGCCGGAGGCTCAGCAATCTCTTCCCTCACCTCGTGGAGCAGCCTGGGGAATATTCCGTCAGGCCCCAGGGAATTAACCGTCCTAATGTATTTTAACAACTCCAACATCTCCTCTCCCTTAATATCAACATGCTCCAGAACATCAACCTCACTCATATTGTCCTCACCGTCATCAAGTTCCCTCTCATTGGCGAACACCGAAGAGAAGTATTCATTGAGGACCTCGCTCACTTCCACAGCCTCCAGGCACATCTTCCCACTTTTATCTCTAATCGGTCCTACTTTCACTCCTGTCATCCTTTTGTTCTTCATATAATTGAAGAATGCCTTGGGGTTTTCCTTTACCCTACTCACCAAGGCCTTCTCATGCCCCCTTCTTGCTCTTCTCAGCCCCTTCTTAAGCTCCTTTCTTGCTACCCTATATTCCTCAATAGACCCATCTGATCCTTGCTTCCCAAACCTCATGTATGCTGCCTTCTTCCACCTGACTAGATTTTCCACCTCACTTGTCACCCGTGGTTCCTTCACCCTACCGTTCTTTATCTTCCTCACCAGGACAGATTTATCCCTAACATCCTGCAAGAAATCCTTAAACATCGACCACATGTCCATAGTACAATTCTCTGCAAAAACATCATCCCAATTCACACCCGCAAGTTCTAGCCTTATAGCCTCATAATTTGCCCTTCCCCAATTAAAAATTTTCCTGTCCTCTCTGATTCTATCCTTTTCTATGATAATGCTAAAGGCCAGGGAGCAGTGATCACTGACCCCCAGATGCTCACTCACCAACAGATCTGTGACCTGACCCGGTTGGTTACCTAATACTAGATCTAGTATGGCATTCCCCCTAGTCGGCCTGTTAACATACTGTGACAGGAATCCATCCTGGACACACTTAACAAACTCTGCCCCATCTAAACCCTTGGAACTAATCAGGTGCCAATCAATATTAGGGAAGTTAAAGTCACCTCAGCATTTTTTTTGTTGTTATTTTTGCATCTATCTGAAATCTGCTTCCCAATCTGCTCCTCGGTATCTCTGCTGCTACCAGGGGGCCTATAGAAAACTCCCGGTAGAGTAATTGCTCCCTTCCTGTTCCTGACTTCCACCCATACTGACTCAAAAGAGGATCCTGCTACATTACCCACCCTTTCTGTAGCTGTAATAGTATCCCTGACCAGTAATGCCACCTCTCCTCCCCTTTCCCCCACTCTCTATCCCTTTTAAAGCACTGAAATCCAGGAATATTGAAAATCCATTCCTGCCCTAGTGCCAGCCAAGTCTCCGTAATGGCCACTACATCATAATTCCATGTATGTAGCCAAGCTCTCAGTTCATCTCTGTGTATTTATTGTACTTTTGGGTAGATGGAGCTCTGGCAACTCCTGTGACGACACTGGTGCCAAGCTGTATTGGCCCTGGTCCTTCCCTTGGGCAACATCAGTGGCATAGAGAGGGGAGACTTGCTGCATGGGCAACTACTGGTCTTCCATACAACCTTGCCCAGGCCTGTGTCCTGGAGAATTCACAGATCCATGGTCGCGCGAGACTAACGGATGCCACACACTGTGAATGCCCACAAGAAAATGAATCTCAGGGCAATATATGGTGACGATATGTACTTTGACAATGAACTTACTTTGAATGTTGAACTTCGAACTAATTTTCACTTGCTATTGTAATTTGCCTTATACTATGAGAGGCAGTAAGCTCATTCAAGCAGCAGAGGGCACTCTTGTTCAAGAGTAGATCAAGGGTTAAGCACATTTGGTTTTAAAATTAGACAGACCTCATGGAAATAGTCATTTATGGATATATCAAAAACAACTTCCTTTTATGTGTAAAATGCATAAATAGATTGAAAAATTAAGTGAATGAGATTCCAAACACCAACTCCTTTCTCATTGTTACAATAAAATAACAAGTTTGCTTGAAGTCATGCACATTAAAATAGAGAGAGAGGGATCTCCACGAGTGGTTTATGGACTGGAATAAACTATCTCTTTATTGGATCATATGAATACTCCTATTTTAATAACCCAATAAGAAAAGGTTATTTTTAACTTTTCCTAGACTCTTTTCCTATCCTGTGCACCTGGTGTGAAAGATATTAAGACACCCTGAAGAGTTCACCACTTTAAACTGCAGTCTGGATTCAGTGACAGAATTCAGCCTTGTTCTACATAACGAAATAAACTTCGGCCAAGTGCCCTTGCCATCTGTTTAAAATAGCTAGTTAAAATTAGAGAGACAGCAGGAGCAAAATGGGATGCAGTGGATATGTCAACAGCATGTCTATTTCCATCGTTTCTTTGAAGTTAAAAATCTCTCTTGGCGTTTAAATTAATATTATTAGAACTGATCATGTGGAGATTTGTATGATGGAAGAGAACAGATGTCCAAAAATAATCTTGACTTTCCATCAGCCAGATCAGTGATGCACTATAAATGGTCAATGCTTTTTCATAGAGACCTACGTGACAGAAACTGGCCCATAAGCCCACACAAACCATTAACTTTCCATTTACACTTATCTGATATTAATCACCTTTTTTTGTTCTTCGCACACTTTCATAAGCGACTCCCACATGCTACCAATCACCTACACACTAGGAGCAATATACTTACCAACCTACAATGATGGTAAACGATGGTAAGTTAACTTATCGACCCGCATATCTTTAGGATGTGGGAGGAAAGCAGGTCACCTGGTGGAAACCCCTGTGGTCACACACAGAACGTCCACACAGATAGGACCTCTGAGACAACATCTCCGTCAGGTACATTACTGACCTTCTTCAACGCTTCTACCCAGCCTGTTACGGCAAGAGAAGGACTAACTGTACCTACCAGTGTGTGCATGAATTTCCCTGAACCAGGTTTTGAATGGTGCGGAGTTATGCCTCTTCACCAGGGAGTTGGACCAGCTGAGAAGCAGCCAACCAACTTCATCAGGATACCTGTAGCGTGGATGACTATGCGATCAAGTTCCACACTCTGATGGTTGAGGGGTTTTTTTGGAACACATAGACATATTCCTTTCTGGGTTATCAGGTGAAATTTCATGGACCTTGGATTAGGAAGACATCATTGAGTTCCCCTGGCCTGTTTCAACCAACTTGTCATCGCCGTGGTGCTGGATGGAGGTCCTCTGGGTCCTGGGAAGATCTGCCACCTTACCGCTCCCATATAAAACAGCAAAACAAAATTGTCCAATTTCACCATATTCATTCTCATGAGTTCCCATTGATCTCAGGACCTCCACAACTCACAAATTGACTTGTCCGCCAATGCCCTCCACAGATGGTTTTCTCATCTGCCTACCCACTTCCTGCCTCTCCCGAACTGCCCTCTGTCTCTCCTCTGCTGTCCTGAGCTCCTCCCAATTATGCAGACGTGCTAGAGGTTTTTAGTTTAACAAAAGGGTCACAAAGCCCCACCTCATTGAACCTATGACTTTACAATTGAATTTCTGTCTGGAACCTTTCTGTCCTGAGGTAGACTCTACTCCCGGCAGTTCTAGAGAAGGTGGCCATGAAGGAGTACATGTAGGATGTCCTAGCATCCAGTCTCATTCTCACCACAATCAAGCAGCCCCAGAGATTTTTGGAGTTTGCTAATTTTTACCAGAGGTTCATGCACAATTCCAGTTCCATCAGAGCACCCCTTACTGCTCTTACTGAGGGAACCTCTGGTCCATTTTGCTGGACCCCAGAAGCTGAGGTGGCTTTTCAGGAATTGAAGCATCACTTCACACCAGCTCCCCCCCTTGCTCTCCCTGACCTGGAACTGCCACTCATTGTGCAAGTAGATGCCTCAGACATTGGGGTTGGGGCTGTTCTTTCGCAATAACCCCTATATGACCAGAAATTCCATTCCGGTACTTTCTTCTCCCAGCAGCTCTCTCCTGCAGAGGAAATATGCCATGGGGAATAGTGAATTATTTGGTCAAATTAGCCCTGGAGGAGTGGAGATATTGGCTGAAATGGGGCTAAACATCCATTTGTGTCTGGACTAACAAGAACCCTGCCTATAATCAAAAGGCAGAGTGGTTAAATTTGTGCCAGACTCAATGGTCTCTCATTTTGATTTAATCATTACCTACCATCCAGGTTCAAAGAATCAGAAGCCAGATGCCCTTTCCAGGTAGTTTGAACCATCAGGCCTGGCTGCCACCACAGATTCTATCCTCATGAGGTCCAGGCTAGTAGCCACAGTCCAATGAGAGGTTGAAGCCACCATCAGCAGAGCACCAACAGCAGGAGGCAGACCCTGAGAAATTTTCTTACTTAACTCTGTCCATTCAGATGTGCTACAGTAGGGGCATGAACCATATATCACAGGACATCTAGGAACTGATCGAGTGGCTGGGTTCAAGAGGCAGTTCAGGTGATTGGTCATGGATAGAGTGTTAACCAGAACAAGAATTCCAGATCATGTCCACAGGGGCTGCTACACCCACCACTCATTCCTTCCCATCCGGGGTCCCATATTTCCATAGACTTCATCACCAGTCTGCCATTATTGCAAAGCAACACCCAAGCTTCCTTCAGCTTGGGAGATAGCCAAGCTTATGATGCAACTCCTATTTTCCCTGGGACATTGTTTCTGACCGAGGTCCTCAGTTCTGAAAACCCTTCTGTCAGCACATTGGAGCTACAGTCAGCCCCTCTTCGGGATTTCAATGGACAGGTAGAGAGGACCTGCCCCGACTTGGAGAAGACTCTGAGGTGCCTTGTTGTGGTCAAACCCAGCTACTTGGAGTGATCATCTGCTCTGGGCAGAGTTTGCTCATAACACACTGTGGCACTCTTCTATGTGTGTCCCTTTGAGTGTCAGTTTACCGTAGATTCCGGACTACAGAGCGCACCTGATTAAAAGCCGCACACTCTAATTTTAGAAAGAAAATCAATTTTGTACTTGTACAGGCCGCACCGGATTTTAAGCCGCAGGTGTCCCACGTTGTAATATGAGATATTTACACAGAAAGATATTACACGTGAGGATTTTTTAACTTTTAATTAAATCCGTATGATAACATAAACAAATACATATTGCAAATGCTTTTTTTTGAACAGTGCCTGTAACACAGCTACTTTTAAATATACATACGTATTGGTAACACACAAATTACGTTGCGTATACTTTTTTACTGAACAGTGCACGAACAACATTCCAATATCTCCTAACGAATGGTAAAAAAATATATATACTGCAGCCTACCAGGAAAAGTTATTGATTGCCTTCTTCATCTTCCTCCTGCGCACTAAAACCATCAAAGTCCTCTTCTTCAGTGTCCGAATTGAACAACCTCAGGATCTCGTCACTCACTTCAGTCTCTTCGTTGTCGCTCTCACTTGAGCGCACACGGTCCTCTTCATCACGCAGCAGTCCAGCCTTTCGAAACCCGCTGGTGATGGTGGACGTTGTGACACGGCTCCACGCATTTAGGATCCACTGGCAGACTTGAGTTAAAGATGCTCTTCGCATGCGTCCTGTTTTGGTAAAGGATTTCTCGCCGCTCGTCATCCAAGCCTCCCACTCAACGCGCAGCGCCACTTCAAATGCCCGGTTCACGCTGATGTCCAGTGGCTGCGAATACTTTGTGGTGCCTCCAGGAATCACAGCTGGAATTGAGTTTGTACTCTTGATGGCAGCTTTCACTGAACTTTCATTCTCAGCCGCTTAAAAATCACCATCGGTGGAAGCTTTAGTCCGGATGCTGTGCAACTCAGAACACAAGTAAAATGCGTTCTCTCATAGCCACTTGTTTTCAGTGTGATGGATGAGTCACCTTTTTTACTAACAGTCCGAGTGAGAGGCAGGTCACATTTATGATATCATCTGGCCCGATGGAATTCTCCGCTATCTTTGAGTGAATGTGCGGAAGTTAGCAGGTTTTTCCTCATGGTCGGGAGGGAGCTGCTGACACAGAGTCGTGCGTACCCTGACGGACAGGCCTTTTCGTCTCATAAATCTAAAACACCACGATGGCCCACCTCTAAAATCTTCGATTTTCATTTTGGTGGCGATTGCTTTAGCCTTCAGTCTGATCTGCACGGTGGAAACACCGCGGCCACCTGCTCTCTGTGTGTTAACCCAGTCTTCAAGAAAGTTTTCAAGTTCGGGCCATCTGCTATGGTTACCTCTGAAAGCTTTTGTTGTCTTTTTGCATTGACTCAGTTCTTCACGCTGGCGTCTCCACCGTCTCATCATCGATTCATTTATGCCAAGATTATGTGCAGCAGCTCAATTTCCTTCTTCAACCGCCAGATTGATCGCCTTTAACTTAAAAGCTGCATCATATGCTTTTCTTCGAGTGTTTTCCATGTTGATGAGGGTGAGTACAAATGACTGATATACAATAATTTAATTGTGAAAGTGCGCTTGATTTATTGTACAATTTCATTGGACCTCTGTGAACTACTCATCAATTTTATTGGTCTACTGTTACGAGGCAAAATGTTTTTGGCGGCATGAAAAAAAAAACATGCATTAGCCGCACCGTAGTATAGGCCGCAGTGTTCAAAGCGTGGGAAAAAAGTAGCGGCTTATAGTCCAGAATTTACGGTAGTTAGCCACTCCCTCTTTTTCTTGAGTAGGAGTCCAAGGTGGGAGTCACATCTGCTATATAACTGATCTGTCACTGCTGGCAGAAGTAGAGAAAAGCTCTGGCTGCCCTACCGAAGGCTTCTCTGTAACAACAGTGCCATGCAAGTCATCAAAGGCAGCTGGGGCCTTTGTTGCATCCTGGTGAAAGAGTCTGGGTCTCCACCAAAGACTTTCCTCAATGGGTTGCATCTCCAAAACTGGCTACATTGGACCATTCAAGGTTCTCCATCAGATTAACCCAGTCATGTATCTCCAGTTTGCACACGCCATGTGTTTCAACCTGATATCCTGTCCTTCTGTGCACTCCATTGTGCCAGTCCTGAGATTGTCCTGGGCTCCTTGTCATCAACGATGGTCAGCAGGTGTACACCATCCATCGGCTTCTGGACTTCCATCTGATTTGTTGCTGGTTCCAGTAATTGTTGGATTGGGAGTGTGATGGCCCGGAGGAAGGGTTATGGCTTCCCTCCTGTGATATCCTGGACCCAGACCTGATCTGATGGTGAGAGAGTCTAGAACCAAAGGACACAGCCTCAGAATATAGGAGCATCCTTTCAGAACAGAGATGAGGAGGAATTTCTTTAGCCAGAGAGTGGTGAATCTGTGGAATTCGTTGCCACAGGTAGCTGATGGAGGTTATTTTTGATTATTCAGGGCATGAAGAGATGAACAATGCAGGCAATAGGGTGGGACTGAAAGGGAAAATGGATCATCCATGATGTAATGGTGGAGCAGACTCAATGGGCCAAATGGCCTAATTCAGTTCCCAGATCTTATGGTCTTATTAGTCACCAGATCACCCTGGAACGTTAGGTGACATCGGTAGGCGTGTGGTGGTTGTGGGGGGGGGGGGGGGAAATGCTATCATGCTTCAGTCTGAACATCTGGTAGCACCGAGTCCTTCAACCTCTAACACTCCTCCTTTCATGTTTATTAGTTGAGTATTTTCACATTGGTCATATTTTAATTACCAGCAAACTGGTGCCTTGTTTTGTTTCTCTATTTAAGTTCCCTCGGTTTTGCTTGTCTTTGCTCAGTCTTGTAGTAGTGATTCTCAAGTCCTAGCCTCTGTTCTCTACAAACCAATCCGTAAGAGAAGATTCTTCATTCAACTTCATCCTCGGCTCTGGTCTCCTCCACACTTGGGTCCACCTGATTTAAGTCTGTCTTACAAGTCCATTGGGTAAAGATACGGAACTTCACCTAACAACCCCAGTTCAAACCCAGCCTGGCAACCATCTCCTTTACAGATCATCAACAAAGGTGCAACAACCTCTTCTCTTGTTTTCTGTTGTAACCTGGGGGTATATGCATCTTGGCCCTGGGACTTAACTATACGAATGTTTTTCAAAACATCCAGCACATCCTTTTTCTTAACCTCAACCTGTTCTACCCCATCAGCCTGTTTTACACTGTCCCCACAAATGTCAAGGTTCTTCTCACCGGCAAATGCTGAAGCAAAGTATTTACCTTCCTTACCTCCTCTGGCTCCAGAAACATGTTTTCTCCTTTATCACGGACCAATCCTACCTTCACTCTAATTATCCGCTAGTTTGTCATATACATGTAGAAATACTGGGGTTTTCCTTAAACCTACTCACCAAGGCTTTCTTATGTGCCCTTCCAGCTCTCCTAAATCCCTTCTTAAGCTCCTTCTTGGCTACCTTTTTGTACCTAAAACAATAAATATTTACCTTTCTTCCTCTTTTCTGAATGTTCCACATCTCTTGTAAACCAGTTCCTTTGCTCTACCATCCTTTTCCTGCCTCAGTAGGACAACCTACCCAGAACCACATGCACGTGCTCCTCAAACAACCTCTTTGTTTCCACTGCGCATTTCCCTGAGTTTTCCAATTTACACTCCCAAGTTCCATCCTAATAGCATCGCAATTCATGCTCTCCAAATTAAGTATTTTTTACACACTGTCTGCTCCTATTTCTGTCTAAGGCTAGGTTAAAAATAAAGGAGATGTAGTCACTATGTCTGAACTGCTCACCCACCTGATCAGATTCATTGCCTGGTACTAGATCCAGCATGGGATCTCCTCTAGTCAGCCTTTGGAATCCTTCCTGGACACATCTAACACATTCTGCCCCATCTACACCTTTTGCACTAAGAAGTGCTAATCAATGTGAGAGAAGTTGAAGTCACCCATGAAAACCCTGTTATTTTTGAGCAATACGTACAACATGCTGGAGGAACTCAGCAGGTCGGGCAGCATCTGTGGAAATGAGTAGTCAACGTTTTGGGCCGAGATCCTTCTTCAGGACTGAAGAGGGAGGGGGCAGGGGCCCTATAAAGAAGGTGGGGGAGGGTGGGAAGGAGAAGGTTGGTAGGTGTGAGGTGAAAAACCAATCAGAGGAATTATCAGGGGGTAGGGGAGGTGAAGAAGGAATGTAAGGGGAAAGCACTACGTCTAGTAGAAGAAGGCAGAGTCATGAGTGAGGTGATAGGCAGCTGGAGGAGGAGGCAGTGTGAAACTGGGATGTGGGGAAGGGAGAGGGAGGGAATTACTGGAAGTTGGAGAATTTCATGTATAGGGCCCCTGCCCCCTCCCTCTGCAGTCCTGATGAAGGGTCTTGGCCGAAAACGTTGACTGCTCGTTTCCACGGATGCTGTCCGACCTGCTGAGATCCTCCAGCGTGTTGTACGTGTTGCTTTGACCCCAGCATCTGCAGTGTACTTTGTGTTTACTGCTATTTTTGAGCCTTTCCAAAATCTGCTTCAGGATCTGCTCCTCGGAGTCTCTGCTGCTATTGGGTGGCTTGTCTATAGGAACACTTCCAATAGAGTGATTGCTGCCTTTGTGTTTCTGACTTCCATCCGCACCAGCTCAGTAGACAGTCCCTCCATGACATCTCCCTTTGTGCAGCTGCGACACAATCTCTGATCAGTAATGCCACTCTCCTGTCTCATTTTACCATTTTCCTTGTCTCTTTCAAAACATCTAAACAAAGGGATATCCAGCAGTCATTTCTGCTCTTGTGACAGTCAAGCCTGCAAAAGCCACAACATTGTAGTCATATGTGCTGCTCCATGCTGTTCAACACCCTTTTTCATGATAATTCTCGCATTAAAATAGACATACTTCAACCCATCCCACTAACTGCATTTATGTCCTATCCACTGCTGATACTTCCTTGCAGTCTCTCCACATTCTGCATCTACCTTTACACCAACTGCTCCATCTTCTGACCTAAAACTCTGGTACCCATCTTCCTGCCAACGTATATTCAGTGACCACTTGATTAGCTACCTCATGTACATGATAAAGAAGCCACTAAGTGTATGTTTGTGGTCCCCTACTGCTTTAGAGCATCCACTTCAAGGTTCAATTTGTTGTACCTTCAGAGATAGTCTTCTGCACACCACTGTAATAACACATGGGTATTTGAGTTACAGTGCCTATACAAAGTATTCACCCCCTCCCCCCCCCCCTTGGAAATGTTCATTTACAACATTGAATCATAGTGGATTTAATTAGACATCTTTTTGACACTGATCAACAGAAAAAGACTCTTTGGTGTTAAAATGAAAACAGATCTCTACATTAATTAAAAATATAAAACAAATAATTAATTGTGCAAGTATTCACCCTCTTCAAGTCAGTATTTAGTGGACGCACCTTTGGCAGCAATTACAGCCTTGAGTCTGTGTGGATAGGTCTCTATCAGCGTTACAAATCTGGACACTGCAATTTTCCCCCATTCTTCTTTACAAAACTGCTCAAGCTCTGTCAGATTGTATTGGGGATCATGAATGAACAGCCCTTTTCAAGTCCAGCCATAAATTCTCAATTGGATTAACGTCTGGACTCTGACTTGGCCACCCCAGGACATTAACTTAGTTATTTTAAGCCATCCCTGCTTAGTTTTGGCTTTATGCTTGGGGTCATTGTCTTACTGGAAAAGAAGTTTTCTCTCAGTCACAGTTCTCTTGCAGACTGCATCAGGTTCTCTCCAGGATTTCCCTGTATTTTGTGGCATTAATTTTACCCTCTATCTTCACATGCCCTCCAGGGCCTGATGTAGTGAAGCATCCCCACAGTATAATGGAGCCACCACCATGCTTCACAGTAGGAATGGCGTGTTTTTGGTGTAAGCCAAACATAGCATTTAGTCTGATGGCCCAAAAGCTCAATTTTAGTATCATCAGACCATAGAACCTTCCTCCAGCTGACTTCAGAGTCTCCCACAAGCCTTCTGGCAAACTTCATGTGAGATTTTTTCAACAATGGCATTCTCTGCATTCTCCCATAAAGCTGTGACTGGCGAGGCACCCAGGCAACAGTTGCTGTACGCACAGTCTCTCCCATCTCAGTCACTGAAGCTTCTAATTGCTCCAGAGCTGTTATAGGTCTCTTGGTGGCCTCCCTCACTAGTCCTCTCCTTGCATGGTATTCAGTGTTTGAGGACAGCCTGCACTAGGCAGATTTACAGTTGTGCCATGTTCTTTCCATTGCTTGACAATTTACTTAACTCCACTCCCAGGGATATTGGAAATTTTCTTGTGTCCTTCTCCTGACTTGTGCTTTTCAATAACCTTTTTACGGAATTGCCTGGACTTTTATCTTCATGGTGTAGTTTTTGCCAGGATATCGATTCACCAACAGTTGGACCTTCCAGATACAGGTGTATTTTTACTGCAATCAATTGAAGCACCTTGACTGCCCACAGATTTCCATTTAACTAATTATGCGACTTCTAAAACCAATTGGCTGCACCAGTGATGACTTGGTGTGTCATATTAAATCAATAACTTTGTGTTTCATATTTGTAATTAATTTAGATCACTTTGTAGAGATGTTTTCACCTTGACACAAAGGAGTCTTTTTCTGTCAAGAAAAAACAAATTAAATCCACTGTGATTTAATGATTTAAAACAATAAAACATGGAAACTTCCCGGAGCGAATACTTTTTATAGACACTGTACTATTACTTCCTGTTAGCTTGAACCAAGCTGACCATTCTCCTCTGATCTCTCTCCTCGACAAGGCACTTTCACCCACAGAAATGCTGCTCGTTAGATACTTTTTGTTTTTTTGCATCACTCTTTGTAAACTGTTGTGCATGAACTGCCCAGGAGATCAACGGTTTCTGAGATACTTAAAATACCCTGTAGGATGCCGACAATCATTCCAGGGTCAAAGCCACTTAGATCACATTTCTTCCCAATTCTGATGTTTGGTCTGAACAACAGCTGAATCTCCTGACCATGTCTGTATTCTGTTATGCATTGGCTGATTACATATCTACGTTAACGAGCAGGTGTTCAGGTGTAGCTAATAAAATGGTCACTGAGTGTCTCCTCTGATCTCGCTCACTAACAAGGTGTTTTCATCCACAGAACAGCCACTCACTGGATGTGCACAGGTGCACCCAGTAAAGTAGCCACTGAGTGTAGTTTAATCCTCCCCAACTGCTCTAACAAACCTGCCCACAAGGTCATCAGTCCCCTCAAGTTCAGGTGTAGCATGTTCCTTTTGTATAGCTCATACCTTCCGAGAGGTCTGTATGTCCTTAACATGTGGAAAAGCTCTGCAGTTGACCTATTGGCCAGCAAGTCCTGATCCTTCAGTATCACTTCCATTTGCCACTCTGCATGTTACTCTTCTAATTGATAACACGTGAGGGGCACACCTGTTCTGATTGACATCAAGTTTGGTGTGGGTCACAGGTTGACCTGAGAGTCAGGAGACATTGGCTTTCACTGGTCAATGAAAATGGTGAAAATTCAATAATTGATGCTGTTATGTATTAATCTAATGTGGAGATTATATTGACAGATTCTACACACATAGTATAAGTTAATACGATCTCATTCATGCTAGCAGTATTTCTTCTTCCTGGGCCCCTAGCTCCCAATGGACTGTAGGCCATTGATGACCTCCCATCTCCTTCGTCCTCTGTTCTGAGCCAATTTCTTGAGGACCAGGGATGCCCCTACATCTAATTTCAGCCTCAATGTCTCTCCTCCAAGAGTTCTTTGGATGTCCCTTTTCCCTCTTTCCCTGGGGATTCCATTTTAAGCCTGCCTGGTGATGTTGTTGGTTGGCTTCCTCAAGGTGTGGCCAGTCCACTTCCATTTCTGTTTGCATATTTCTATCTCTATGGATTGCTGATTGGTGTTTTCCCACAGTGTCTGGTTGGTTACCTTGTCAGACTATCTGAGTTTAGGATCCTTCTCAGGGACCGGTTAATGAAAGCTGCTAGGAGTATTACATCATTCTATAAGTGTAAATTTCAACTTCTTTTTAACCAAAGCAACTAGCAGATTCAATTTCTGATAAACAATGACAATACAGGACATGTACACTTGAAGGTATATAAGACATTATTGTTGTTATTATTATGTGTAATTTATAATTGTAGAAGTTTAAATCTATCTATCATTGTTATTCTATTGGGTATGGTATTTGCACCAGAGAACAAATTCTTTAGTTTCAATAAATATCCTGACTGGCATTCCGTTCTAACCCCAGATATTGTGGTGGAGTTTCAATGTTAAAGTTATGGTTGGGTTTCCCAAAAAAGGAGTTGATCATAATAAATTTAGACTGAATAGTGTTGTGTTGCAAAATTGGCCCTGGAGATACAATTGGATGAAGCACGAATAGAGATGATTGTAAAATTATAGCAGTTACTCTGATGAAGGTTATTTCTGTTTTCATTTTATCTTGAAATATGAGAGTAAATTTTTGTCTGAGTGCCTGGGTGGTAATCGGGCAAACTCGTTCATCAGTCCAGAATCTACATTAAATTGACACCCTGCTGATGAAGTTGGAAGATTTCACTGTGATATTTGAATAATGTATATTGTCAATATGCAAATACAAGTGTTCATTTGGTTTGCCGCAAAGGCAAATCACAGCTAATAACCATTCTTTTTAAGTAAATGGATTTATTTCAACCTACTCAAATCTCCCAGGCCTATTAGTTACTGCTCACAAGAAGAGTGTCACATTTTTCATATTTCTAAAGGCTCTGGTAAAGTTCCAGCTTCTGTCAGAGACCAGGGAAGCCTGTTTTGATTGATTAATTTCAACACCCAGACCAGCTGTGAATTAATCCTTTTTTTCTCCTGTCATTTTTTAGATTATCCACTTTTTCTTGCAATGTCATAACATCTATTACAGTGTGCTTGGCTTCTCAATTCATTTTTTGTCTGAGAACTTATTATTTTACACAGCAGTATATCTTCCCATAGCTGGGCTCTAATTTTCACTTTATTTTTGGTGAGGCCTTAAGGGTTTAACTTTGCAGTGAATAATTCAGTTCGTCAATTTCATAGACGTTAATAGCAGATGAAATATTTTCCCTATCAGAGTGACATTTGGGGAAAAGTTCAAATTGAAATATTGGAAAGATGTCACTCTGGGAACCATAAAAATGGTTATAAGTGGTTATTCTACATCTTATAATAGGGTGCGATTCATTATAACCCCATAAGCCATTATTGCCTTCCCAGTTCAGGAAGGAAATTATGCTGCCCTCCAAAGAATGTTCTTGATTTCTTGTCAACTTTTATTCTTATTAATCACCACTGCAAGTGAATGTGAAATTGCAATCGACTGCAATCCTGTTTCGGTTACAAAGTCATCTCATAAAGTGTGATAAACAAAAATGGCTTTGATGTTCATCTGGTAAACAAACCAAAATACATGAATGAAAATGAAGTATTCACCTTGAAAGACATTATGTTATAGTCCTTGAAAGCACTACAATATCATTCACATGACATAGTGAGAGGCTAAAAGATCCGGTACTTTATAACAATAAAAAATACACTTCTGCCCTGTATTCAAAATCAGACTAACTGCTGATGCAGTCTAAGATAAAAAGAGAAAATGCTGGAGAAACTGCAGCTCATGCAACACTTGGGGAAAGGTAAATGTTTCTTCTCTTCATTAATCATTGCAGCAACTTTGAAGCAGTAAATCACATAGTTTTTATATTCTGGTATATTAAGAAACAGCTACAATTTAATTAATTGATCAATTTGATTGTGCTGAGAAACATGTAGTAGAATAGTGAAACAGAAAGGAAACGGATCTGATGCCAGTCACGAAGGAAGTCATGACAGTTACTGTGTTCAGCACTATTGTTTGTACTCCCTTGTGTATTAAAACAGAATCACTTGATGTCGACTCCACTAAGACCAAGTGAATCCTACACGTACTGAATCAAGTGTCTGGCATCTCTGAAAAGGGAGGTCCAAATAAAAACCAAAATTAAAGAACTCCATCTGTCAAGCAATATCTATGGAAAAAGAAACCAGTTGACATTTCAGGTCAGGGGCTTCCTCAGAAGTGGAAGAAGAGTTGAGGGCTTTGTGGCGAACTACATGTACCTGTCTGGACACGCCCCCGGCTGACTGCTCCTGTGGCTCCTCCCACAGACCCCTGTATAAAGGCGATCGGAGGCACTGCTCCTCCCTCAGTCTCCAGGATGTAGTATGGTGGTCACTCACTGTTTGTTCCTTCTTCCAGTCAATAAAAGCCGATATCTCGCCTTTACGTCTCAGAGTGAGTTATTGATGGTGCATCAGGCTTACAGTTTAAAAACAGACCTGGAGGGAGAAGTGAGTTGTAAGAGAAAGAAATCTATATGGAGATTGGTTATGCCCGATCCAGTGACAGGGACCATATGTGTCCTGTAATCTCCAACCTCTCTGGAAGTCACTAGGCCAGATCATCTGACTGGATATCTGCCATTCAGTCACCAAACATTGGTGGCTCCAAAGTGTATCACTCACTATTTACCCATAAACCCTCTTAACTAGCAGTTGAATTAGGCGGACTGAGCCTCTGGTAAATTTGACCACACTGGTGTGTGGGAAAAAATATGTGACCCATTTCTTGTTGGTGCCGGCAACAAGCACCGCTCAGTCCTCCCAGTTGATTAACAGGCATCGTCACAGTGACGTGCCTCAATAAGGCTTTACTGGGTGTGGTGGGGCCACCTATCCTTTCTCATCCCAAATAGGGACACAGCTCAGAAATCACATTAAGGTTTTCCATGTCAATAACCAGCGAGGAAGCACATACTGTCTTATAATCTAGTGACGTTGGTACATATTCTAGACCATTGGGTTAGGTCTATTAATATCCAAACACACCTTTCATTAACTTCCCACAACACTGTTACTCTAAAGGCAGTGCAGAGACTGCTTAAAAGAAGGGCTGGAAATAGAGCCCATGTGAATGTAAAAAGAGCACAGGAAGCAGGGCTGCAGTGAAGACACGGGATGCTGGAGAGTTTGAAGTTAGCATGGGGAACATGGCCCTAATGTGGTTAAAGGGAGAGCAGGAAACAGGGCCTTGGGTAATTTTAAGAGTTGCATTTGAAACAGGGAGCATGGGAAACTGAACTTTAGTGAAGTTAAAAGCTTGTGGGAAACAGGATGAAGCCAAACTCAGACTGAAGGAGGAACACCTTATATTCCGTCTGTGTAGCCTCGAAGTTGATGGTATGAACATCAATTTCTACAACTCTGGTATTCACTCTCCCCCCCCCCCCACTTCTCTCTTTTCATATCCCATTCTGGTTACCCACCCTCCTATTGTCTTCTCACCTGCTCATCACCTCCATCTAATTCCCCTTCTCCTTCTCTTTCTTTCATGGTCCATTGTTCTCTCCTATCAGATTCCTTCTTCTTCAGCCCTTTACCTCATTGACCTATCATGACCCAGCTTCTTACCACATTCCCTCTTCTCCCACTTATCCACCTTGTCTCACCCAACACCTGCCAGATTTGCCTCCTTCTCCTCCCTGCGCCTCTTTATTCCGTCCTCTGCCTCCTTCCTTTCCCGTCCTGATGTACAGTCTCAACCTAAGCATTGAGGATTTATTGACTTCCATAGAAGTCTGATATTCTGAGTTCCTCCAGCATTTTGCTTCTGGTGATCTGGATTTTCAGCATCTGCAAAATTTCTTGTGCTTAGGTTCTACCAGCTATTTAGCCATGACAAGTCGATCACATGCCACATTACAGTCTGCATGCACAGGTCATTGAAAGTGATTGTGTTACTTATTTCTAAGATTTCTTCCTACACCCTTCTTCACTCCTCTTAATATTCTTTGTTTTCTCTCTCTGCTAGAAGATAGAGAAAGTTTGACCATGTCTCTTCCACTAGCTCCGTTCATTTTTGTAACCTGACCCAGTGCTGCTCTTCACTTTGTAAACTTTGCAGGCTATAGTGAGTTTAAGATAGGGTCTGCATGAACTCAGTAATCGATTCCGATTGGCCTGCAGTCACAGCTGGAGAGAAGGGCAGTTCATGTGCCAACCCAAAGTAGTGGGTAGGGCCATGCATGAGTCCTGCTCCAGATCAAAATATACATGGGGCTTTTCTTGATCTTCCCTGCTTGGAATTGGCAGCCAACACGTTGGATTGAACCACAACCATGGAACATTAATGGTTAGAAGTCTGAGAATAGGGTAATCCTATGTCTGACAATGCTGATTTCTGCCTTTCAGTCTTGGAGTGTTGAAGCTCTACAGTGGACCAGTGGCAACTTCTCCATAGATTGTGAATCAATCCTCTCTCATGGAAATATCACTGGTAATCCCACCACTTGCATTCCAAGTGAGTTCTCGTTGTTGGTCACTGGTCAGTGGGCTCAGACTGTAATTCATCGGTGAGAAGCCGAGTCACTTTGGCTCAGGACTGCTCGAGGTCATTCAGCACAGCAATCTGTAACCTCCACACGAGCTTGCAAACCCCACGGACAAGCTTTGCGCCTAAGTACAAATGCAGATGAAAGAGTGGAAATAGCGATTTACCCGTGGGGGTAATTGACATCTTGAATTATTTGGTTCTTGCTGACATGAAGTGTTGTGAAATGGCACTGACATGATCAGATTCAGATTTATTTATTTATATGTACATTAAAATGTATAGTGATATGCATGGTTTATGTTAACATCCAGCAAAGCCTAAGGACGTGCTGGGGGCAGCCCACAAGAGTTGCCACACATTCCAGCACCAGCCTGACATGCCACAATGTTCAGCAGATCAACACAAGCAACAACTCAACAACAACATGAACAACTACTGCAAGACAAACTGCTTTCCCATCGACTCGCACACACAAGCAGGTCTTGAACCTCAGAACAGACTGCCTCCAAGCACTTGACCTCCACTCCTTGACCTTCAGGCTCTCAGACTTACAGACAGTTGGATTCCAAACCTCAGTCCCTGACTCAGACTCACAGACATCAGGCCTCTGATCTCCGGACAAGTTGACTTAAGAACTTCAATCTGCAGGGCTCAACCTCTGGACTCTCCAACTTCAGACGTCACTGGAAGTGTTTGGAAGAGAAGTCACAATAGACTTTGGTATTGTAGCACCATGTGATCTGTGACATGGGAACAGTTTTGCTAGAGAAAAATGAGTTTATTATTTGGTATATCTTAATGCAATGATTGCACCTAATTGCCCTTGAAGAGAACACCTTCTTGATTTGCTGTAGTGCTTGTGATGGTCTGACCAAAGCTGCAACATAGTGACCATGAAGAGTAATACCATCTTTACAACTCTGAATGGTATCCTGGGCTGTAATGGAAAGCTTGGTAAATAGTTGCCAATCTGTTTTGCCAATGGTATATACTGCAGCCTCAATGCATGGTAGAGGCCAATAGGTCAATTGGTACATTTAATGTCAGAGAAACGTATGCAATATACATCCTGAAATTCTTCTTCTTTGCAAACATCCACAAAAGCAGAGGAGTGCCCCAAAGAATGAATGACAGTTAAATGTTAGAACCCCAAAGTCTCCCCAGCTCCCCCTCCCACAGCTGCAAAGCAATGACCTCCCCTCCACCACCAGCAGAAAAAGCAGCGGTGCCCCCCATCAAGCACGCAAGCGTGCAGCAAAGCATGAATATAGACGCAGAATTGCAGTACCACAAAGACTACTCACTCACCCGGTAATTCCAGATAACACAATTTCTCTCTCGCCCTAATACGGGAAAAAGAGGTGTCCTCATTTCACAGTGAGAGGGGAGACATAACAAAGCAACTTGTTGATTTATGGTGTTAAAAGTGGCCAGTAGTTCAAAATGAAAGCAAAAACTAACCAGGCTGCTTGTCCCGAATGAGGTCAAGCTTCTTAGGCATCTTTGGGGCTTCAGTCATGGTAAGTGCAGAACCTTTTTCAATGTGGTTGGAGTTGCAAGTGGAACATAATTTTCACCATCTCTAAATTTAGTTTTGCATTGGAAAAGCTTTGCAAAGCCAATAGCTGTATCTCTTATTGAAGAACATCCAACCTCAGGTATGGTCTTTTATTTTCTCATACAGAGTAATTGACCCCTGGCTGGGGCCAATTTCTAATTAATAATGATCCTCAGGAAGCTGAGAGTAGGAGACAGTAATGGTAATAGTGTTAATTGCCAGGAGAATGAGCATCAATGGGCAAGTAATCGAGTAAATTATATACTTGGACATGTAATTTGCTAGATCATCCCACACTTTTGAGTGTTGTCAAGGCCCCTGTTATCTGCAAGCATGATTGCCTCTTTTTCAGAGCTTTTTCGCCAGACTCAGCCTCAGATGACAGTAAGCTTCCAAGGTGCACAGTTTTGATATTAAGAATGTTGCAGGTAGACAAGGAAAACTTGCAGAATCAGGTTTGTCACCATAAATAGATAGTGGTTCCTGTGCATTAGTGGTCACCAACCTTTTTAAGCCCAAGATCCCCTACCTCGGCCTTAGTGAAAGGCAAGATTGACCCCAGATTGATTAGTTACACGCATGCGCACTGGGGCAGAAAAGACTGGAAGTAAAACCCCGCAACCCGGAAGTAGAAATAATGTATAAACACCAGGGTACCCACCCTTTTTTTGCACCGTGGACCAGTTTAATATTGACAATATTCTTGCGGACCGGCCGACGGGGTGGGGGGGTGTTAAACACGACTGGAATACAGCAATACTTGAAGGGGGTTCCTTACGTCCAGTCTTTTCCCCAATTTAATTTTCGCAGCTCTCGGCACTTAGCTTCTGTCCCGCTTGCTCACGTTTTTTTCAGCTGAGAAAACTCAATCTTTAAGTGCAGGGTGCTTGGACTCAAGGTACTGAACCAGTTTTGAGGGCTTCATTGCCTCATTAGACAGCCTCCCAGCCCGAACTGTGGCTTCCCGCTCCCCCGCCGCCAGATGTCTTGGCCAGGTGCGGCTGGTCGTGGGTGGGGTGAGAGGACAAGGTCCCCGTACTGGGGCCGCGGTGGTCGCAGTCCGGAGAGAGCGACAGACTGAGCGAGGAGTGCAACAGGACCCCCCCCCCCCCCCACCGAAGGATCTATCAGCCGACAAAAAGTTTGTTTCAGTAGATTGTAGCGCGATATCTGCTCTGCTACTTATGAAACTCTGAGCCCGAATTAGAGCGTCAGCGAATATTTTAGCACCAGATTCCCCACAAACATTCAGTGTGCTATAAGGTGTGTCCATCTGTCCGCGCTCCAGACAGCCAGTGATCCCTGCCGCGAGGGTGTCACTGTGTTTAGGTGACTGATGACCTCGCGTGGGTTGAAGTTCAACCTTGGGCATGACAGGGAATGAGGAAAGGTGCCTCTGACTCATATTGTTTCCTCGCGTTGGAGACCACTGAAGTACACTGTGTAGTGCGGGGGAGCTACGCGCACGCGCACTGGGCAGAAAGAACGGAACTTAAACCCCACAACCCGGAAACAATCTCTCAACAGTATCTGTGTATTTATTTTTAATTTTTTTTCGGAATCTACTGGGAGAGTCTCAAAGATCGACCAGTCGATCGCGATTGACGGGTTGGCGACCACTACTGTACATACTTTAAAATGTGCAGAGCTAACATTTATAAGTTGTGGAACCATCAGGTCAAGATTATTTTGTGTTCTGAGAAATAAGTTTTACAATGCACGGTTTAGCAGAATGACTCAGCAAAGACAAGTTGGGCTGAAGGGCCTGTTTTTATGTTGTAAGACTATATGTCTCAACCAGGTTAATTTTTTAAAATGTGAAAACGCAATAATTATGTTGCTTCAATTATCATTGAGTGTTTTGTATCCAAGGGGATAAAAAAAGAATTCCCTTCTTGAATGTTGTAAATTCTTCCCTGGTGTTGCAAATTCAGTGGTGCATGACAAAGCAGGACCTGCAGCCCAAAATAAAATCATTACAATGCAATTCAATTTCAATCTGTTCACCACAAGTTCAACATAATCACATTATTTATGTTAAATATGGAGGAAGCATGACACTAATCAAAACATTTAGAATCTGTAACATTTGGTTTGATAAGAAGTGTGTATTTCTGTCCAGTCTGTTCTTCATTTTCTTTTCCTGTGCTTGCATTAATGAAGTGACTTAAGGGACAAATAAAAGTTGATTTAATCAACTCCTGTACCTGCCTAAAGGGAGATTTTTAAAAAGCAAGGTAATGAATGCTGAAACACAGCAGAGAATATTGATTAACTGCAAATGTAAAAATCAGCCCCTAATTTCTTGTAATGTTCAGATTATATTGTACTCTCGGGAGCAGGTTTTATAATACATCATTTATCAGGACGATCAGGTTAAATCTTTTTATGATGAGAACTCTGTAATTATGTTGCTTCAATTATCTTCGTCCTTTTAATTTTTGAATCATCCATAAACTGACTTCAATTATGAATTAAAGCATTAATTTAACTGGTGTGCCACATTGTGGGGCAAATGGTCTGTTCTGTACAGTACTGGTCTATGTTCTCTATTCCATGTGACCACGTTAGCAAAGGCTAAGCGAGTTAAACTTCAGTACTTTCACTCACTACTAATAGTTACGTAAGAAGTTTTCTTTCTTTTTCAGCAGGACACTATACGCATATGGAGTAAAGTAACTGACAGAAAACAATGAAAGCTGTTGAAGGACAGTGATCATGTTTTTACGGATTTATTTGTATGTGTCTGCTAATACTATTTTTATAAATGGTGACTTCATTTTTGTTCATTCATGAGCCCATTATCTTGGGATTGTTAGATTAGACTGGTTAATTATTATTTTCTTTACAATTGAACAATTCATTTCCTGTTAGTTTTTATAACTACTTATGTATGTGTTTAGTATGTACTGTTTAGTATGGTTCTTAATCGTCACAGTATATGTATACAGCTGTTCAGTGTGTCTTCTAGTGCTTACGTTTGTATAATTCTATATACGTTCCTTTGCTTGCCTCATCACTCTTGCGTATAAAGTTGAGTAATAATACCGAACTAAGTCACTGAGTTATAGTTTGAAACAAATTTAGTTATTAGGGTCAGATATCCGGATTTTAAGTCCAGATTTCTTTTCATTGGTGATCAGAGTTAAAAAGTAAATCGTACTGCTGGATCCTGCTGTGCATTTCCTACTCAGTTTGGGTAGGAAGTCATTGAGAAGCCAGAAAATTGTGAGGTCCTGAGGCAAGGTCAGCTGCCCAGTCATCAGCTGGGAGTCTCTCATTCACTTGATGTAGTTTAAGTGAGAGTTAGACAAGGTTGCTTTGTGAGGTGAAGGGGAAAAACATACACGGAAATAAAAAAGCAAAATTAAAACCTTACCATTTTGGACTTCTTCCAATCATTTTTATTTTGACTTGGTATGGTGAGAAACCCAGTTTTCTTTCTTTTTCAGCAGGACACTATACGCATATGGAGTAAAGTAACTGACAGAAAACAATGAAAGCTGTTGAAGGACAGTGATCATGTTTTTACGGATTTATTTGTATGTGTCTGCTAATACTATTTTTATAAATGGTGACTTCATTTTTGTTCATTCATGAGCCCATTATCTTGGGATTGTTAGATTAGACTGGTTAATTATTATTTTCTTTACAATTGAACAACTCATTTCCTGTTAGTAGTTTTTATAACTACTTATGTATGTGTTTAGTATGTACTGTTTAGTATGGTTCTTAATCGTCACAGTATATGTATACAGCTGTTCAGTGTGTCTTCTAGTGCTTACGTTTGTATAATTCTGGAAGTTTCTCTTGGTATTGTATTATATGAATAAGAGTTATCTGATTGGTTAACTTGTACTTGCAAGTTTGAATGGAACATTTCTTATCTATGGAATATATAATGTGCTGACCATGCGGTGGGACGTCTTCCTTTTTTCTTTCTCTCCCTTCTGCTACTAGCTTCTTTTCCTGTTACTGTCGTTTTAACAATTTACTTTGTTCTATTAAAGCTTAATAAAATGATTGTGAACCAACAAATTTTGTGTCCCTTTCCTGACTTCTGAAAAAACCTTGAATTAAGAACATCCAAATCCAACAATTTGGCGTATTCAACAAGAAGTCAACAAGAACATCAAAAAGCAAATGTCTAAAAAGAAACTGACCTGGCCAAACAAGTTGAGTTACCACTGTGGCAGGGGCTCACATACACCACACCAATGCAGGTTTAAAGGTGAAACTTGCAAACAATGCCACAAAGTAGGTCACATACAAAGAGCATATCAAGCAGAAAAAAATAAATGGACTACACAGGGAAGACAAAAAGATATGAAGTCAATTTGCAGTTTCAAAAGGAGCACTATTCTGCAAGCTGCTGATGAAAAACTCACAGTTGGGGGGGTGGGGTTGCAGGACTGACCCCTATACATTGCTGTGGCCAGACAGCAGCTTTCAGACCCCCTCCTCTTACCTACTTGGCAACATCAGGCTGTTTTCTCCTGCACCATCACCAACTTCATTGATTCTGGGGATCTCCCATCTAGTGCCACCAACCTCATAATTCCCTTACCCTGCACTGCTCCTTTCTACCTCCTACCCAAGATCCAGAAATCTACCCTCCAGGTAGGCACATTGCTCCTGCCTCACTGAACTCTTGACACACACATCAGCTTAATTCTCCCCCTTGATCAGTCCCTTCCTAGCTACACACATGGCACTTCACACTCTCCCAATTACTTGAATCACTTTAAGTTCTCTGGCCCTGATTACCTCATTCTCACTATGGATGTCCAGTCCTTATACACTTTTATTCTCTCATCACGAGGTCCTTAAAACTCTCCACTCCTTTCTGGATAACAGACCTAACCAGTTTCCCTGCACCACCATCCTCCTCTGTCTGGTGGAACCGGTTCTTACCCTCCGTAATTTCACTTTTAGCTCTTCCCTCTTTCTCCAAACTCAAGGTGTAGCATGGGTCCCAGCTGCCCATCACCTCCCTCTGATGTTCTGCCTTTCCTTTTCTCCCATGGTGCCCTGTCCTCCCCTATCAGAATCTTTCTTTTTCAGCCCTTTACTTCCCAGCTTCTTACTTCGTCACCTCTCCCCGCGCCCCCCCCCCCCACCACCACCACCAACCCACCTTCTGCCTCACCTGGTCCCACTTGGTTTTGGCCTGAAATGTTGACTCTACTATTTTCCATCGATGCTGCCTGGCCTGCTGAGTTCCTCCAGCATTTTGTGTGTCTTGCTTGGATTTTCAGTGCCTGCAGATTTTCTCTTGTTTCCACTTGTTACCTACAAGCTTGTATTCCTTCCCCTCCCCTACCTTCTAATTCTGTCTTTATCCCCCTTTCTTTCCAGTCCTAAAGAAGGATCTCGATCTGAAACATTGACTGTTTATTGCTTTCCATAAATGTTGCCTGGCTTGATGAGTTCCTCCAACACTTTGGGTCTGCAGCTTATGATTTAAGATATACTGGTTTCTAGCTTTTTGTAATTTTACCTCAACAATTCGACTAAGGACCAAATGACATATTTCCAATTTGCCCATGGTTGCAAACTACGTGCGAGTGTGAGATTATAAAGAGAATGTAAATAAATTCAATCAGTGAGGACCAGCGTGGCACATGTGTTATGAATGTGAAGCAACTCTGAGGGGCCAAAGGGTACAAAGTCGCCCCCTCCTTTTTGAGAATCGCAAGATTGCTCTTAATTCGGGTCTGGGACCCAGGAAGTGAGAGGGGGACACACAGAATACACAGAGTTTGGAATGCGTCCTGGCCTCAGCGAAACGGAACCACTGATAATTCCGTCTCTTGGAGACGGAATTGTGTATTGAGTACTGTATTATTCATTGAAGCCCTCAGGGGACAACCAGAGTGGGCTGGTTGAGGGATTGCATCATCCCAACCTGATTGACATCTGAGACCCCGTGAGTAAGGATAAAAGAGGGTCTGGGGAACAACCCCTTTAGACGCACCAGGAGAAACGCTGGAAATCCAGTGACAGCGTTTTATAGCGATGGCCGGTGAGGGCTCGTGTGCGTCCTCCCTTGCCTGGGTGGCGGGCTCATCACGGAAGAACGGTTTAGCTAAAGGAGAGGCCACAAGTGAACGGCCATACCAACAAGACTCCAACGGATCAAAATCATAAAAGGAAAGCTGGCAAGTTTTTCTTCAAAATCTCTCTCTCTCTCCAACCATTGCAACCCCAGCGGTCCCCAAAGGCTGCAGTCTGCATGAACTGAGTGAACTTTATATTTCCATCGGACAATACATTATCCCCTAGACAACGATAGAGCTTATTTCTTATTGATTATTATTATACCCGCATTTTTAGATTTAGTATTGATGACGTATATTATCTGTATGTTTGCATTGATATTATTTTTGTGTATTTTTACTAATAAATACTGTTAAAAATAGTATCATCAGACTTCAACGGACGTCTCCATCTTTGCTGGTAAGTGACCCAGTTACGGGGTTCGTAACACATGAAATATAACGAGGAAAACTGTGAAGTTTTTCACTTCTGTGGACAAAACAGAAAAGTAAAGTATTTTTTTTAAAAGGTGACACATTGATTAATACTGATATTCAAAGGTACCTTATATTCCTGTACACAAGCCACTGAAAGCTAAAATATCAGATGTAGCTTGCAATTTGGAAAACAAATGGTATGTTGGCTTTTATGATGAGGCAGTTTGAGTATATAAATAAAAAGTTCTTACTGCAATTATACAGGGCCTTGTGACTTTGTATTTGGAGTGCTATTCTTACTGAAATAAAAAAATATATACTTGCCACAGAGGAAGTTCAGCAAAGATTCACAGGGATGGTAATTTGCAGTATCAGGAAAGATTGAATTGACTATATCATCTAGGGTTAAAAAGAATTAGAAGAGACAGGACTGAAACTTTATCATTTCTTATATGGGTCAGCAGCTCAATGCAGAGAGGATTTTTCTTCTGGTTTTGGAGTCTATTCCCAGAGAACACAGTCTCCAAATAACTGGTAGACCATCAGAACTGAGAAAAAGAGATATTCCTTCAGGTGAAGAGTGCTGTATTTTTGGAATTCTCTACACTGGAGGGCTATGAAGGATCAATCATTGACTTCATTCAGAACAGATCAAAAGATCCAAATTTCTGGATACTGAAGAAATAAGAGGATATAGAAATAAGGAGGAAATGCAATCAATGAAAAATGTATCAGATGCAGCTTGCATTGACTTGACTTGTTTCACCCTCCATGCAACCTAGCTCACTGGCTACTTTATCACAAATAGTATAAGGAGACAGATGGGCTTTGCAAAACTTGGATGTGGCATTTTTACTTAACCCTGTTTTACTTTGATATATTTGAGAATTCCAAAACCATCCTTGACCACTGATGTGGCATCACCCATTACCGTTATTAATTCTCTTTCAGTTGACTCTAAAGTATGTGGCATGCAAAGGGTGAATGGAGCGCCAATCAAGTTTTAGTTGTCTCAGCCAATCATGACCCAACAATGCTGGCCCTCCTGATTTTACCACATGCAAACCCAATGTGGCTTGTCGATTGTTGTAATTCACTGTTATGAATATCATTCCCACAGGAATTATCTTTCTCTGGTATAATTTCTTAGTTGGATGCTGTATCTACAGGCTTCAGTTCAGTTTCTTTGAAATGCCATTCAAGTTCATTTTGTGGAATGACTGAATATCTTAATTAATTTCCCATTCCTTTCTGGTGTAAGCCATATTGTAAATCTCAAGATTACCCACTCCTGTGTCACCCTCAACATTATCGGAGTTTTCATCAACAGCATGTAGATTAATGTTCTTTCTGAAAATGCAAATTGACTTTTTATCTTTTTCTGTTCCATGTTCAGTCCATTTATTTTGTCCGCTCAATCATGTTTTCTCTATGTGTCTTACTTTGTTGAATTTTCTACAAGCTTTGCCTTTAAACCTACATTGGTCAGGTGTTTATGAGTCCCTGCCACAACAATTTGTTTGGCCAGGCCAGTTTCTGTTTCAATGTTGCAATTTTGTTCACACTCACTTTCAATTAGCATCTCTGTCTGCTGTTACCATTGATACAGCTATTTCAACTGCTCTTTGAAATGTCAGTTGTTCTTCACTTAGTACATGTTTTTCAATGCTTTCTTGTCAGATTCAACAAACTAAATGATCTCTTAGTTCATCATTAAACCAATCATTGAATCGACAATGCTCAGACAATCTCTTCAATTCTGCAACACACACCTTCCTTTTGATTACACTTATGAAACTTAAAGCTTTCTGTGATCAACTATGGTTTCAGTTCTAAATGTTCCTGCATTACTTTCACAATATCAGCAAAGCTCACATTGGCTGGTTTGGTTGGAGCAGTTAAATCTCTAAACAAGCTGAATGCCCTTAACCCAATGCAGTTCACAAAACCATCACTAGCTTCTCATTCGCTATTTCATTTCCTTCAAAATACTGCTCAATGCACTAGGTATGCATATTCCGGTTATCTCTTGTGCAATGGAACACATCTATCTTTCTGATGTAGCTAGCCATTTCTGCTTTATTATTATTATTATTATTATTATTATTATTATTATTATTATTATTATTATTATTATTATTATTATTATTATTATTATTATTATTATTATTATTATTATTATCATCATCATCATCATCATCATAATCATCATTATTGTTATTATTGTCACCTGGTACTCACTGTTTATGAACCCATGAATTTGTTTAATTTCTGTTTGTTCTTAAATTTAAGTCTTCCCCTCTAGAAAAGAAAGTGTTCTGCTCTTTTTTTAATCAAACACTTTGCTGTGTTTCAACAGGTAGATAGTAATCCTGGGTTCATTTTAAAACTTACTCATTGCCATTGTTACATTTTGTATCTCCAGATCATGAAATTTAAAACGCTGAGCAGGGAATAGCGTGTCTAATTCCTTCTTACATTAATTGAGACACGTGCATATGATGAGGTGGCGTGATGATTTATGTCATTTACCTACTTTTACATATAACCTGTAATGCATTATTTAAACAACAAAGAATGCTTAATCGAACAATATATTTTAAATATTACTGAAAAATTAAATACACAACAACAATCCTTGCAACACTACTAACACTCCTTGCAGTAGGTATGTCCCCCTACAGCACTGGAAACTAGAACATAGAAAGATACAACTATGTTATGCTAATCAATATAAACTCACTCTGCAATCTAACCCTTCTTTCCTACACAACCATAACATCCCATTTTTCTTAAGTCCATGTATGTATCTAGAAGTCTTTTATATATCCTTAATGTATCCGCATCTTTCACCACTCCCAACAGTATGTTCCAGGTGCATACCACTCTCTGTGTAAAATGAGCCACCTCTAACATCTCTTCTTAACTTTCCTCCGCTCACTTTAAATGAATGTTCTCTGATTTTGGCCCTTTTCACTTTGGCAAAATGAGGACTGGCTATCAGCTCTGTCTATGCTTCGCATAATCATATACACATCTATCACGTTGCCTCTCACCCTCTGTCACTCAAAAGAGAAAAGCTCTAACACACACAGCCTCTCCTCATAAAACATGTTCAGCATCCTGGTAAATCTCCTCTGGATCCTGCCTAAAGCTTCCATATCCTTTCTATAATGAGGTGATCAGAGCTGAATACGATACTCTAAGCATTGTCTAACCAGAGTTTTATAGAACTGCAACATTACCTTGTGGCTCTTGAATTGAAATCCTCAACTAATGAAGGCCAGGGCACCATATGCCTTCTTTACCCCCTATAAACTTGCGTGGTAATTTTGAGGGACCCTAAGATCCCTCTTCTCCTCCACATTGCTGAGAATCCTCCCATTAACCTTGTATTCTGCCTTCAAGTTCAATCTTCTGTAGAGTATCACTTCACTGCTTTCCAGAATAAATTTCATCGGCTAATTCCCAGCACAGCTCTGTATTCTGTCTAGATCCCACTGTGGGCAATGGTAACCTTCTACACTATCCACAACACCACTAACCTTCATGTGCTCAATTTCTGTAACACTAACTTTATCAACTTGTTTTGTAACTTCCTTGAAAAACTCAATCAAGCATGTGACGCATGACCTGCTCCTCACAAAGCCATGCTGACTCACCTTAATAAGACTATGCTTCTCTAAATCCTGTCACGAAGAATCCTTTCCAATAGTTTGTTCAGCACTGACATTAGACTCACTGATCTACAATTCTCTGGATTATCCCTTTTACCTTTCTTGAACAACAAAACAACTTTTGCCTTCCTCCAATCTTCTGGTACCATCCCTGTGTCCGGAGAGAACACAAATATCATCATCAATTCTCCAGCGATCTCCTCCTTCACTTTCCACAGTAACCTGAGTTACACCTCATCGGCCCTGGGGACTTGTTTTTCAGAAACTCCAGCACTACATTTTACTTAACGTCAACATGTATATTTCATGCAGATCTCACTTTTATCATTGTTCCTCTCACCAGTGAACACTGAATCAAAGGACTTCCCATATCTCCTTCAACTTGTTTCCTCTTCTGTCCCTGATCAGTCTTACCCTCACTCTAGTCATCCCCCTGTACTTTATGTATATGTAAAACAACTTGGGGTTTTCCTTAATTCTACTGATCAAACCCTTCTAGTGTCCCCTTCCAGCAATTCTAAGTTCCTTCTTCAAATCCTTTTGGCTACCTGATAATTCTCAAGAGCTCTGCCTGATCTTTGCTTTCTAAGCCTTAAGTATGCCTCTAACTATGGGTTTTAGAGGATGTCTTATACAGTAGCTCCCAGCACTAGCCTGGGCATCTGACCTGGCTGAATTCCCATTTTTAGTTCACCTGACCTTTGGACTCCAGCTCACCTCTCCTGCCCACCTTTGCACAGTGCCCCACAGGACCTTTCAATGATCCTCCCTAACCCCGTTATTCAGGTGCAGGCCACAATCTCCTCAAAGGCTCTCTCCACTCCCTACAGGTCTTGATATTCATCCACCAGTACTGCTCCTGCTCTCTAGCTAAAACCTCACCCTCCCCATACCAGTGTGCAAATAACTCTCAGGCACTGCCCTCACTACTGCTGACCCTTCTCCCATTGTATTTTTATTTGCGTGCTCAGTACTGTGTTAAGGGAAGTCTGCAACAAGTGATCAGTAATATTCAAGGTGCTAGTGAATTTTTGCAGTGGCATGCCCACAACAAGCTGCAGAATTCGATTTAGTACTTTTTTAATGGCACAGGGGAATTTCTTAGCCCTACTTCCTTTCCTGAAGTTTTACTCCTTCTGTTTAAACATAGCAATTCACCATCCATTACCTGTGAAAGCAAAATCATCATTTGATTTTCCGGTGACTATATTTTACTGATGTCCTTTAGTTTTGATCATTCTATTGAATAGAATGCCCCTATTTAGTCTGGCTTACCAATATTTTAAAAAAACTCTATATTTTTAAAATATGTTGTGCACAGGGGTTGGTTAGTTAACTATTGCCAAAAGCACTCAGAGATCTTATCTTTGTGATAGATAGTCAATTACAATCACAAAATGTAGAATAATGACATCAAAATTTAATAAAGACTTGAACATTTATGACAGAGTTAGAAAAGATAAAATGAAAAATTGCAGGAATTCAAGTAGTATCTAGCTTAGCTGTGTGTAGCAATAAATCAAAGTTCATGTACTAGAATTTTCATTATATTCTCGTGAACAAAATTTTAGTCATCCTAGAAAATCACACTTACAATAGGATATTCCAAGTGGTTACTCGATTGATTTCCTTGGCAGGTTTTCTTTCAGCAAAAATTTAAAATCACAATATTCTGTATTTGGAATTATCTAAATGCAGTAATTTTAAACTTATCTTGTTACTGCTATCAGACTGTCTCAGTCACTCCCAGAATATACTTTTTACAAATGTTTGCCGCATACAAAATGCCTTCATATGTTTGATTCTTAAGCTTTGATGCTGAGATCCTGTGACTGCTTAAACTATCTCTGATTTGCTACTAATTTTAAGATAAGTATTCCCTGTGTATTATAGTACTAAAATTATAATTGCTAACTTGCTGAAGAGGAAATTATAAAATGAACTGAACAAAATCAGAGTCAGCAATGAACTGGGAAAATTAAAATTAGATCGATGAAATTAAAGTTTGATGTACAAGTGTTTTTTTTCCTACAGTCATTCTAGGTTGTTGCAGGGTCCAAGCAGTTCAATATTTATATTTACATTAAAATGTTGCTCATCTTTAAAGAATACTATGTTAGATGAAGATTACTTACTACAAAATTTAACTAGAGATATAAAAACAATTATAATAAATAAATATAAAAATCTCTTCTGCCATTCATTGAGATTATGGATACATTTTTTTCTACAAACAACAAAAAAAAAGCACATCCACAAAACCCACAACCATAACTAAATCAAATTAAATATTGAGCAGCAAAAGGGAGAATAATATAAAGGCAAAAGTAAACATACACAGCAGAGCTCAGTCCTCCCCCCTTAAGAAAATCCAATACAGGGCCCCATATCCTTTCAAAGATGTCCCCTCTGTCCTCATTACGTAGTCTCAGTCTCTCCAAATGTAAAGTGTTTGCCAGTTCTCTCAGCCACAGATCGTATGTAGGCACAGAGTCCATTTTCCACATTTGCAGGATTAACTTCTTAGCAATCACCATTCCAAACAACACAGCCATTTTTTCATACATATTGGCTGAAGATAGGGAGCTTGTTGCTCCAAGGATGGCTATAAGCGGGTCTGTTTCCCACCGTTTCCCATAAGCCTCAGAGAAACAGTGAAAAATACTTTTCCAGTATGCATAAAGCTTACAACATGACCAGAATGAATGTGACAAGTTACTGATTTACATCTATTACAAACTGGTGAAACATCAGGATAGAAGCTGTGCAACATTTCTTTGGAATAATAGAGTCTATGTATTGTTTTAAACTGTATATGTCTGTGTCTGATGTTGACCGAACAATCATGTATACTCTAAACACTCATCCCAGACCTCCTCTGTCAGTTCTATACCCAATTCATCCACCCATGCCTGTTTAAGACCTGCAGTATTCACCCGAGCTCCATTATGTAGGATCTGATAAAAATAGGATACATCACTACGAGTAACCGGATCAAATTTATTTATTGCCTCCAGGGACTTATGTTTGTCTAAAACTTTGAAATTAGGTATATATTTCCTAACATAATCTCCAATTTGTAAATATCTAAAAAAAACTAGATGCAGGGATATGGTAAACTGCTTGTAACTGTGCAAATGAGGCAAAGTTTCCATTAATATATAGGTCACCTGCACTACAGATGCCACTCTGTTTCCAGGATGAAAGAACAGTATCATTCAGGCCAGGCAAAAAGGAATAATTGTCACAAATCGGAGTGTCAATATAAGTTTTTGAGGCCTTAATGTTTAGTTGTATCTGCTTCCAAACTCTTATAGTGCTGCCAACCACAAAGCTGTTACTAAAATGTGACCTATTAACTGCAGTGGGGCTATTAAGGAGAGCTGGTAAGGAAGTCTTCTTACAGAGCACTCGCTCTATGAGTAACCATGCTGGGCACGAGTCTGAGGTAGAGGGTGGGCCTTTTTTCCACCAGGCAAGAATGGATAGGTGGGCAGCCCGGTAATACATTTTAATGTCTGGTAGGGCAAAACCTCCTGCTTCCTTGGGCTTTGACAAGTGTTTTTTAGTAACTCTTATGGCTTTTTAATTCCAAATAAAGGGTATAATAATTGAATCCAATTGCTTAAAATATGGCAGAGGAATAAAACATGGAATTGACTGGAAAAGATGAAGAAATCGTGGCAGTACAATCATCTTGATTGCATTAACCCTCCCCACCAAAGAAATTGGAAGGGTTTTCCAAAAGTCAATATTGCGATTAACCTGCTCAAGTTTGTTTCGCCAACTCACTTGCAAAAGGTCGTCTGGGTTTTTTGTAATAGATAGGAAAAATTATCATAAGTTATTTTAAAGGGAATAGACTGTAAATACTCTGTATTAACCACTGCAGTGACTGGCATTAGTTCACTCTTATCCTAATTAGTAGAGAAACCACCAAAATTATTAATTAGAGTCAGAAGGGCGGGTATTGATGTTTGTGGGCTGGAGATATATAAAAGGACATTGTCAGCGTATAATGAAAGGTGATGTTTATGTCCATGCATGTCAATGGGAGATATCAAAGGGTCCTATCTGATGCTAACAGCCAGTGGCTCAATGATAACTGCAAACAAAAACAGAGAAAGCCCTGACGAGTCCCACGATGAATTGCAAAAGGGGAGGAAATATTCTAATTAGTGATAATAGAGGCAGATGGGTGTGAATAAATTATCTCAATCCAGTTGATGAAAGATGGTCCAAATCCTAATTTCTTAAGCGCAAACATCATATATGGCCATTCCACATGGTCAAACGCACGTTGCGCATCTAATGAAATGATTACAGCCTCTTCTGCATGTTTTGTATATAAAATATTGAAAAGACAATGCAAATTAAAATGGCATAAAGCCAGTTTGATCTGGATGAATAATAGAACAAATGCATTCTTTTAACCTATTGGCCAGGACTTCCCGAGAATTTTGGTTTCAATGGGCAGCAGTGAAATGGGGCGATATGATGAAACCACCTCGGGATCACGGCCCAGTTTTGGAATCAGAGAAACATTGTCCTTACATAAAGTAGGTGGCAATCTGGAAGCTCTCTTGGAGTGATTCAACATTCATAAGAGCAGAGGTGACAATTTTGGACCAAATACTTCGAAGAATTCCATGCTAAAACCATCCGGACCTGCTGCCTTATTACTGGGGAGGGAAGAGATGACCTTCTTAATCTCATCTAGGCTTATATCAGCATCAAGTGTATTTACTGAATCTGTTGACAGCGTGGGCAGATTCAGATTATCAAAAAATACTTCCATAGCTTCAACGGCCAGATCTCTTGTGATTGGTAAACATTAGCATAGAACTCTGCAAAACACTTATTAATTTTTTCCAGGTCCGTCAATAAAAAGCCTTCTATCGCCTTTATACAATGTATGGCCCTGGAGGCCTGCATCTGTCTTAACTGACGGGCTAATAACTTATGGGGCTTTTCACCGAGTTCAAAATACCTCTGTCTGACTTGTGTCAGCAATTTTGCAACACTCTTGGACATTATAGAATTATACTCATACTATAAGGTAGAAATCTTATTAAGTAATTCTGCTTCCTGGTTTATTTTATAAGAGACTTCCAGATTTGCCAACTGGTCATCTATTTCAGTTAACCTTTTCTTGAATCTTCTTTTTTCTGCTGTCTCGTATGCTATTATGCAACCTCTAATAACCATGGCCCCCCAAAGAGTGGAATCATCAACATCGCCCACATCATTGGTGCTTAAGTATAGATCTATCTTATCTGAAAGATAGGAGCAAAAATCCTTATCCTTTAGCAAAGCATTATTTAACCGCCAACTATATTCACCTCTTTTGTGGTTCAGTTTGAGTGTAAGGGAGACAGGAGTATGATCCGATATAAGTATATTATAGTAAGTACAACCGACTACTGACAAGGCCAATTTCGAATCTAACAGAAAATAAACAATTCTAGAGTAGGATTTATGTACGGCAGAGAAATTTGAAAAATCCTTCTTCATGGGATTAAGAAGCCTCCAAATATCCACTATTATACGATTGCATGAGATTATTAAGTGTTACACTATTTTTAAATGAAAAAACTTGGGGACGTTGTCTATCTAGGAGCGAGTTTAAGATGCAATTAAAGTCTCCACCTACAATTATGTTAGAGTCAGACAGATTAGGCATGGCCTTAAAGAGGTTCTGAAAAAAAATTGGATCATCAAAGCTGAGCCCATACACATTTACTAGTGTCAATGGTATAGAATTTAATATTCCACTTACTATTACATATCCCCTCCGGTCAGCAATAGTTTGTGTGTGAACAAATGGTATGGTTTTTTTTTATTAGGATTGCAACACCTCTAGTTTTAGACTAAAATTCGACTGGTAGACCTGAAATGCCCAGGAGGGACAAAGCACTTTCGCCGCTGTTTTCTTAATGTGCGTTTCTTGGAGAAAACAAATATCAGCTTTGAGTGTACGAAGATGTACATACACCTTTCCTCTCTTCAGTGGACTATGCATCCCCTGTACATTCCAGCTAACAAGTTTAGCCTCACCAATGCTGTGCATATGCAAATTAGATGTCATATCTGCTGCTTAACAAAAAAAATATGCTGTATGGTCACGGTATAACACAACTGTAACTCGAAAAAATAGATGTGCTGTAACACAAAAAACACAAAAAACCCTCTCAAAAATAAAAAGACACTCCAGGAGTAGTACTTCCATACCCCTAACCTGGAGTCAAAGCTATATCCACGGGCCAACACATGGCCCAGAGTAGCAAGTTAACTACCCATTACTCACTAAACATGGGAGAAACACATCTTCACAAATACACCATGAAATATAAAAATAAACAATAACAATCAGCCCTCACCCACATCTTAGTGTGAGCTTATTTTTCAGTTCCTCATGCGCTGAACATAACAAACAGTCTCCAGATGAAGCCGCTATCGATCAATGACGAATCCAGTTACCCAGCGTTAATCCGTTTTTAGGTTTATACGGTGTCCAAATGCCAATCTTTAACTTCTCGGCTCAGGAATTCCTTCACTACCTCTACAGTGCTAAATGTACTAGTGCTATTGTTAACTATAACCACAAACATCGCTGGATACCAGAATCCACACCTAATTTTCCTGGCTTTACATTTCTCCTTAATGTGCTGAAAATCTTGACGTTTCCTCATGGTAGCCAAGGTTAAAACCGGGTAAATGAACACCGGATGCCTGTCATTTAGCAGTGGAGCTCTCTCCCTGCAACCATAGCACCAGCTCTCTAACCTGGTAATGGTGTAGCCTCACAATAATAGCTCTGGGCCTACCATTTTTAGCAGCTGCTAGGCGCCTGTGGGCACAGTCCACTTTAATCAGCTGATGGAAATGTTCTTCCCCCAGCAACTTCGGAAGCAACGTGGTTACAAAATCCGTCGGCTTATTGTTTTTGGTTTTCTCTTGAATCCTGATAATGCAAATGGTTTGATGGCGAGACCGGGCTTCAAGGTCATCCACCTTAGCCTGTAGCTGCGTGTTTTGGGATATTAGACTTTCAAGCCGCCTCTCCAACTCTTTGATTCGTCTCTCATATGATTTGGCAGCATCCTCCATTAAAGAAACACGCTTACTGACCTCAGTTAGAGCCGCTGTTAAGTTCATGATTGACTTATTGTGCTCTGCATGTCTCCCGTCTACCAAACTGTACAGTTTGTTTACCGCATCAAGGACTTCTTCGATGGTAGCTGGGACCGGGGCCCTAGCAGCAATGGCTTTAGCTTCTTCTGGGCCTGCTAGCTTCGCAGAAACCTCGCCAGAATCCTCTTCTCCTGCACCCTTTTCTTGTTTCTTCCCTTTATCTGGCTTTGTCATTTCATTCAGCCCATTACAGCTCACTTCAGTCACTTAAAAAATAGAATTAACTGCTATTTGGGTGAGGTAAAAGGTGAAGGTAGGCGCAGCTCCCGGGACACACATCTACCCCATACCAAGATCCCACGGTTTCTTACTTTAAACCAGTGATTCCCAGCAGGAGTGGTATCACCCCCTAAGGGGGCATTTACTTGTCTTAAGGGGTTGTTACGGGGAAACAGGAGTCATCAGGGAGCATTCAAGATTCTTGCGGGGAGGCGGTAAGTAACACTCTAACTTGAGGTATGAGACCTGACTGACCATTAGTAGAGTAGGCACATCGAGAGAAACAAGGATGAGGCACTGGAACAGGGGAAGAACCACAGGTTTGCACATGGTGAGCCCTCGTCATTACATGTTTGAAACTTAGCAATCTCATCTGAGCTCACCAACCAAACAAACATTACGGAAATGCTTAAATTAGCAACCAGGCTGTCACGGAACAAGTCCATGCTATTTAGCAGATGGTAAGTTAAGTGCACTTAAGTTAAGTGTAGAGGAAGTTGAAACTTCCTCTACAATCTATGGAAAACAGGTTGCCAACAAATCACCACTGGCTGGAATGAAATGGTGAAGTAGAGCCAATCAGTAAACCTGCCAACACCATGGATTCCTCTGGAGGGGTTCAAAGAGACCATTGCTTCATATGTGCGGCCAAGAACAATATTTGGGGATTACGTGATTGGTCAATCGTACTAACAGAAAGAGTATAAAGATTGCTTGCTGAACACCTGCTCCATCCCGACTAACACTTAGATTCCAATTTGTATCCTTGTCAAAGCAATTTTTGTTGTTGTGATCATCTTCATCATCTGTGTCAACTCATTGCCATTGTGAACATCTCATAGGTTATTCCCAGTCCACGTTAAGTTTTTATTTTAATTTGGTTCTGCTAATGATGGATAAATATGTACAGTGTGATCTCTATCGGTCTGAAGGTGGTGAAGCCGTGAATTCTAATCCTGCTAACAAACTGCAACTACAGAAGGTGTTTCAATACAATGTTACATACCTGGAGGATGGTTTTATTCCACTCCCATCACATCAGTGACAGCCCATGTGTCTTATTTGTAACACTGTACTGTCTAATGAAGCCATGAAACCATCAAATTTGCAGGAACACTTCCATAAACGACACCCTGAAAAGGCTACTTATGGTATTTAAGTACTAATGGTGAAAGAAGCATTTGAAAAGTGTTGCAGACTCAAGTTATTTGGCTTGATAGTGGTCTCGTTGCTTCTTATAACATTTTCAAAATGATAACAGTGTGGAAAATCCCATACAATAGGTGAAAGATTAAGAACGCTTGCTATATCAGAAGTGCTCACCATTGTTCACACAATGGATGCCAGTATTTTAAAATCAATTCCTCTGATGTATCCCATCATATTGACAAAAAGAGTGAAGTCATTGAGCATCACCTCTGCATAGAGCTACAAAAAAACAGAATTTGGGACACAACTGGATGAGTCAACTGTGCAAGACAATGAGGCATTGCTAATGGCATATGTACAGTTTATCAAAAATGGAAAAGTTTATGAAGAACTTCTCTTTTGTAAAAAGTTAAAAAATAAATATCAATGGAGAATCAATCTATGATAAGCTCAAGATGCATATTGAGGATAAAAGTATTCTTGTGCAACAGATGGAGCACCATATATGACAGGTTACCATGCTGGTTTAGTGGCATTTATGAAAGAAGAAATTCCAAGTCTGTTTGCAATCCATTGTGTAATTCAGCATCAACATCTTGCAGCCAAATACTTCAGCCAGCAAATTTTTTAAAGCATGATTCTTGTAATATCTGCTATCAACAAAATAAAAGCTCATCCATTAAATAACAGAATATTTTGTCAGTTATGCCAAGATAACAATGAAGAGCTTGAACACTTGTTTCTTCACACTGAAGTGCATTGACTGTCAAAAGGCTGTTGCTTAAAATGTCTCTTTGACCTTTTTGACACTGTGGTTGAAATTTTGCTCATAGTTGACAAAAGCTTGGGAAACAAGATTGAACTTCTACATGAGGATGTGGAAACCTAGCCGATCTATATGACAACATGAACATTCTAAATATCAAAACGCAGGGTGAGAATCTCAATTTAATCCAGGCAAGAAGTACAGTGACTGCTTTTAACAGAAAATTGGAAATATATAAACAAAACATAGTGAAACAACTGTTAGTTTCCCTGCAGGGAAAGTATGACAGTCTCCTTCACAGATGGTCATTTGCACAAGTACTGCTTACACCTGCAGTCACTGAAGAAGGATTTTCAGAATTGATTCAAGGATTTGAACAACCTGGGAACTCTGGACTGGGTAATTAACCCATTTCTTTGCAAGGTGGAAGAACAGGAAGAGAGCTTGCATAAAGAAATTATTGAAAGTCAGAATAATGAAGCAAAAATGCTTTTCAACAATGTCAGCTTTTGTGGTATGTGTCTACACTGTCATACAAAGTTTCCTAGTCTTTGAAGAAGAGCCAAACTGCTCTTCATTGCATTTCCATTCTCCTAACTTGTTGAAAGAGGCTCCAGTGCAGTGAACCAGATACTCACAAACAACAGAAACTGCTTGGACGTTGATAATGCATGGGGACTTAAGGCTTTTGCTGTCATTTGAACCAGAAATTTCAACTTTTGTTAAAAACCATTAAGCTCAAAGATCACATTGTACTGTTGTACTGCGTAAGCTCGGTGTAAAGACAAATAAAAATGTAAAGCAGAAACAATTTTCTCATGTTAGCATATGGTAGACATGTTTTTACACTATGGGAGTGTTGGAAATTATATTGTGCTTAAGAGGGGTATTGGCAAGTATGAAGGTGCTTTGGGGGCAGCGTTAGGCCTAAAAAGGTTGGGAAACACTGCCTTAAACACTCACAAAGGACTTCATTGCTATAATAGGCTTATTCTTGAGATAGCATTTGTACCTGCGCTCTACCAGAAAGCTGTCCAGGTACTCTTTGTTACCTGGATGTCATCATTATTACCGGTAAGGATGACAAGAAATATCTCTGAAATCTCAAGGAAGTGTTAAAAATATTACAAGATTATGTGCTCAGAGCGTGATGCGACAATTATGATTTCTTCAAGCCAAGCAAATTTACTGTGGTCACACCATTGGTGCACAAGGTCTACACATGTGCTGAGAAAATTCAAGCAGCGGTGGATACCCCAAAGGAAACAGTGACATCAGACACTATACTCACACATTATGATCCAGTGAAGCTTGCCATGCACTATTTGGGATGCTAGCACATCCAGAAGAAAGGTGTCCAGAGCTGTCAGAACCACTTCCTGCAGTCCCATAGACAACTTCTATAACCATCATGGAGGAGGCACCAGAACGCGAGATAGCTTCACAGCCACAAGTCTCTCCTGCTTGCCAAGTGGAGTGACCCCTCTTGGAAGGAAATACTTTTTTTTAAGCAAAATATACTTTATTCAAAAATAAAATTATTTACAATGAACCATTCAATGGCATTCAATCTGTTCCAGGCGTTTCCCTTACATTCTGTACATCTCCACGCTTTCAGCTACTCAGGTGGCACTACGGTGGTTCATCTTTAAACACCATTGTTGAGGGGTAAACTCCCCACCACCCTACCCCTTCCGCTCCCATGGGAGAAGACCTCGAAACTGTGGTCCTTCCCCGCTGGGTCCTTGCAGTGGCTGCACCAGGTTTCAGTGCGTCCCTCAGCATGTACTCCTGCAGCTGAGTATTGTGCCAGTCGGCAGCATTCTCTCACAGACATCTCCATGTGCTGGTAGAGCATCAAGTTTCGGGCCGACCAAAGAGCGTCTTTCACTGAGTTGTTGTTCTGCCAGCAGCACCGGATGTTGGCCTTGGTCTGCGTCCCTGGGAACAGCCCATAGATCAGAGTCCTCTGTTACACAGCTGCTGGGGATGAATCTCGACACTGTCCCCTCCATCCTCCTCCACACCTTCTCCGCAAACTCACAGTGTGCAAAGAGGTGGGTCACTGACCCCTCCTCACTGCAGTCCTCCCGTGGGCAGCGGGGTGTGGAGACGACGTTCTGGATGTACAGGAGGGATCTGACTGGGAGGGCCCCTTTCACCACCAGCCAGGTGAAGTGTTGGGGCCTGTTGGTGAGGTCTGGCGATGAGGCATTTTGCCAGACGAACTGGATGGTCTGCTCAGGGAACCACCCCACTGCGTCCATCACGTCCTTCTCCTGCAGTGCCTGCAGGACCTTGCGTGCTGACCACTGCCTGATGGCCCTGTGGTCAAAGGTGTTGACCTGAAAGAACTTTCCTACGAAGGACAGGTATGGCGGCAAACACCAGCTGACTGGGGTGTTGCGGGGGAGTGGGGCCAGACCCATCCTTCGTAGCCTGAAAGGGAAGAAATTATCCCACAAGAGTAAGAATGCTTCCAGAGTGATTAAATCTTTAGACCTGAATGGGACTACATACAGTATTCACACTCACATATAAATAAGTTGAGATGCATTCTATATAGAGCTAGAGTTCATAGCTAAGCAGGGAGGAGTGTTCTGTACCTAATATGTCAGTGATATTTTAATAATATTGTAAATATATGTATTTTTGTTGAAGCACTCTTTGTTGAAGCTATTTAAATAATTCTTTATGCATTATATGTAAAAATATGTGAATGGCATATGTCATCATACCACCGCATCAAATACGCACCCCTCACTTAAAGTAAAAATGAAGTTAGACACATTATTCCTGGCTCCATGTTTTTATTTTGATTAGTTTCATGTTTTTGAGTTATAAACATAATAATTGTCACAATGGTGATGTGCAATTGAGAGTCTCAGTTAAATTTAAAGTAATTAACTTTATTAACCATATAACCATATAACAATCACAGCACGGAAACAGGCCATCTCGGCCCTCCTAGTCTGTGCCGAACTCTTAATCTCACCTAGTCCCACCTACCCGCACTCAGCCCATAACCCTCCACTCCTTTCCTGTCCATATACCTATCCAATTTTACCTTAAATGACACAACTGAACTGGCCTCTACTACTACTGCAGGAAGCTCATTCCACACAGCTATCACTCTCTGAGTAAAGAAATACCCCCTCGTGTTTCCCTTAAACTTTTGCCCCCTAACTCTCAAATCATGTCCTCTCGTTTGAATCTCCCCTACTCTCAACGGAAACAGCCTATTCACGTCAACTCTATCTATCCCTCTCAAAATTTTAAATACCTCGATCAAATCCCCCCTCAACCTTCTACGCTCCAATGAATAGAGACCTAACTTGTTTAACCTTTCTCTGTAACTTAAGTGCTGAAACCCAGGTAACATCCTAGTAATTCGTCTCTGCACTCTCTCTAATTTATTGATATCTTTCCTATAATTCAGTGACCAGAACTGTACACAATATTCCAAATTTGGCCTTACCAATGCCTTGTACAATTTTAACATTACATCCCAACTTCTGTACTCAATGCTCTGATTTATAAAGGCCAGCGTTCCAAAAGCCTTCTTCACCACCCTATCTACATGAGACTTCACCTTCAGGGAACTATGTACTGTTATTCCTAGATCTCTCTGTTCCACTGCATTCCTCAATGCCCTACCATTTACCCTGTATGTTCTATTTGGATTATTCCTGCCAAAATGTAGAACCTCACACTTCTCAGCATTAAACTACATCTGCCAACGTTCAGCCCATTCTTCTAACTGGCATAAATCTCCCTGCAAGCTTTGAAAACCCACCTCATTATCCACAACACCTCCTACCTTAGTATCATCGGCATACTTACTAATCCAATTTACCACCCCATCATCCAGATCATTTATGTATATTACAAACAACATTGGGCCCAAAACAGATCCCTGAGGCACCCCGCTAGTCACCGGCCTCCATCCCGATAAACAATTATCCACCACTGCTCTCTGGCATCTCCCACCTAGCCACTGTTGAATCCATTTTATTACTCCAGCATTAATACCTAACGACTGAACCTTCTTAACTAACCTTCCATGTGGAACTTTGTCAAAGGCCTTGCTGAAGTCCATATAGACTACATCCACTGCCTTACCCTCATCAACATTCCTCGTAACTTCTTCAAAAAATTCAATAACGTTTGTCAAACATGACCTTCCACGCACAAATCCATGCTGGCTACTCCTAATTAGATCCTGTCTATCCAGATAATTATTAATACTATCTCTAAGAATACTTTCCATTAATTTACCCACCACTGATGTCAAACTGACAGGTCTATAATTGCTAGGCTTACTTCTAGAACCCTTTTTAAACAATGGAACCATATGAGCAATACGCCAATCCTCCGGCACAATCCCCATTTCTAATGACATCTGAAAGATCTCCGTCAGAGATCCTGCTATCACTACACAAACTTCCCTTAAGGTCCTGGGGAATATCCTGTCAGGACCCAGAGATTTATCCAACTTTAAATTTCTTAAAAGTGCCACCTCTTTAATTGTCATAGATTCCATAACTTCCTTACTTATTTCCCACACCTTACACAATTCAATATCCTTCTCCTTAGTGAATACCGAAGAGAAGAAATCATTCAAAATCTCTCCCATCTCCCTCGGCTCCACACATAACTGACCACCCTGATTCTCTAAGGGACCAATTTTATCCCTCACTATCCTCTTGCTTTTAATATAACTGTAGAAACCTTTCGGATTTACTTTCACCTTATTTGCCAAACCAACCTTGTATCTTCTTTTAGCTTTTCTAATCTCTTTCTTAAGATTCCTTTTACATTCTTTATATTCCTCGAGCAATTCCTTTACTCCATGCTGCCTATATCTATTGTAGACATCCCTCTTTTTCCGAACCAAGTTTCTAATATCCCTTGAAAACCATGGTGCTTTCAAACCTTTAACCTTTCCTTTCAACCTAACAGGAACATAAAGATTCTGTACCCTCATAATTTCACCCTTAAATGACCTCTATTTCTCTATTACATCCTTCCCATAAAACAACTTGACCCAATCCACTCTCTCTAAATCCCTTCGCATCTCCTCAAACTGAGCCTTTCTCCAATCAAAAATCTCAACTCTAGGTCCAGTCCTGTCCTTCTCCATAATTATATTGAAGCTAATGCTATTGTGATCACTGGACCCGAAGTGCTCCCCAACACATACATCTGTCAGCTGACCTATCACATTCCCTAACAGGAGATCCAACACTGCCCCATCTCTAGTCGATACTTCTATGTATTGTTGCAAAAAACTATCCTGCACACATTTCACAAACTCTAAACCATCCAGCCCTTTTACAGAATGAGCTTCCCAGTCTACGTGTGGAAAATTAAAATCTCCCACAATCACCACCTTGTGTTTATTACAAATATCTGCTATCTCCTTACACATTTGCTCTTCCAACTCACGCTCCCCATTAGGTGGCCTATAATACACTCCTATCAGTGTTACTACACCCTTCCCATTCCTCAATTCCACCCAAATAGCCTCCCTAGAGGAGCTCTCTAATCTATCCTTCCAAAGCACCGTCATAAGATTTTCTCGGACAAGCAATGCAACACCTCCTCATCTGGCCCCTCCTACTCTATCACACCTGAAGCAACTAAATCCAGGAATATTTAGTTGCCAATCACACCCTTCCTGCAACCATGTTTCACTAATAGCTACAACATCATAATTCCAGGTATCAATCCATGCTTTAAGCTCATCCACCTTTCTTACAATGCTCCTAGCATTAAAATAGATACATTTAAGATACTCTCCACCTCCTCCTCTCTTTTCATCCCTAACAATGCATTCAAATTTATTATCCTTTTCTTTCTTCTCCCCTACATCTTCGGGCTGAGCGCATCCCTTCTCCATCACCTGCCTTTCCTCCCTCACACACTGTCTACTTACTTGCTCTACTGGTGAACTAACCTCCTCTCCCACAGTTTCCTCAAATTGATTCCTGCCCCCCCCCCCCCATCTTACTAGTTTAAAGTCTGCCCTGTAGCCCTAGCAAACCTCCCCGCTAGGATATTGGTCCCCCCAGGATTCAAGTGTAACCCGTCCTTCTTGAACAGGTCACGCCTGCCCCAGAAGAGGTCCCAATGATCCAGAAACTTGAATCCCTGCCCCCTGCTCCAATCCCTCAGCCACGCATTCATCCTCCACCTAATTCCATTCCTACTCTCACTGTTGCGTGGCACAGGCAGTAATCCCAAGATTACTACCTTTGCGGTCCTTCTTCTTAACTGCCTTCCTAACTCCCTATACTCTCGCTTCAGGACCTCTTCCCCTTTCCTACCTATGTCATTGGTACCTACATGTACCACGACCTCTGGCTCCTCACCCTCCCACTTCAGGATATATTAAACCAAGTAATAAACCTATTTAAGAAGATATTTGAATGGTTAATTATAGAGATGCAAAATATTTGAAAATACTGTATATTAAACGATAAAAGCTGCAGAACACAATGATAACATGATGCATTGTTATGAATAATTGTTTGCATGCATGTTACATGGATACTTTCAGATATAATGCTAAATCAAAGACTATTTGTCCTTTTAATGTAAGTGTCATAAAAAATCTGGCCTGGCGAGACTTAAAGAGCAAATCAGTTGTCCTTGGTGAAGAAATGGCAAAAAAAAAATTCCTTCCATGATCTTATGTGTGAATAACTTCTTAGAATCTGAAATGTGGTCACAAGCTAACTACCGTCTTAAACTTTTAGCAGTTTCAATGACAGCTCATTAAGTCACAGGTAAACCACTTCATGCTTTGTCTCAGTGATACAAGTCTATCTCCACCAGTTGATCACTGAAAAAGAGCCAATAAAATTCATGAAATTGAATTCATACCAGTGAAAAATAATAATTTAACATTGCAAGATTCTGTCTTGTGAAACAGCCAATATTTCCTGGTTACAACAGTCTCTCTACCAAGTGAGTTTATTAAAAAAACTATCAAATAGGTGATAATAATATGTTATATATTTTAGATCAACTTGGCTTCATTCCTTTATATAGCACCTTCACTGTTATAAAACATCCTAAGATATTCAACAAGATCATTAACTCCAAATGACTTAAGGAGATATTAGTTCAAATGACTAATAACTTGCTGAGAGGTTGGTTTAAAGGAGCCTCTGAAAGGAGGAATTAGACACAGAGAGGAAGTGGGGTAGAGATGGAAGGAATGCTGGAGAAGATGAATGTAGCAAAAGGGAGGTGGTATTAGGTGATAAGTGTTGTATAGAGGAAGATGAATAACAGGTTTCTGGAAAACAGAAAACTAAATGGCTGATTAAGGATTGGAATGGCTTATTGGTCAATGATGAAAGCAGTAAACATGATTTAAGTAAAAGAAGGAAGGAAGAGTTTAAGAGATTGTTGACTTTTGAACGTGGACCTATTTCTTATTATCAATCCAATTAGACCAACTAAGATTTGGGGAAAAATTAGGAGAGTTTGTGGGTGCAAAACCTTAAAGAGATAGGGCAATCTTAGTATTTTGTAAAAATAGTGCACAATGGAAGAAAGTATTGGGGTCTAAAGCTCAGGGATGAAGGAAAGTAACACCAAAGGATTATACTGACTATAGCTTTGGGGAGTGATCAGTGGAGTGCCTTTAGATGTACCCATAGACCAAGTTAAAAATAATTTAGTCGGGGAAAAATTGTGGATGCTAAATTTCTGAAAGGGTTTTGTAGAGGAGTAAGAACAGATAGCTTATTGATGTTGATTAAATTTGATGGAAAAAGTTGCCAGGTAGGGTTAATGTAGGTTATATGAATTATATGGTTTGAGTATATGTGCTGCCCTCTCAGAGATGTTTTCAATGCCAGAAGTTTAGTCATGTAGTAGGCGTGTGTAAGGTAAAAAGCGTGCTAGATGTGGTGCAGAACATGATTATGGCGATTTTGGACAAGGTGTTGGGCTAAAATATAGCAATGGTGGAGGAGGACATAGGACTGTGTATGCAGGATGCCCTGATATATATACTGTGGGAGTGCAGCATGTTTGGGCAGAAAAGGGCATATCATATGCAGACACTCTGCAGAAAGTACAGACGATCGTGTGAATGGAATCTATTAATGCCCAGAGTACAGATAGATAAAGACAGTATGTAAAATGCATGATTATATAACAAATGATTTGTTGATTGTTGATAATCTAAATTAGTTACTTTCATGGCAGATGTGCTAAATTGTACAGGACAAACTAAAAGTAGGACAGCAGAAAGTTAAAATTATACCAGAAGCTGCTGAAAAAACATCTAGAGACAACTCTAGAAGTTACTAATGATGCTTTACAAGGAGGAATAAATAATGTTCAAACTTCAAAGGAAGGTTGTTAATAGTTTTACTAATTTTGAAATGGTATACTAGAAGCCTGTTAACTAATGATCAAGAGTTTAAGAGATTTATGGAAGATTTATCAAATAAACTTTATGTTATACATGTACAGGAAACCTGGTTGAAATCATGTCTGAAAGTTTTAAGATACAAGGATTGTGTACTGAGGCTCCGGGGGTGGAAGTTAGAAACAGGAAGGGGTCAATAACTCTACTGGGTGTTCTTTATATAAATATAAGAATATGCATCTTTTTTTTCAGCACTGACTTTGTCTAATTTTCAGATCTATTAATTGCAATCATCTATGATTGGAAGTTGAGCAACACCAAAAGTAAACACACTGGGGTAGAAATTTGTTTTTGATCAATACTCACTTTTCTGGCAGGCAGGGGTTGTGCTTCATTTCTCAACATGGTTCACTGATTTTATTGGAGCAGAATTTCAGAAGCAAAGTACATGATGCAGTCACTGCTTATTTTAAGTTATAAACTGAACCTTTAGATCCTGCAAACATTGAAGTTGTGTAGACAGGAATGCCTATGTTGGATATATCCCATGATTTTTCTAACAGTATTCATTATTTATTTAAGTTCTGACTTGGGAGGAATTATTGCATAATTCTATGCAGGAGGTACAATTACTAGGTAAGCTGCTGATCTCCTACTTACAATTTTGTGGTTATATACAGTGCCTATAAAAAGTATTGACCCCACCCCCTTGGAAGTTTTCATGTTTTATTGTTTTACAACACTGAATCACAAAGGAATTAATCTGGCTTTTTTTGACTGATCAATAGAAAAAAAATCCTTCATGTCAAAGAGAAAACAGATCTAAATTACAAATATAAAACACAAACTATTTGATTGTGTAAGTATTCACCCCCTTTAATATAACACACCAAGTCATCACTGGTACAGCCAAATGGTTTTAGAAGTCATTAGTTAAATAGAGATAACCTGTGTGCAGTCAAGGTGTTCCAATTGATAGTAGTAAAATTGCACCTGTATCTGGAAGGTCCAACTGCTGGTGATTTAGTATCCTGGCAAAAACTACATCATGAAGACAAAAGAACACTCCAAGCAACTCTGTGAAAAGGTTATAGAAAAGCATGAGTCAGGAGACGGATACAGAAAAATTTCCAAGTCACTGAATAGCCCTTGGAAGAGAGTTGTCAATCATTAAGAAATGAAAATAATATGGCACAGATGTAAATCTGCCTAGAGCAGGTCATCCTCAAAAACTGAGTGACTGTGTAAGAAGGGGACTAGTGACGGAAACCACTAAGAGACCTATGACAACTCTACAAGAGTTATATGCTTCAGTGACTGAGATAGGAGAGACTGTATGTAACAATGGTTGCCTGGGTGCTTCACCAGTCACAGAGTGGCAAAGAGAAAGAAACTGTTGGAGGGAGGGGGAAGGGGAAACTCACATGAAATCTCTGTGAGAGTTTGCTAGAAGGCATGTGGGAGATTCTGAAGTCAGCTGGAAGAAGGTTCTGATGATACCGAAATTGAGTTTTTTGGCCATCAGACTAAATGCTATGTTTGGTTTAAGCTAAGCACTGCACAGCATCAAAAATACACCATCCCTACTGTGAAGCACAGTCATAGCTGCATCATGCTGTGGGGATGCTTCACTGCAGCAGATCCTGAAGGCTTGTGGAGGTAGAGGGTAAAATGAATGCAGCAAAATACTGGGAGATCCTGGAGGAAAACCTGACGCAGTCTGCAAGAGAACTTCTTTTCCAGCAAGACTATAGCCCGCAAACATAAAGCCTAAGCTGTGCAGGAGTGACTTAAAAACAAAGTTAATGTCCTGGAGAAGTCAAATCAGAGTCCAGATCCAATTGAAAATTTGTGGCTGGACTTGAAAAGGGCTGTTCACTCACGATCCCTATGCAAGCTGAAGAGTTTGAGCAGTTTTGCATAGAAGAATGGGGGGAAAAATTGCAATGTCCAGATGTGCAAAGCCGATAGAGATGTATTCACACAGACTCAAGGCCATAATTGCCGCCAAAGGTGCATCTACTAAATACTGACTTGAAACGGGTGAGTAATGCAAACAATTATTTTGTGTTTAATAATTGTAATAAATTTAGACCAATTTGTAGAAATGTTTTTCCTTTGACATGAATTAGCCTTTTCTGTTGATCAGTGTCAAAAAAGCCAAATTAAATCCAGTGTGATTCAATGTTGTAAAACAATAAAACATGAAAACTTCCAAGAGGGGTGAATACTTTTATAGGCACTGTATTAATCTCAACTATTTTTAATCTGACTGGTTACAGATGCAACTATCTGAAAAGATAGCTTAATTCCATCCTGGTTTTGAATTCCGCAAACACAAAGGGTAGAATATGAGACTGTATGACACTATGAGACTGTAAGACATGGGAGCAGAATTAGACCATCTGGCCCATTGGGTCTGCTCCACCATTCAATCATTGCTGATCCATTTTTAAAAAAATCTCCTCCTCAACCCTAGTTCCTGGCCTTCTTCCCATAACCTTTGATGCCACGTCCAATCAAGAACCCATCAATCTCTGCCTTAAATATACCCAACAACCTGGCCTCCACAGCTACATGTGGCAACAAATTTCAGAAATTCACCACCCTTTGGCTAAAGAAATTTCTCTGCATCACTGTTTTGAAAGGGTCCCCCTCTATCCTGAGGATGTGTTCTCTTGTCTTACACTCTCCCACCATGGGAAACATCCTTTCTACATCTACTCTGTCTAGGCCTTTCAACATTCAAAAGGTTTCAATGAGATCCCCCCTCATCCTTCTGAATTCCAGCAAGTACAGACCCAGAGCCATCGAACGTTCCTTGTATGATAACCCTTTCATTCCTGGAATCATCCTTGTGAACCTCCTCTGTACCCTCTCCAATGCCAGCACATCTTTTCTAAGATAAGGGGCCCAAAGCTGTTCACAATACTCAAGGTGAGGCCTCAGCAGTGCCTTATAAAGCCTCAGTATCACATCCCTGCTTTTGTATTCTAGACCTCTTGAAACGAATGCACGTGGCATTTGCCTTCCTCACCACCAACTCAACCTGCAAGTTAACCTTCAGGGTGTTCTGCACAAGGACTCTCAATTCCTTCTTCATCTCAGATTCCTAGATTTTCTCCCTATTTAGAAAATAGCCCACACATTTATTTCTACTATCAAAGTGAATGACCATGCATTTTCCAACATTGTATTTCATTTGTCACTTTCTTGCCCATTCTCCTAATCTGTGTAGGTCCTTCTACATCTTACCTGCTTCCTCAACACTAGCTGCCCCTCCACCAATCTTCGTATCATCTGCAAACTTGGCAACACAGCCATCTATTCCATCATCTAAATTATAAACAAGTGGTCCCAACACCGACCCCTGAGGAACACCACTAATCACTGGCAGCCAACCAGAAAAGGATCCTTTTATTCCCACTCGCTACCTCCTACCAATCAGCCAATACTCCAACCATGTAACTTGGTAAGCAGCCTCTTGTGTGGCACCTTGTCAAAGGCCTTCTGAAAGTCCAAATGTACAACATCTACTGCATTCCCTTTATCTATCCTACTTGTAATCTCCTCAAAGAATTCAAATAGGTTTGTCAGGCAGGACTTTCCCTGAATTTTCCATGTTGACTTTGTCCATCTTGTCCTGTGACACCAAGGACTCCATCACCTCATCATTAACAATTGACTCTAACAACTTTCCAACCACTGAGGTCAGGCTAACTTGTCTATAATTTCCTTTCTGCTGCCTTCCTCTTTTCTTACAGAGTGGAGTACCATTTGCAATTTTCCAGTCCTCTGGCACAATGCCAGAGTCCAATGATTTTTGAAAAATAATTTCTAATTCCACCACAATCTCTAACACTACCTCTGTCAGAACTTTAGGGTGCAGTTCCTCTGGTCCAGGTGACTTATGTACCTTTAGATCTTTTAGCTTTTTGAGCACCTTCTCTCAGGTAACAGAGACTGCACCTACTTCTCTTCCTTCACACACTACAACATCAGGCATACTGTTAGTGTCTTCCACAGTGAAGACTGATGCAAAGTACTCATTTAATTCATCAGCCATCTCCTTGTCCCCCGTTATTATTTCTCCTGCCTCATTTTCTAGTGGTCCTATATCCACTCTCATTTCTTTTATTTTTAACATACTTGAAAAGACTTTTACTATTCATGCTGATATTATTTGCTCACTTGCTTTCATATTTCACCTTTTCCCTTATGATTTTTTTTAGTTGCTCTCTGTAGGTTTTAAATATTTCCCAATCCTCTACCTTCCCACTAATTTTTGCTTTGTTGTATGCCCTTTATTTTGCTTTTACATTAGGTTTGACTTCCCTTGTCAGCCGCAGCTGTACTATTTTACCATTTGAGTATTTCTTCATTTTTGGAACACACGTGTCCTGCATCTTCCTCATTTTCCCCCAGAAACGCATGCCATTGCTGCTCTGCTGACATCCCTGCCAGAAACTCCTTCCAATTTACTTTGGCCAACTCCTCTCTCATACCACTGTAATTTCCTTCACTCCACTGAAATACTGATACATCAGACTTTACTTTCTCCTTATCAAACTTCAAGTTGAACACAATCATATTGTGATCATTGATTCCTAATGGTTCTTTTAACTTATGCTTCTTAATCACCTCCAATTCATTACATAGCACCCAATCCAGTACAGCTGATCCCCGAGTTGGCTCAACAACAAACTTCTTTAAAAAGCTATCTCTTAGGCATTCAACAAACTCTCTCTTCAGATCCTTTACCAAAGTGATTCTCCCAATTGAACTGCATGTTCAAATCTCCTGTAACCATCATAACAATGCCCTTCTGTTTTGCCTTTTCTACTTCCTGTTGTAACCTGTGGTCCATCTCCCAGCCACTGTTGGGAGACCTATACATAACTGCCATCAACCCTTGCTCAACCCACAAGGATTCAACATCTTCCGAACTTGTGTCACATCTTTCTACTGATCTGATGCCATTCTTTACCAGTAGAGCTACACTACCCCCTCTATGGCATAGTGGGAGCTGAATGTCAGTGAACATGGGTTACAACTGTGCATTTGAATTTACCACAGCACACTGGATATCCGTTGATATACCAGATATAACATTGATTGTAAATATATATTACTGGGTTTGCTTTCACCATATGTCTAAGTTTAAAGCAGACCCAGTAAATATATTTATAATCAAACACTAATATCAGGGATTCCTCAGGATATCCAGTTCAGATATGATTTTTAAAAAAATCACTGTATATGATGACACTAAACTATACGAACAAGAAATGTTTCAGGACTAATCCCTGTTCTCTGAAGAACTGGATAATACAGTGAAGCTTTTCCAGTCGGTCAGTAGTGTCTGGGATACTGAAAAAAGCTCTTTATATTGTAAGATTTTGTTCACATTTCATACTGTTTGGCTGGACAAACCATTATTGCTGCTTCCCCAACAATATTTTCTCCAGGCCTGATATTGGGTTAACCACATGGGAAGAATACAGAATTGGTTTTGATATCAGTTGCATGTTCCACCCTCTCCCTTCACAAGATAATCTGCATCTTTGGTTGGAGACAGCATAATAACATAGTACATCTTGTTTTGGGGTTTTACTGAGACACAAAATTTATTAAGTAGTAATAGAAGAAGTGAATAGTGGTTGCACAAAGTATTTTTACAGCAGAGCTTACTATATTATAATTATTTTACAAAGTTGGTATTTTTCCAGTAATTACAGTTATTCAGTTTAGTTATAACATTTCTAAATTTTTGGGTTGAATCTCTGATTCAGAAAATAACCGCAAATAAACAATTTGAAACATTTGCTGAAAAACTGTTAGTAAATGAAAATAATCAAAAAAAAACCTACAGGATCTGGCAATCTGAAAAATAACCAGAAGATGCTTGAAACACTCTATAAGTCAGGCAGCATCCATGGAGGGGACAGTCTAAAAAAGGATCTTCAACCTGAAATGTTAACATTTATTTGCCCAGATGTGTCTTTATCTACTGAGTGTTTGCATGTTGTTTTTGTTGTAGCTGCCAGTGATGTTTAATGACTGTTCAAATAAACTCTTAAGTTTTATAACAGGCAGAGGCTTGCAAATATCTACCCCAATCCCAGCTGTGGTAGCTGTTAAAAGCTATCATCTTTACTGCCTAGCTAACGGCCCTGAATTCCAGGATATAGTCAGCTTGAGGCATCTTCTGCAAAAAAGTCCGCTGCATCATTATGTGTTAGATGTGGGCATATGTAGACTGTTGTGATTATTCTGAGATTTGGCTGAATGGGTACACGTATTGAATTTGTTCTTCTACAAACCTATTAGGTCATAGTAATATATCTGCTATAATTAAAATTCTTATTGAGCATGTAAAATAAATCCTGCAAATTTGTTCACTTAACAACAAATTTTAGTTCTTGTGCTATCCCATCTTAGAGGGGATAAAGCCAAATATTATAGCCCAAGGGTTCCCAATTGTGTTTATGCCATGGATCCCTATCATTAACCACAGGGTCTATGGGTGCCAAGTTGAGAACCCCTGCTTTGGTCTATTTAAAATCCTTGGGGGTGGGGGGGGGGGGAACAATAATAACTTGCCTATCAGTTAAAAAAGATTCTTCAAGACAAAGATAAAGTGGTAAAAAGAAATCCACTTTTACTGATGAAAGGAAATTGTTTACTTTTGATAAACACCAGGAACATAACAGAGTAATTTCCATTTGCCAAGATGAGTGCAATTTCCACAACACACAAGAAATTGGACTTCATCCAGGACAAAGCAACTGGTGATTTGCACCCCAAACACTCATTTCCTCAATCACTGTACAAAGTATTTGTAATTTGTACAATTTAAAAGTGCATTGTAGTTACTTAATTAGCAAACTCTGACAGCTCCTCCTAAACCCATAAACTCCACCACAAAAGACAAGCATCTAGATGTTTTTCTACAAATCTCTCATTACCCTAACCTGGAAACGTATTGTGGTACTCTTGGTGGTCGACCGCTTGCCCCAGCATTCCTAGAGGTCAGCACTACCTATTGTTCGTTTTTAAAATGTGTTCATGGTGTGCGTGTTCAGTGGAATTATGATGAGATGTTCATTTATTGTTACATTTTAGCTCAGGTTATACAGAAGTTTGTTTGTGCATCACCCTGAATGTAACCAAAGTGTGTAATAATCACCTACCCCGTCTGTATGTGACTGAGTTGGTTCTCACAGAGCTATTGTACTCTATCTGTTATTGTGCTTGTCGCAATAAAAGTGGCAGGTGAGATAAACAAGCTTTTCTTGTCTGTCATCATGGAGCGAATGTTCACCACAATATTATCCTGATTTGGATATACATTACCATTTCTTCATTGTCACTGCCCATAAGCACTGCAGGAGCTTTAACATGGAAGTACTGCAGCTGTATGAGAAGGCAGCATGTCATCACTTGGGCATCTAGGGAAGGGCAATAAATGCTAGGCTTGCTGACACCCCCAAAATCAAGTCATTGCAGAAAAGATCTTGCAAGTGTGAAAATTAATCCATTGCTTAAAAATATTGCCAGACTTGTTAAAAGCAATTTTTCTTTAACAAGATTGAATTATTTGAGATAAACAGACGGTTGATTAAAGTGATGCAGTAAATGTACACGTAGACCTCCCCCCCCCCCCGCCCAAAAAAAACTCTTCAAGCTAGTTAAAAGATGGAAGCACATCAAACGTGTTGAGTGGCAGGATAGATACAAAATTTAAATCGATGATATGAAACACAGGATGGTGTGTATAGGTGTTCCTCCATTATATCATTTTCAGCGTATTTTCCTTAAGACCTATTTTAAGTTCATTGCTCATTTTGCTTGTGAGGTGAAACTTGGCAAAGCAGTGGACATTGGTGAGGACAGTCTTTCACATCAACAAGGTGATGAAATGTGCTGAGGCTTGTCAGATGGAATTCACGTGGAGAAGTGTGAAAAGATGCACTCTGGGAATACTAATAGTGTATTCTATAATAAACTATAATAGGAATGATTTTGCAAAGTACAGATAAACATGATGATCTTCAAAGGGCTGATATTCAGAAATACTTAAAAGCTAGAAAATTTTTAAACATATACATTTTCTAGACCTTCCTTACAATAAATCAATGAAATAATTCTATAATATTTTGAATACTTGAAAAATAAACAAAGTGCAATTAATATACAATATTGTAAATTATTTTATTTTAATCTTTCTTCCTCATGGGTGAACAAACCCTATTCAGGTAAATAGGCTTGTGAACACTGTGCCAACTTTAACTTTGCATGGGACCAGAGAATGGATCACCCAGTGTGAATGGAGGGAAATTGCAGTAGCTTCTGGCTCCATCAGTGAACTCCGTGGGAAGTGGCAGAGCCCAACTGGGACAACGACAGCACAATTTGGCCTGTGAACTCCAGATTTACCGTATTTGCACAGGGGTCTCAAACCTGCCAAATGCTACCTCTACCATACAAAATTGTTGATAAAACCTAGCAAAACCAGGGCCAATCTCAGAACATTATAAAGCAGAGATTATCGATTAGTTGAGCATTTGTAGACGATTCAGGAAAGCATTTATTGGAAGTACTAGATTTGTTCTCCTGGAAACTTATTTAGTTATTGAGATGTTTATATATAGAGCAAAACATATTGTCTCTAATTATTGATTCAATTACAAAACATCATATTATCAGGAGAACTTAGATTTTTTTTTGTGTCATAATCTAGTTTGTTTTTCCTGGGGAAAATATTTCAAGTTAATCTCATTTCAAAAATATATCTAATGGTGCAGATACCTGAGGCTGGGCAGTATTATGGACGACGTTGGTTGACTGTCTAAGCACAACATGGTCTTCAAAGACCATGCACTTGGGCACGATTTGCCACAGAACATCTATTGATGCTGTTGGCTCCTATGAAGGTAATATGTGTTGGATCAAAAGGCAAAGGGATCTGAAGAATGTGATCATGCATTAGTCACTTCCAGACAAAATGCTGACAGAGGTCCTTAACATTAGCAGTGGTGAATAGATTTGGGCATCCAGGGAAATTAATTGAAAGAATTGAATAATGCCAAAATACAATAAAGAGCTTGTCTTGAATATTGTTCGTACAGATCAAATGATTGCACAATGTATTGAGCTAGAACAAGGTAAAACAACAGCAGTAAAGAATAAAGTGCAAAAGCTATCAAAAAAAGTTCATGTATAACATGAAGATAATAACAAGTTGTATAGTGAGGTCAAGAGGAAGCTGGTACCTATGGTGTGCTGAGTTGTGTCTACAACTCTTTTCAGTTTCATGTGGTCATATACAGAGCAGAGGCCATACATCTAGTTATGCATCAGATAGAATACAATATTGTAAATTATTTCATTCTCCATTCAGATAAATGTGTCTGTGAACACTGTGCCAGCTTTACCTTCGGCCTCACTCTTGAATGGACCTCCTGTACATTTAGAGTCTGATAACAGGAAGTAGAAGCCTGTTAGTATGTGCTTTCAGGCTTTTGTATCTTCTGCCCAATCAGAGGGGGAAGAAGAGAGAATGTCCAGGGTGGCTGGGGTCTTTGATTATGCTGTCTGCTTTACTGAGGCAGCGAGAAGTATAGAAAGAGTCCATAGAGGGGATGTTGCTCCCTGTGATGTGCTAAGTTGTGCCCACAACACTCTTCAATTTCTTGCGGTCATGCACAGAGCAGTTGCCATTCATCCAGATAGAATGCTTTCAGTGACACATCAATACAAAAACAATTGATAAAGCTAATCTTTTTTTTAAGAAGTTGACAGGGACATGCCAAACTTCTTGAGGAAGTAAAGGCGTAGGTGAATTGTTCTTGGACATGAGATCAATGTGGCACAACAATTCTGATGATTCAGGAGATTAGAAAATACGAATACTTCAATCCTTGTCCTCACTGTTGTGTCAAACGAGGTATCCCACTCTACATTTTTTTTTGCTTATAGAAAATTGAGAGGCATTGGTAGGATAAATGGTCAGTCTTTTTCATCAGATGGGAACATCAAATATTAGAGGATGTAACTGTAAGATGAGAAGAGAGATTTATGATGTACTTGTTTTTACAAAGAGTGCTGTGTCCCTGGAACATTCTGCAAGGGATGTGATAGAAGGAGATACTTCAATGCTTAAGAGACATGTGAACAGACAGGGAATTGAGGGATATTGACTATGTGCCTGCAGATGTGCAGTTTAAACAGCTATCATGGTCAGCACAGATATTGTGGGCTGAAGGGCCTCCTTCTATGCTTTACTGTCCTATGTATTGCACCAATCTATAGCATATAATTGTATGTTTTTTTTTACAGTATCTTAACAGATTCTATCAGATTATTCTCATGGCAAACTGTAATTCTGATAGAGGTTCTGATTTAGGATATATATATATTTGTTGCAAAAAACTCTTAGCCCTTTAAGATTAAAATTATAGATATCCTAGCTGCATTGACGTGTATAAAAGGTGCCCGAGGCAGTCTATAAAGTTCTTGGATACCCTAGACAAATTTTAAATCCTATGCATTAATTTGGATACTTTGCAAAGGACTTTGTTAAAAGTTGAGAACTGAGCATTACATACCAGCCGCTATTCATAAGGCTGTGCGTTTTGCCCGTGGGATTTGGATAACATACTTTAAATAAAAATGCATCATTAAAAGCTATCCAGAAAGGCATCCACAATGAGTTTTACATCATTGATAATGGTGAAAGTAAAAAGTAGCTGTGGAAGTTTCAACTGAAAAATTGAGATTCCTGAGGTAGTGACTAGAGATCCAATATCTGGAATGAGAAAGAGAAATTGAAGTTATGGGACCCAAGCTCCAAAAAAGGGTTTTGTATTTCACTCGAACAGAGCTAAGGATCCTGCCCCACTCCAGAACCACTGCGTTACATCTTCTGGAGTTAACATTAAATTGGATTATTAATAAATGAATACCTTGGCCTCTCAACTTGTAGAACTCTCAACTTAGATTCCATAGACCCTAAATGGATGAGAAATCCACAGATTTACCAATCTTTTGCTGAAGACATTTGTCTTCATCACAGACTTTAATGACTTGGTCTGTGACTTCTGGTTCCAGACTTCCCCTGTAACGGGAACATTCTTCATGTACCTAGTCCGTCCAGCCCATATGATTTTTAATGTTGGTAGTTGGTTTATTATTGTCACACGTATCAGGCCATAACGAGAAGCTTTGATTGAAAGCCATCCAAACCAACCATTCCATATTTAAGTACATCAAAGTATACAAAAGCAAAATTAAAACAGAATGTGAATATAGTGTTGCAGTTACAGAGAAAGTGCAGTGCAGATAGACAAATAGAGGATTCATCTTTATCATACAAGATATCTGTTCCAGTCCTATAAACTGTTAAGTCTGATATATTAATGAATATACATTCATTATGTGTCATCATACGGAACATCCTGAGTCATGAAAGTGGTTAGAGCTCTTTCATCTGTGCTATTTTTGTGGCTTTCCATGTCTTTAGTCATGGAAAAGAATGAGGTGCTTCTTTTTTTTATTACAAAATCCTTTATTACAAATATCGGTGCTATACAATATACACAAAACAGTGGCAAACACAATTACTGCACTACAAATAGACAATAGACATTACACCAGAATGTTGCCATCCCTATCCACGATGGCATTTACACCCCGCGGAGCCCAACGGTCTCGAAACTCTCCAAGGCCGCCGTGGACTGCGCGTGTTCTTTTTCAATAGTTACCCGGGCACGAACATACCCCCTAAACATTGCCAGGCAGTCTGCCCGGGGAGATCCTCCCGCCACCCGTTCCCAAGACCCACGGATGGCGGATTTCGCCAGCCCCAGGAGCAAGTTGACTAGGACATCCTCATCCCTCCATGCCCCCTTCGGTGCTTCGTGATTCTTTCACCATTGCCCTACGAGGAAATTCCCGTATGTAATTCCAAAGTGCAGTTCCTCAAGTACTAAGATTACCACAGAACCAGTCGTACAAAAAAAAGCTCGCTTCATTCAGTCGCCATTGGGTTATGTAAACTGGAAAACAACAGTAGGCAGTTATTTGGCACCTTCCAGGAGACGTCTTGAGTTATTTGCATGCATCTCTGATGAAAAGGTCATCGACCCCGAAAAGTTAACGCGAAACGTTCTCTGTCTGTACATGAAGCCTAACCTATTTAGTGTTTACCTCAGAAGTAACTTTGCTAACGTGAGGTAATATTAATGCAGACTGCACAGTTCAAAGCTTTTTTTAAAAATCCTGGTATGACTCACTAAAGTTACGATGGGCAAAGTCAACCTGCGAGCAATTTGGCGACCTCCGACTGTGAGATCAAACTTGGCTCTGGGGCTAGTTCAAAGGTAAAGTGGAACTGCTACAAACGAGAAACCGAGAGAACATTTAAACAAAAAACAACCACTGGTGGAGTGAAACGCTGCCGCTGGTGGCCCTCTGACCGAGGAGCAGTGACTGGCACTCGGTACTGTGCCCAGAGTTGGCGCGGTGTCCTGGAAAAGGCTCAACATGGAGGCGGCCGGTCGGAAACGGGCTCTTCGCTGACGAAGTTTTTTTCCCCCACCATTGAGCTGAGTACGAAAACAAAAGGCCATCAGCGAACTGCTTGCGCGACTCGTGCTACTCGGAGGGGCTGGGAAAACCAACTCCATTCCCCACCTCTCCCTCCTCCTCTTGCACAGAGCCAGAACACCCCCCCTCCCACCCCCTGCGAGAGGATACGACAAAGGAAAATTCGCACTGAGCGGGTGCGTTTCATGTGGGGGGGATTTAAAATCAGCTCCCTCTCGCTCGCAAAGTTTGCAGCGGACGGAGCAGAGCCCGAAGTCGGCGGGCGGGCGGGCGAGGAGTGAAAGTTTCTTGGCCCCTGCAGGTGGGTCGTCGGGCCGGTGCGAGGCCGTGGTGTGAATGATCGGGATTCCTTTGTGTGCCAGCGGGTTCGGCGCTGCTGCGGCTGCGGCTGGTTCCGCGCACCGTCGCCCGGCCCGGCCGACCGGGGGCTCGATCCCGCGGACACAAAGGGATGTGGACTGACCCGGGGTGGCCGTCGGCATTGAGGGAGGACTCGAGCCCACCGACGATGCTTTCAAGGGGCATTTCGGGCGCGTGAGGAGGGCTGCGTCGCCGTGCTTTGTGTGCAGCCGCTGGTACAGTATCTCGGGGGTTTTGGATGGAGAATCGCCGTGCACCGCAGGCCTTGCTGGCTGGCCTTTCTGCTCGCTTCCCCTGAACCGCAGCGAACACACCCAACAAGCCCGACCAAAGTTTTGCTGCCTTCTGCTGAGATTTGCGACGTTTGGAAAACTATTTATTAAGGCAGACTCTGAAAGAAAATGAAATCTCGTACCGCAGACGTGGAGTTGTCAGGGGTAGTGTTACTGCTGGTGATCGGTGTTTGCAATGCCCTGCCGAGCGGTTGTAAACGTTTGAATGAGCGTCCGAAAATCGCGTCGAAACTCTCCTCAGCCGCATTCCCGGCGGCCTCTTCAATGACTGGGACAGGCGACAAAGTTGTTTGTACCAATTTGGAACTGACAGAGGTTTTCCCACTAGACACCCTCCCCAATAAGACAGTTACTTTGTAAGTATGGCTTTTTCCCAAGTTACCAAATAACATAAATCAGCCACAACAATTTGTATTGAAAAAGCTTGAAATTGCGGCGAAATTGACATAACATCGCCTTATGACGTGTTTCTGAGCATTTAATTCTAATATTTAGTAGGCCATTTAATTGTCAAAGCGTTATTGCTATTTACTGGAATCATAGTGACTTAGTTTCCGGCAAAAAAAATGTTAGGCAGAAGCTCGAGCCTTTATATAATGCATAAACATAGTCGAAAAACTGAATGATACTGGTGGTCATTAGTTAGGGGCGATGAGAAAGAATAAACCTAATCTAAACCTCGTAAGGGCAGTCTGTAATAGAAGGCTGTGGTTTAATGGACCACTTGAGGAGATGGAGGCCAGACATCAAAGGTGACATTTAAATGAGGAAGTACTGATGTGACTTTCAACTGAAGTTCTTCCCAGATCACTGTGAAAGATCTCACACCCATGATGACCATGCGAATGTTTATGGATGTAGGATCTTTCTCTGTTATCTTACTCAGAATTTATTTCTCAGCTCGCACTTTGTACAGATGATGAGCTCCTGTCGACGGTGCAAGTTTCTTGAACCCAAATTGTCTGCCGTTTTCGACATTTCTAATGTTCTTGAGTGGGTAATGATGTTCGGAGGAGGTGCTATGTGCATAATCTTTCAGTTTTAAAAGACTGCTCAACCCTCTACTGAACAAAATCTGGAGGAAAATCCATCAAAATGATGAAACACTTGAATGGTAGAGTTTGCACTTTTTAATATAGTATTCTTCAGCAGCACTTTTATAAACCTACTTAAAAGCTACTCGGTCATTTCCTGTAAGGGGGGATGGATGTCTAATCAACCAATGCATTATAGTGGAATTAGTTAGGCTTTACAGAAAATAATTTGCTGTGTTATGGGAGAATAGAATTGATGAGGTTGCATTACTAAAAGCTGGCTGGTGTAGATCCAGTAGAGTAAATGACAGTCCTACATAGATTACCAGTTTCATGAATTCCTATGACCACCTGATAAATGAAAGCCCCTTCACCATCATGTAATCATTTATAATATGTGCCAGATAAGCTTTGCGGGATTGTGATTTATTGTTTGGTAGAATGTCTGTAAAAATGAAGATTGGTTCTGTAATCTAGGAAAGCACAAACTTTTGTACTAAAATATTCACTTTTAAATGCTGCAGTCAACTAAGCACCCGAACCTGCTTTTTGGTTTAAAGGGACTGCACAATCCAAAAGATGTGCCTAAATGGTAAAGAGCAACCCTGTACCATTCAGCTCCTAGTGTTATTTCTACTCCGTTTCTGGTTTATCTGCACAGTGAACTTTATTTTTCAGATTTATTTCTGAATGAACTTTGTTCTCCACATGAATGACTTGCTAATTGCTCATGGCTGTAGGCTTTACGACATAATCTAGAGTAGTAGCTACACTTGGACTGAAATTTTGACTTTGCTGTATACATTTGCGAAATCTGAAGCTGACACATCAATTTCATATCTGTGATCTGTTTGACCATGATGTCCTTTTTCTGCTGCACATTATTTATCATTGGAATGAAGCTGGAATTGGTTGCAATCAGGTTGTATATTTAGCATGAATGCAGCCTAGAGTATTAACTGAAATGTATAATGTGGGGTATGAAGACTTTTCATGATAAATGAAATTTCTCTCTTGATTTTAATTGGTAAAATTCTACTTGACCAAGTCAGACAATACTTTAACCATTCCAGATTTCATTAACACCAATGTGGTAATTTTAATATAAAAAGATGGGTGAATTTTAATATAAAATATCTTACACATATCTTATAAATGTAAGTAGCTTTATTGCAGGCTACGTGAGCAGATCAAAACTCATTCCCTCCAGCAGCATAATTTGCGGCATCCAAACATGTCGATCTGATAAGCAAAGATTAGCCAATAATTGGAAATCTTTCATCACAAAGTATTTGATAAAATGCTTTTTATTAGATTGAAATTTTTGAACCTCATTCTGAAAATGCTCTTTTGGCCTTCGTTTGGAGAATCACGGTGCTTCTGTGGCCTTGATGATTGGACTTCCTGCACATTTCTGAAAGGGAGACGGAAAGGAAAGAAAATTTACTCACCTGAAGCTAGAGGATAACTGAGCAGTGACACTTGCAGAGGTTTACAGTTATTCTGACTATCAGAAATAGAAGATTTAATTCCAATTTTACATTGGTTGTCATTCAATGTGATCATGGCTGATCATCCACAGTCAGTACCCCATTCCTGCCTTCTCCCCATATCCCTTGACTCCGCTATCTTTAAGAGCTCCGTCTATCTCTTTCTTGAAAGCATCCAGAGAATTGGCCTCCACTGCCTTCTGAGGCAGAACATTCCATAGAAGGATTAGATGTTTCTGGTGAGGCATTTGGTTTTGATACTGGTCCACTGGTACAAAATGAACAAATTTAGGTGGTGAAATGTCAGAATTTTGTGACTACTTATTTGGAGGGTCTTCATAGTGGAGACGTAACTCCCTCTTCGCATTGCTAATCTTCAAGCAGAAGGTACAGGAGCCTGAAGAGACATGCTAAAGATTTCAGACAACTTCTCCTTCCCCCATCAGATTTCTGAATGTGCAATGAGCCCATGAACACTCCCTCAATATTTTTTCCTCACTTTTTGCACTATGTAGCTAGGGTGCCTTAGACTTTTGCACACTACTGTATTTGTAAATGTGGAGCAGAGAGCAAGTTTCTAAATCTGATGGATATTGAGACTGGTCAGGGTGGAGTGCTGCGGGAGTGTTGTGGGACAGGTGGCAGAGGGAGAGTGCCAGGGGTGGGGGGTTGGGGGTTGGATCCTGCCGGTGCAGACGCACCCAGCCCTCAGGCAAAGTCATTTGACTCCAAACAGTTGGTTAATTGATCATCACAGAATGCCTCTGGTGCTTCCCACTCCCTCCCCCCTTTCACTCTCAGTCCACAATAGACCCACATCAGAATCAGGTTTATCATCACTTATGTCATGAAATTTGTTGTTTTTTGTGGTAGCAGTACAGTGAAATATATAAAACAATTTGTGGCTTTTATTATGCATTGCAATGTACTGCTGCTGTAAAACAAATTTCACAGAATATGCCAGTGATATTCAACCTGATTCTGATTCAAGTCATTTTAGCAGCATTAGACTGTAACTAGTTCTCTAGTAAAATGACAACATTGCAGATATCTCGTTGTTGGGCCTTTTACTGCAAAAGGCCACATTGTGTAATTTTCCCTATGCATCATTCGCATTCCTGGGCTCCCTGGGGTTACTTGCCACCGTTATGGCTACTCCTGGAAGAGCAGGCGTTACTTTGGAAATCCCTGCATTTATTGGAAGTAATCATTCCTTTTCCAGTTTTGTCCTTCGTCTGAACTTTTAAGTGCATCCCACAATTTAGGTAGTGCCATAAGTGAATTCTGAAATCAGAACAAATGAAGTTGTTTGTGTTCTTTGACCTTCTAGATGGAAGGAATTGCCATCAGCTTCAGGCCAAGTGAGAAATAATTATGTAAATTCAGAACAAAATAGTCACTTGGGTAATGTCCTTTCAGTAAATAGATCTATTTTTGTGCCTTGGCTCATTTAAGGTCAAAATATACTTTCTCTAGTCTGATCCCAGTACAATATTTTAGCCCTGTTACTTTATATATTCACCTACAGGGATCTTGTTTCTGAGTGTGTAACTTTCCACTATTATTGTCTGCTTCAGTTTAGTTGAATAAGAACAATATGATCCATATAAAATTAGTTTGTAGTGTGCACAATTTAATCTGAATCGGATTCAAATCTTAATCTTAGATCTTGTCAAGTTACTTATTTCCATAATATAAAACATTTTGTGTTGCCGTCCAATTATTGAAGAATGCCAAATCTAAACTGCTCAGTTTAACAAAACCGCTTTCTTGTTCATTCGTGTTTAATGTCTGTGCTGTGTGCTGAACTCATTAATCTGAAGAGCTGATTCTAATGCAAGACATAGTAAAGGCGGAATTTGGAACAAAAGCTTGCATGAAAATGTTTTCATATCTGTTATTGTGTGAAAACTACTCCTGAAGCTTGTTCATTTTCATAAGCCATAGACATTGCCTTTCATGTTGGACTAAAACTAAGGAAGGGGTTGCCAGGCAATAGTAAAGTGTTATTAGTCAATGGGAGCTGCTCCAGTTCAGTGGTGGCAAATGGAATCCCACATTACTGTGGTTGCTGCTCTGTGTTATTAATGACTGTTCTGAGGATATTGTTAACAGATGATAACCGAGTGTGGGAAAGTGAGATCTCCAGATAAAGATAGTACGCAAAGGCATTTAGATTTGAACAAATGTGTTGGATCAGGATAAAGACAAAGTTGTATATATTTGTTTGAAGTTGTATTGAAGGGATAATGTGGTATGATGTTGTCAAGTTAACTTGTAGGTTGGAGTGTGTGTACGTGCTTTCAAATTGTACACAGTAGAAGGTAATCACTTATTTTACAAAGCTTTACTGAGCCTATTTAGAAGAGTTTTCCTTTTAAGCTAACTTGTTTATAAAAATATACAAGGTTATTTGAAATGTAACTAAATATTTGAAGGTACTCAGAATTCATAACTTCTAAAATGGAATATTGGAAATTAAGAATAATCGAAGGGCGACAAAAGATACAGATACTAAGTGTGCAGCTGAAATGGCAAATTACAATATACTTGTTTGGCTAAAGGAGTATGCTTGTAGAATTTTTCATGATGCATTTATTTTGAAATACCTGCTTTATAACTTTATTACCCAATATCCTCAATTAAGTTAGTGAAATTTATATTTGGTTTCAGGGATTGGGACTTCTTTTTATAGCTACACTAATCTTTTATCAATATTTAAAAGATCATCCTGGTTTATTGTCCAAGTAACCTGAGGCTGCAAAGGCTCCATACAAGTAGAATTCAACCTATGTCCTTTCCTGTCTCTTTCGAAAATTTTCTTTCTTTCTTCCTTTGTTCACTCATTCCCCTTCCTTCCCCTCTTTCTCATTATTGCTAGCAAGCTGATGTCAATATAACCATAAACTGTATTTTCTCTTAAGTGCAATTTTTAGAGTGCTGTGCCTACCCACATGTAAGGGACGGGAACAAAGCATACAGACAGGAGAGACATTATTCTCTGTCATGTCTGTGCCTGCTTGTTGTTCGACCAAACTAGAATGATATCCACTGTCCTGATCTTCCCTCAGACCCACCTGGCTTCCTTTGTTTACTTTTCAATTAAAAGGAAAAATGAGATAATGTCTGCCTCCATTCATTATGGTATAATTTTTATTTTTTTTCCTTGACTTCCCTTCCTGAATTTATCATTGGTCTCTCATCGTTTTTTATTTAGGGATACAGTGCAGAACAGGCCCTTCTGGCCCAACCCACCTGTTTAACACTAGCCTAATCAGAGGACAATTTGCAATGACCAATGAACCTACCAACTGGTATGTCTATGGGAGGAAATTGGAACACCTGGAGGAAAACCGTGCAGTAACGTACAAACTCCTTGCAGATAGTGCCAGAATTGAACCCCGAGTGCCCCAAGTTGTAATAGGGTTGTGCTAACTGTTAGGCTGTCATTATCTCTTCAAGAAAAATCAGTTAAAAGCTCCTGTTGCTCTATGCCTTTGTATAGACTTAATTATTTATTGAGTAGAATAGGCCTTTCTGGCCCCATGAGCGGCACCGTCTAGCAAACCCCTAATTTACAATGAGCAGACAACCTATCAACTGGTAGGTCTTTGGACTGTGTGAAGAAACCAGAGCACCTGGAGGTAACTCATGGACAGAACATACAAACTCCTTGCAGGCGCAGTGGGAATTGAACCCTGGCCGCCTGTACTGTAAACCATTGTGCTAACCACTACGCTACAGTGCCACTTATTTCCATATATATATATATATATATATATACATATGTGTGTGTGTGTGTGTGTATATAATTGTATATAGATAGAAATATTGTTCATGAATATTTTAGTGTTTATTTGCTTAAGTGCTACCTAGCTTTCGTTAAAGTAAAAATTCAATAGTGCCATGTTTTCCTGCTGCTCTTTGTCAGTTTCATGGAAAAATTTGTATCACTTGCATTGGGTTATCTATCGTGGGGTTAGTCCTTGCACAAGAACAGAAAATTCATTTGTTTGATTGAAAAAAAGTCCTGTGAGAAATCAGATTAGGTAATCGGTATGCTTTTAGTATTTGTGTTTAGTTAAATGAGTTAGATTGTAGATTTTTTTGGGCTTTTTTTTAGTTTCAGCACCATTCAGATACTATTACCACTTTCTCAGGTTTGACACCCTGCTAAACTGGGAACGTGGCTTAGCAGTATATCAAAGTATTCTTTTAGCCATTTCACTGAAGCTTCCGTGTGAGGTGTTGTTGCAGTTTTGACCAACTAGTTGATGATAGAAGAAAGATAAGTGCACACTTAGGCTACGTCCACACTAGACCGGATAATTTTGAAAACACTAGTTTCATGTAAAAACGATAGGTGTCCACACTATGCTTTTTAAAAAATATCTCTGTCCAAATTAAAATGGATATTTCAGTGAATACATCTACCAAAAACAAGCGACATAGTTGGTGTCTAATCTCGCTGTGAAAGTGCGCATTTGTGCAGTTACAGACTATAAAAACTTAAACGATGGACAGCTGTTGGCTCTCGTGCAGGAGGACTTAAGAGTAAAAAAACAAATACTGGAGCGTATGGAGCCAACCAACAGGGAGTTCACGGACAGTATGACCCAGCTGACGGCGAACATTGAAATACTGACGTCACAATCTGTTCTGGCACGTCATAACAGCGTTTTTAGATTTCTGCAGTTACCCCGTCCACACTGCTCTGGCCAAGCGGCATTTTCAAAATTACACACCCTGGAGAGTGTTTCTGAAAATCATCGGTTTCGGGGGATGAAAACACAGTTTTAGTGTGGATGGAGGGTAAAAACGAAGAGTAAGAGCTTTGGTTATGGATTTATCTGGTGTATTGTGGACATAGCCTCACTGTTTGGATTAGTAACGAGCCCCTTGACTTGTTTTCTGTCTACAATGAGGTGCAAAATAAGTATGGCTTGGAAATAGCCTTGTAATTCACTGTGTTCTTTGCACTGCATTTCAAACTACAGTTGACCCTCCTTATCTGTGGGGGATTGGTTCTGAGACCCCCCCCCGTGGATACCAAAAAACACGGATGCTCAGGTCCTTTATTTAACCTGTTTCAATGCAGTGGTCTTTAGGACCCAGCGGAACCCCGGACTTTATTTAACATGTCTCAGTGCGGTGGGCATTAGGACCCGGCGGTGCAGCTCTGAATGCGCAGTGTTTCTGTTCACGAAAATAATCATGATCACGATTGAAAATAAAGTGGAAGTAATAAAGTGATCAGAAAGAGGTGAAACGCCTCTCATTGGAAAAGCGTTAGGCTACGTCGGTCAACGATTGGAACAATTTTAAAGGATAAAGTGAGAAAGGCTCTGCCCTGATGAAAGCTACAATTATTACTAAGCAACGCAGTGGTTTAATTATTGGGTTTTGGGGTTTTGATCCTCCACATCAATCCGGCACAGTGGAGAGCACACTCGGGAGCGATCTGTCCCGAGTCCCGAGAACTTCAGTTCTTGAGCCCGGTGCTGAAACATATGTTCTTAAGCGTTTTATATGCATAGAAGGGTAAAATATATACTATATACTAAGACAAACGTTTGACTAACTGACGCTAAGTAATACCGGATGTACCTGTTCTGACTTACTTAGTAAGAGAACTTCCGACTTTTGTCGATCCAGATGCACGATAACCCACGCACATCCTCCCATATACTTTAAATCATCTCTAGATATAATACCTAATACAATGTAAATGTTATGTAAAATGGTTGTTATACTGCATTGTTCAGGGAATAATTACACGAAAAAAAAGTCTGTACGTGCTCTGGAACAACTGCTGGAAGAGCACTTCTGGGTTTTCGCGATTCGCGGTTGGTTGAATCTGCGCACGTGGAATCCATGGATGAGGAGGGCCAACTGTACTCTATTAAACACAAAACTGTTATTGACGTTGTGTTGCATCAGCTGGCATTCTTCATTTGTCCTCAACATGACTGACATTTGCAAGGCTGCATCTGTTGTGTTTGTATGTGGGTAGTGATTGTGCACCTACTTGTACCGCTACTCTAAATTTGTTATTGGATAAATAATTTTGGCTTTTATTGCCAATTTAAAAAAAAAATGCAATGAAGAATTTCTGAATTGGATTGTTGTCTGGCTTGAACTGTGAATGTAATGACATCTCTATTCCAGTCAGGTTCAATAATAGAGATCTCTTTTGAGGGTGATGATTTCGAACATTGTATAGTTTAAGAGGACAAACTTTTGAATACAGTATGTTCTTATTTACAATTTCTGGCGTATGCATTTCTCCTCATTATTGTTAATATACACTCAATGGCCACTTTATTAGGTGCAGGAGTGGAAGCCGGTGTGGCCTTCTACTGCTGCAGCCATCCACTTCACGGTTCGACATGTACATTCACATGTTCCTCTGCACACCGTTGTAAGGCGTTATTATTTGAGTTCCTGTCATTTAAACAGAATGGTCATTCTGCTCGGATCTCATTAGCGAGCTGTTTTTACCCACAGAGTTGCTGCTGACTGGATTTTTTTTTGTTTATTGCACCATTTTCTGCAAATTTGAGAGAAAGTTGAGTGTGACAATCGCAGGAAATCTGCAGTTTCTAATTTACTTAAACAACCCCATGTAGCACTGAGAGTCATTCCACCTTCAAAGTCATATTTCTTCCCCATTCTGATGTTCGGTCTGAACAACAATTGAACCTCTTGACCATGTCTGCATTGATTTGCTACCACATGATTGGCTGATTAGATATTTGCATTGATGAGTAGGTGTACCTAATTAAGTGGCCACTGAGTGTGCAGTTGCTATGTTTTCTTTTTGCAGATTACCCAAGTGTTTTTTTTAAATGGTTGAGGTATGCTTCCCTAAATGGCATTTAAAATCCAATTAAAACATTTTCTTCTATCTTTAAATGTAGAATGTTCAGCCTGTTCCTTTTGGTAAATCAAAGTGGTATTTATGATTGACCCATCCATTTTGAAGTGTTCGCTAATTTTCCCTGATAATTCAGAAGAAGTACCTTAAATAAATGCTTAGATAACTTGGCTAAGGTCACTATTTCTTCCTGATAAAGGTTATAGCTATGCTGCTGCTCAATCCTGTGGCTAAGATGTAAAAACATTACAATCTGACAAGAAGACCCCTCTCTATCTCCTATATTTTTACAGCTTTGTCTTTATCTCATGCAGGCACAATGGGTCAGATTGTCCCGTTGCCTGTGGGTATCCTCACCCTTGCACTGATCTGATAGCCACACTTAAAATTTGTAACTGCATGGTTCCAATTGAGTCCAGACAAATGGAGAAACCACAAGATAACTCGGTCTTCGGCAGTGGGGATCACTGGCCTCCAGTGCACACAACACCTTCACCCCTACCTCCTTGGAATGCCCTGATGGTATTTTTTTTTTGCAACTCATGACTTTCAAAGCATTTGTACCATTTTTGTATGTTTGTGATAAAAGAAATTTAAGAGTAATTGTAATAGGTTTTAGCAATAACTTCACTCACCTCAACACTGAACTGATCCCTCAACTTCTGGACTCGCTTTCAAGGACTCTACAATTCATTCTCAGTATTATCTATTTATTTTTTATATTTGTTTTTATCATATTTGCACAGTTTGTTGGTCTTTACATGCAGTTTTTCATTGATTCTATTGTGTTTCTTTGTTCTACTGGGAATGCCTGCAAGCAAATGAATCCCATGGTAACACATAAGTACTTGAAATAAAATTTCAAAGTAATTTTTTATTTAAAGTGTCTAGCCATGAGTGAGGTGCGGGTGGACTGGGCAATACGGAATTTAATGCAGACAAGTGAGTTTGCACTTTGGCAGGGCATACCAGGGTAGGACCTGCACAGTGAATGGTAGGGCATTGAGGTAAGCAGTAGAATAAAGGGATCTAGGAATAGAGAGCCATGGCTCTGTGAAAGTGATGTTACAAGTACATAATCATAAAGAGAGCATTTAGCATATTGACCTTCATATATCAGAGCATTGAATACAGGAGCTGGGATATTGAAGTTGTACAAGATGTTGATGAGGTCTAATTTGGAGTATTGTGTGCAGTTCTAGTTAGGTACATACTGGAAAGATATCAATAAACTTGAAAGAATGCAGAGAAAATTTGCAAGGTTGTTGCTTGGACTTGAGGACCTGATTGACATGGCAAGATAAATGGGTTATGACTTTTATTCCTTTGAGTGTAAGAGAATGTGGGGAGATCTTATTGAGCTATACAAAATTATGAGAGGTATAGATAGGGCAAATGCAAGCAAGCTTTTTCCACTGAGGTTGGGTGAGACTAGAACCAGCAATCAGAATCAGTTTTATTATCACCAGCATACGTCATGAAATTTGTTAACTTAGCGGTAGCAGAACAGACATGATGCCTGAAAGATGTGCACCAGTCTAATTGTGGCCATTTGACTAGTCCTGATTTATTTACTCCATCACTGGCAACTTTGCCCTTGGGTGGCAAAGACATTTCTCTAAAAAGTTGTTCTCTTGGTATCTCATTCTAGCTAAAATTCTTTCCAATCTTTGATTCTTAAAACTTAATTCATTGACCAAGCTGTGACTGGTCATTCATTTTTTGGGCTATGGGCATTGTTGGTAATGCCAGCATTTGTTGGCCTTTCTTTGAGAAGGTGATGGCAAGTCATCTTGAAATATTTTAGGTGAAGGTATTTCTACTATGCTGTTGAGTGACTTTGAAGGAATGGCACTATACTTTCAAATTGGAATGGTGTGTAATTTGAAAGGAAAAACAATGGAATTACTAATGTAATGTGTTTTATGATACAGTAGCCTAGGATATTTTGCCCCTTGCATCTAGGTATTATACACTGAACTTGGCTTGCTTCATGACCCCACCCCTTTGTAACAATATTGTGAAGGCTCAGTATTTTATGCAGATGTAATGTTTTCAACATTTATGTTTTAATTCTGATTTCCACCATATGCAGTTATTTCTGAATTTCCACTTCTATTTGTTTGTAGAAATGATCCCTATCTTGACTTGAAAAGTCATGCTCTTGACTCCAACCAAGTGTTAGGCTCCTGACAATTAGGAATGGTTTCTCCCTGTCTATCCTTTGAGATTCCCTAATATCTCAAACTTCAAATGAAACTGCTATAAGGTTTACCTTGTAATCCAGCATAAATTACACATATTTGCATTAGATAGAAGGCAGTTAAAGCTGTTATTCATATAGATTCTGCAGATGCAGGAAATCCAGAGTAGCACAAAATTCTAGAAGAATTTAGCAGGCCAGGCACTATCTATGGAAAGGAATGAAGTACCCTGATGAGAGGTCTCATCCGTAAAGTCAGTTCTTTATTCCTTTCCATAGATGCTTCCTGACCTGCTGAGTTCCTCCAACATTTTGTGTGTTAACTCACACATTTTTTAAAAATAGCTTGTTCAATTATGTATCCCTGTACTGAAAATCATCTTGGTGCTATATTTTGATTTAAATATATATAATAGAAATATGTAGAACTAAGAAAATTAGTGTAGAATTTCTGACAATCAGTGAAGTTAGATAACAAGAGGAATCCCTTTTGCATTTTATGGCAATTTTTATTCTCTAAATCTTATTGAACATTGTGAATTAACTATAATAGATGATTATTGACCATGGGGTCACATGGCAAGTTGTGTAAACTCTATAATTTTTTAATGTGTATCTATTGTTCGAATGGAGTATTTGAGTAGGACCACTCCTTGAGGAAAAAAAAATTGTGAGGTTTATAATTCTTCACTTTTATTAAATCTGGGTACATTGATAAGCAGTTAAATGAATGAAGAGATGATTACTTTGGATCAAATCTTGCTGGTGACTGATGGTAATTCCATGCTGTAACCTGCATAACTGAAGGTAAGTTCTGAGATCTGCAAGCGTATTTACCATGAGATTCCCCACAATTGCAGGAGAATTTGCTCACAGATAGCTATATATTATCTGATATAACAGAAATTTCATTGGAGAGTTTGCAGTTGCACGAGAGAAAAGGAAGAATAAGGCAACTGCATTTTCTTTAATCGTATTTGCAACAAGATTTTTAAAATTTATTTTAAAAAATCAAATGGTTAACATTTTTCTGTTTTGTATATAAAGTGGATGCTGGTTAATTGTGTCATTTGTTAATCAGGCAGCAGCTTCTTTGGGGCAACTCTTAAATAATCAGGACAATAGCTGGGATTTATTTGGGTCACTATGCCGCAGAATTGGGACAGGAGACTCTGGCTGAAATGTTTCTAACTAGTGTCAGCCATGTGCTTTAGGCACTACGTCGTGCTTAAAGTGAACAGTTTTTATATAGCGTCAGTTGCATGTGTTCGTGTTTTAATTAAAAAATGATTTTTGTCACTGATAGTTGATGAGAAATTAGCAGTAAGACAGTTCAGATCTATACTGCTCTCTGTGGTTTCAAGCATTCAGACTTGGAGATGTCAGAAATGATTTTGCTACTTCAGCCAGTTAGGAATTACGAAGAATTTGAAAATATTGACAATCATTTTGAATATTACAAGAAAACTGAAGATTTGGTGGGATGCAATGTCAGAAGCATTATTTCAGGCAGTTCATTGTCTGCACTAGGTGAATACTCTGATTTTGTGCGTTTGCAGTCAGTCAAAAGAACGTGGAAATGGACACTGGATTAATTCCATGAAACTTTTTGTCTAAATGGGGCAGCCACTTAAGTTGGCCAAAATGTACTGTCCCAGTTAATGACAATCCACTCTTACAATGTCAAGGAGACAGCTAAGGCATAAAACACTGAATATTTCTCCTCTGTCCTATTTATTTACAAGTTTAGGTCTCTGTTTTGTTTCTATTTATATCAGCTATTTCCATGCCACTTTCATTTTGATTAAACATTTAGTGCCATGTTGTACAATTTTGGAAATAGGACCCACAATTATTGTTTAAGATATAGTTTAATATGTGCCCTTTATTTCTAAAAAGACCATACACATTTAAATTTTAATGTGGTTGCAGAAAATGTTGATCTTTGTGGCAGTTTAATGTTCTAAAACACACTATTACTTGAAAAATTATCTTGATTTGAATCATTGTAGCACTCCTGAAAAAGAAGCTCCAATTAAAAGATGATAATTTTTTCTTTTTTCAGTGCCTTACTGTCTGTAGCCAGAAAAAGTATAGCTAGTAAGTTACAGTTTCGGGTAACAAGCCTACTTCATCACACTCTTGCTGCTAAAATTGTGAATCAATGTGTGGGAAAGCATTATCCTGTTTTGATCATCCAAATAACCTCTATTGGCAGTGTTCCGGAAGCTACTCTGTCAGCATTTGTGTTTTATTGTTTACATTTATTTTCTTTGTGCACTTGGCTGACATGAAATCAATCGTGAAATTTTCAACCATCTTTAATATAAATTCTGAATGTGAATAATTGGTAGGCTGCAAAATGTTTTGGATTACAAGACAAAAAAATAATGATCACCCTTAGTTTGATTTTATGTCTTGAACAGTTTTTAAAATTAATTAGCAAGGTTAGACACTATCTCTTTCATTATAAACTTGACATATGGCCAGATTAAACTGTTGAACATGTAAAATCTTTAGTGCAATTAAATCCATTAAAATGGTTTTGAAAATAAAAGGCCATGTAAAAGGCCACTGTTGCAATAAATAGCATGCTTTTTTTGTTGAACGAGAGCTTATTAAACCATGGAAATGCAAGAGGCTGCAGATGTTGGAATTTGGAGCAGCAAACAAGATGCTAAAGGAACTCAGTGGGCTGAACAGTACCTGTGGAGGAAAATGGACAGTCTGCATTTCAGGTTGAGATGCTTTATATTGACTGTTCCATAGTTAGTCAAATATCACCGAAATGGCTGGCTCCAGAGTCTGCATCAACTGTTGAGCATCCATTTATATCAATCCTATACTAATCACGTTTTAATCTACCTCCATTCTTGTCATTTGCCCCCACCCCTATGGATTCTATCACTCAGAGGCTATTTGCAATAGCCAGTTAATCCATCAACCTTTGACATGTCAATGATGATTTAGGCTGCTTTGTCTTTAGTTCGATGGGAGGAGCATCCATTCAGGAAGTGGGGAATATTTATTTGATCATACTCTGGATTTGTGTCTTGTAGTTGATAGGTATTGGGCTGCCAGGAGGTGAGTCAGTTGTTGCTGGGTACCCAACTTGACCTAGTTTTGGCGCATCAACATGTGTATAGCTGGTCATGCCATTGAACAGCAGCTAGACTGTCTTTTACTGGATGGCTATTGTCTGGCTCTTTAAAATGTCATTAGACACTTGACACTGCCTGTGCTTGAATGTTATCTGGTCGTGCTATATCCAGGCACGTACTTCTAAATCTGTTTAGGAGTACCATGTAGGAATGGAACACAATCCAACTTTTGGTGTACTTCTTCACTTTTGACTTTATGATGGTAGATCATCTGAAGATGATTGGGTCTAGGACATTGCCCTGAAGAGCTCCAACCAGGAAGTTCTGGGTCGGGGGTAATTGATCTCTATTGTCAGGTATGCATCTGAATGTTTGATTATTTTTTTTCCTTGATGTCCATTGGCTAATTTTACCAGTAAACCTGCTCAAATGCAGGCTTAATGTTGTAAGTAGTTTGCTTCGTAACATCTCTGGAATTAAGCACTTTGGTCCATTTTAGATTATTAATTATTTAGCATCCACAAGGAATCTGCGGTTTTCATGACTGAGCCATTGCTTTATTCTTTGTAGTCCTGGTGTTAATTACTTTAATGAAGTTCATTCCAGAAGGGAGGTGGCATTCATTCTGAGCATTAGATTGATCTAGTGTTGGTAGGACGCATGGATGTCGAGCAGTTTGCTGTCCTGAAAGGGAAGTTTGTATTCAACCAGCTTCTAGGAAGAGGTCTAACGTGTTGCTTGCTTACTGATTTGCTCACTTGCAGACCTTAGCAGGTGACTTACAATCTGAGTCCAAGTCCGATACTGCCTCATGCACCTTCTGCCTGCTGTACGAAGTTAATTCTGAATCCACGCAGACAAGTGTCCCTGGATCCCTTGCCTTTTGACTTGAATCAGTTTACCATAGGGAAACTTGTGAAACATCATATTAAAACCCATACAGATCACACCACTTCTCTATCTTTTGTCAATTTGTTTTGTCACTTCCTCGAAGAATGCCATCAGACCTGCCATAATCAGACATAATCAGAAAAGCTTCTCCAAATGCTAATACACCCAGTCTCTAAAAATCCTCTGCAGTAGCTTGCCCACCACTGATACAAGACACACTGGTCATGATTACCAGGGTTATCAATATTAATTTGAACAAAGGAATATCATTTGTCACCTTCCAGTCTACTGGTGCTACTGTAGCCGGTGAGGAAGCAAAGATCATTGGCAAAGGTAATGTCATCTCTTCCCGTAGTAACCTGGGGTTATTTCTTATCTGACCCCGGGCCCTTATCCTAATGCTTTTCCACAGGTCTGGCACATCCTCTTTCTTAACGTCAACCTGTTGCAGCATATTAGCCTGTTCTACACTGACCTATCATTTGTCAAGGACTCTATCACTGGTGAATACTGAAGCAAAGTATTCATTAAGGACTATCAATGTTCCTTCTTCTATCCCTGATAGGCCTTACCCTCAGTCTACTCACCTCCTTGTTCTTCACGTATGTGTATTAGACCTTGTGGATTAATCCTATTTACCAAGGCCTTCTCATGCCCCTTTCTAACACTTCTGTGTCTATTAAGTACCTTTCTGACCACCTTCTAGCTCTCGAGACGCTAAGACTCATTGCTTCCTAATCCTTAAAACCTTCCTGAACCTCCATGGGGCAATTGATCTACAACCACATGTGAGTATTTCTAAGAAACTTCCATATTTCTGTGATACATCTGTTTCCAATTTATGCCTAGTATCATCATAATTTGCCTTCCTCTTAACTATTTTCTCATACAGTCTGCTCCTGTCCTTGCCCCAGGCCATGGTAAATGTCATGGAGTTGTGGTCACTGTCCCCAAGTGCTGAACCCTCACCGCATCCCCCCTCCCAAAAAAAAATCTGTCACGTGACCAGGGAGCCACAGGCAATCCCCAGGTTACGTGTGAGTTCCCTTCCTGAGTCCGTCTTTAAGTCGGATTTGTACATAAGTTGGAACAAGTACATCCGGTATTATTTAGCGTCAGTTAGTCAAACGTTTGTCTTAGTATATAGTATATATTTTACCTTTCTATGCATATAAAACACTTAAGAAACGTATGTATTCCAATAATTAAACCACTGCGTTGCTTAGTAATAATTGTAGCTTTCATTGGGGCAGGGCCTTTCACATGCTCCATTATTCTCACTTTATTCGTTATCCTTTAAAATTGTTTCGATCGTTGACTGACTGTAGCCTAACACATTTTCAATGATCGATGGCATTTCACCTCTTTCCAAACGCTTTATTATTTCCACTTTATTTTCAATTGCGATCGCTTCCCGTCAGTGGAACAGAAACACTATGGGCGGTGGGTCCCGAGCTGTGCCGGCTCCCGAGGTCCGCTGGGTCCTAAGGACCACAGTACTGAATTCCCCGGGTCCTAAACTGCACTGCACTGAGACAGGTTAAATGGGACAAATTGGGGGTTGTGTTGGGTTTGGGTATTTGATCCTCCATAATATTCCGCATGGGAATTTAAACTGGAGGTGGCAGTTTATTTTATGAGGTCGAGTTGCGAGCTCGACATCAACCCCGCATGGATGGTATGGGAGTCACTGGATCAACATCAACCCGGCACAGGGGCGGTCTGTCACTAAATCAAACTTGGGAACCTCCGTACTCTAGCCTGGTGCTGATCTGACCGCGCCACCAGCCAACCAGAATGGGGGGGGGGGGGGGGGGTCAGGGTGAATCTTAATAAGAAAAATTTAAGCCAAATACAAAGTTAAACACTCAACACAGTGTCGATGGCAACGACTTAAAATGGCGGACGGCATCGCGATCCGACTTAAAATGGCGGACAGCGTTCTCCTTCCTCGGTTTGTAAGAACGAGTTGTCCGTAAGTCGGACGTTTTGTAACTCGGGGACTACCTGTACTAGATCCAGAGACGGAGGGAGGTACAGGAGGTGGGGGTGACTTTGGTAATTGGGGTAGTATCACAGCTGCAGAAAGTGATGACATCCGAAGGGACTGTCTACTGAGTTAGTGTGGGTAGAAGTCAGAAACACGAAGGTATCAATCACCATATTGGGAGTATTCTATAGACCTCCCAATAACAACAGAAGCACTGGGAGGCAGATTTTGGAAAGGTGCAAAAATAAGTTATTGTCTGATGTGACTCAAACTTCCCTGATATAAATTGGTACCTCTTGAGTGCAAAAAGTTTGGATGTGGCAAAATTTGTTGTGTGTCCAGAAAGATACCTAACACTGTATGTAGACAGGCCGACGGGAGGAGATGCCTTACTGAATCTTATACTATTAATTATTCATGTTCCCGATACTTCTCACATTAGAGACATTTCAACCATGCAATTGTCTGCCTGTCCTTTCTCAGTCTCTCTACATGTAGCATCTACCTTTATAACAAATACCCAAGGGTTTCTTGATACACTAGATGAACTGGACTGCTGATTGGGAGAATGCAAAAAGTGGGGACTGGATTTTGTGATAAACTATTTGTGGTGCTTGGACATAATGGTCTTGTTGTACTCTTGTTTCCCCTGTCCTGGAACATCTAACGATTACATGTCGACTGTTCTACTTACCAAGAGAGTTCTCTTCTGTGATCCTGACCGCCGTTTGCATACTGCCAAAGGACGATGTTAAGCAAGTGCTTGAGGTACCAGTGCAGCAAACAGCGAACAAGAAACAGCATAACCTGACACCTTTCAAATCATTGCCCGGGACTTCAGCCAGGCTTGCTTGAAGAAATCTCTACCTAATTATCATCAACATGTTGGAGTCGTTTGTTAAGGATGTGCCTTCAAGTATCTTGAAACCACATGATTAAAATAGGCTGCAGTCAGCATGTCCTCCTTGAGGGAAAATCTTGCCCGACAAATCTGTTGGAATTCTTTGAAGAATTAACAAACAGGATAGATAAAGGAGAATTGGTTGTCGTTATGTATTTGGATTTTCAGAAGGCCTTTGACAAAGTGCCACACATGAGGCTGCTTAACAAGCTATGAGCCCTTAGTATTACAGGGAAGATATTAACATGGATAAAGCAGAGGCTGATTGGCGGGAGGCGAAGACTGGGGATAAAGGGAGCCTTTTCTGATCGGTTGCTGGTGACTAGTGGTGTTCCACAGGCGTCTGTGTTGGGACCGAATGTTTTTACGTTATAAGTTAATGATTTGGATGATGGAATTGATGGCTTTGTTGCAAAATTTACAGATGATATGAAAAGGGATGGAGGGGCAGGTAGTTTGAGTAAGTAGAGAGGACCTAGACAAATTAGGAAAATTGGCAAAGAAATGGCAGAGGAATACAGTGTCGGAAAGTGTATGGTCATGCACTTTGGTAGAAGAAATGGTTGGCTACTTTCTAAGTGGAGAGGAAATACAAAAAAGTGATGCATAAAGGGACTTGGGAATGCTTGTGCAGGATTCTCTAAAGGTTAATTTACAGGTTGAATCTGATGTGAGTAAGACAAACATAATGTTAGCATTCATTTCAAGAGGGCTAGAATATAAAAGCAAGGATGTAGTGTTGAGACTTCATAAGGCACTGGTGAGTCCTCACTTGGAATATTGCAAGCACTGTTGGGCCCCTTACCTTAGAAAGGATGTGCTGAAAACTGGAGAGCATTCAAAGGAGGTCCATGAAAATGTTTCTAGGTGTGAACGGCTTGTCCTATGAAGAATGTTTGATGCCTCTGGGCCTATATTCACTGGAATTTAGAAGAATGAGGGGTGGCCTCATTGAAACCTATCAAATGGTGAAAGGCCTTGGTAGAGTGGATGTGGAGAGGTTGTTTCCTATGATGGGAGAGTCTAAGACTGGAGGACACAGCCTCAGAACAGAGGGGCATCCTTTTAGAATGGAAATGAGCAATTTCTTTAGCCAGAGCGTGATGAATCTGTGGAATTCTTTGCTACAGGCACCTGTGGAGGGCAAATCTTTATGTATATCTGAGGCAAAGATTGCTGGATTCTTGATTGGCCAGGGCTTGAAGGGGTATAGGGAAAAGGCAGGAGATTGGAGTTGAGAGGAAAAATAGATTAGCCATGTTGAAATGCTTGATCAGACTTGATGGGCCAAATGGCCTAATTCTGCTTCCATGTCTTATGTCAAATGCAGCAGCAGGCATCCCAACACTCTTACTAATCCCAAGACCTTATTTCAGGAAGTCTGACCACATGGCTGTTGTCTTCCCTGCATACAGGCAGAGACTAAAGAGCAAGACTCCTGAGATGAGGACACTCGAGAGGTGGCCGGGGTGAGGCAAAGCAGCGGCTATGGGATTGCTATGAGCTGATAGACTGGCCATGTTCAAGGACTCATCGGATGTTCTGAATGACTACATATCAGTTGTCAGGATTTCATGAAAACAGTCCTGGACGAGTGTATTCCCCAAAAAAAAATCATTCGGTCTTCCCCAACCAGAAGCCCGGGATGAACCATGAAATCAGCAATCTGCTAAGGGCCAGATCAGAGCCATTCAGGTCTGGTGATCCAAGTAAAATACAAGATGTCTAGTTAGTTTCCTGAAACCCATCTCAAGTGCAAAGTGGCAATTCCGGACCAAATTTGAATCACTGACAGATCCTTAACAGCTGTGGCAGGGCTTGAGTGGTATTATTTCCTACCAAGGGAAACCAAGTGAATAGGTGATGACAGGGTTTTCTTCCCAGATGACCTCAATGCCTTTTATGCTTGCTTTGACCATCAAAAAATGGAGACACCTTCATGAGCAGCCACAGTTCCCCCCTACCCCCCCCCCCCCCATGACCCTGTGATTTCGCACTCCGAGAGTAATATGAAAGCATCCTTCAGGAGCATGAACACATGGAATATATTGATTTGATTTGACTTTATCTTAAATCTTTCACAGACATGGGTAAAAATCTTTATGTCTCTGTCTAAATGTGCAAATTATAGTAATTTGTAACGCTATATACAGTAAGATGTACAACAGAATGGTCAATATAGCGGCCCAGATGGGTACCTGACAGATACTAAAGACCTGTTTTGAATCACTGGTTGAAGGGTTCACTTATGTCTTTAAACTCTTTGTCAGTCTGAGATACCCACCTACTTCAAGTAGGCTTCAATTATACCGGTGCCTAAGAAGAATGTGGTTGCCTGCCTCAATGACTATCGTCCAGTAGCACTTACATACACTATGATGAGGTGCTTTGAAGTGCTTTCCTGCCTGAGAAGCGACTTGGATTCACACCAGTTTACATACCATCGCAATAGGTCAACAGCAGATGCCATTTCATTGGCTCTTTGCTTAACCATGGAACATCTGGACAGTGAAGATCCGTACATCAGGATGCTCTTCATTGACTGCAGCTTAACATTCAATACTATCACCCCCACAAAACTATTCAATAAGCTCCAAGTCCGAGGCCTTCTACCTTTGTACAATTTGATCTTGTTTCCTCACTTACCGACATTAGTCAGTTCATATTGGCAACAGCATCTCTCCTCATTCACCATCAGCACAGGTGCACCACAAGGCTGTGTGTTTAACCTCCTGTTCTACTTGCTGTACATCTATGACTGAGGCTAAGCACAGTTTCAATGTCATATACAAGCTTGCTGACAATACCATTACTTCTTCTTGTGCCCTTGACTCCTGGTGGAGCCGTCGGGGTGCCTTCATGACAAGTTTTGCACCAGTCTGTTCCATCTGTCATGTGTGCCAGGGCTTGGGTCACTCCAAATGTTTTCCCTGTCAATTCTTTAAAGTTGTCTGTCCATCTTTTCCTCTGTCTGCCTCTCCTTTTCCTCTCCACAGTTCCTCGTAGAATGGTCTTTGCAAGGCCACTGGATCTTGTTACATGGCCATACCATTTCAGCTTTCTTTTCACAATTGTGAGAGGGTCTTCATGGGGGCCAGTGTGGTGCTGGATGGTCTTGCGGACCTGCTTGTTTGTGATATGGTCCAAGTATGAGATACACAAGATGTTGCGATAGCATCTCATTTCCAATTCCTGTATCTTCCTCTGTAGCTTTGCTGTGAGGGTCCATGTCTCGCATGCGTACTGGGAGATGGAGAATACCAATGCACGCAGGAGTCTGATCTTGTACTTCATGGTGATGTTGCTGTCCTTCCATATTGTCTTGAGTTTGGATCGTGCAGTCATTGTCTGTGTGGTTCTTGCCAGGACTTCAGGTCTTGATCCTTCATCACTGATGATTGCCCCCAGGTATTTGAACTGCTGCACTGTCTCAAATTTCTGATCATGGACGGAGATGTCTGTTGTGATGGCATCGTTGGCATTTGCCATGAGCTTGGTTTTCTCGGCACTTATTTCCATTCCAAACTTTGTGGAGGCTCTGTCAAGATGGCTGATCAGGTTGGCCAGTTTGGCCTCTTTTCCTGCAAGTCCATCAACGTCGTCAGCAAATCTTAGGTTTGTGATGTTCCTCCCTCCGATGCTGACTGTGCCCACATGATCTTCAAGGGCATCACTGATGATCCATTCCAGGAAGACATTGAAGAGAGTAGGGGAGAGGAGGAAGCCCTGATGGACTCCTACAGAGGTATGGAACCACTCCCCGATGGTGCCTTGAGCGAATACTGCTCTGGTTGCCTTGGTGTAAAGCTGATGGATTGCATGAATCAGCTTCAGCCCCATGTTGAATTTCTTCATGGAGGCCAGACTCTGGCAAACGCCTTCTCGAAGTCTGTGAAGATGTGGTAGAACTCTCTCTGGTGCTGAAGGTTGAAAATCTGCTCAGTGGTGATTCTGCCCTTCCAGAAGCCTGCTTGCTCCTCGGCAATGATGTCTTCTGCCTGAGGTCTCAGTCTGTTCAAGATGATTCTGATCATTACCTTGCTTACGTGGCTGATCGAACTGATTGTATGGTAATTCTGGCAAAGTTGGAGATTGCTGTTCATGGGAAGCACAATGATCAGCGACTGAGTCCAAGGTGTCGGCCATTCACCGATCAGTCGGATCTTATTGCAGGTGGTTGTAAGCATGTACAATACCTCTGTCATTAGCCAAATCAAGTGTTGTGACAAATCAGCTTAGAGGAGGGAGATTGAAAATCTGGCTGAGTGGTGTCACAACAGCAGCCCTCTCACTCAATGTCTATTGGACCAAGAACCTAATTATTGACTACAGGAGGAGGGAACTGGAGGTTTCCTCATGGGGGATCAGAGGTGGAAAAGGTCAGCAACTATAACTTTGGGTCTGTCATCTGTCATTTATCATCTTGGATCTGTCCTTTGTCCACCACTTAAGTGCCATTTCAAAGAAAACATGCCTTCACTTTCTTAGAAGTTTGTGTAGATTCGGCATGTTGTATAAAGCTTTGACAGACTCCTATAGATGTGTGGCAGAGAATGTATTGACTGGTTGCATTATGGGCTGGTAGGGAAACATCATTCTTTGAAAGGAAAAGCCCACAAAAAATTAGTGGATGCAGCCCAGTGGAGCTCAGGGAAAGCCCTCCCCACCATTGAACACATCTACATGGAAATCAGCATCCATCATCAAGGACCCCCTCACCCCCGGGCTATGCTCTCTTCTCACTGCTGCCATCAGGAACTAGGTACAGGAGCCCACACCACCAAGTTCAGGAACAGTTAATATCCCTTAGCCGTCAAGCTCTTGAACAAGAAGGGATAACATCACTCACCCCATCACTGAACTGTTCCCACAACTTGCGGACTCACTTTCAAGGATTCTTCATCTCATGTCCTCTATTCATTGCTTGTTTGTTTATTTATTTACTTTTTGTGTTTGCATTTGTTGTCTTTGCACATTGATTGTCTATCCTTTGATTCTGTTGTGTTGTGTTTACTCTGAATGCCCACAAGCAAAAGAATCTGAGGGACGTATATGATTACATTTTTGTACTGTACTTGGATAATTTACTTTGAAATGCGCCATCACTCTGCTTTCCAAACCCCAGCCCAACCTAGTTTAAACTTTGTATTAAATCTTCTAATTTCAAGTCACTCGCAACCCCTGTATTTCTTACCCACTTTCACCTGCTCACACACGTTCTCTCTTCTTCTATTCTTCTTTTCCATCTCTCTCCCTTTGCTATCTAGGCTCTTTCTCCCCTGCTTGGGTTGTCTTCTTTCTTCTTCCTTGACTCACCATTCCTAACCCCTTCCTTGCTTTGTTCCATCACTCATCATTCCCTTATCTGGTTCTACCTACCACTTATGAGCCTCTGTCTCTACATTCTTCTGTGTCCCTTCCCCACCTGGCTCCCTGTGACAATCATTTCATTCCCACCCCTGATCTGATTCCACTTACCCAGCCCTCCTTTCTCAGTTTCTGGCTAATTTACCTCGTGCGGCAACAAGTTTTCTTTTGTTCCAGGTTCTAGCATCTTCAGTCTTGGCTCCAGCAAAAAAAATACTTGGAGAATGTCAACCCCTGCCCACCATTCCCAACCCTTTAAATACCTGAAGTACTCAAATCTCTGGTTATTTTTAGATTGGTTAATCTCACATTCCACTGTATGTAAACCAAATATAGCTTTCTGTTGAAAAGAATATGACCCTGGGATTTGTTTCCTTTAGAGACAGGCCCGATGACAAGTTATTATGTAAATGTGATTTGGAGTTTATAGGTAATAAAATGTTAGGAACAATTGGAAGGAAGCTTCTGTGCACAACTATTAGGAGAACTATGGTGCTGATACTGAAGAGCCAATTTTTGCATTTCTGAGATATAGAGAGGAACTTAATTACAGTGTTACGTATTGAACAGAACATTTACATGCATATAGAGCATGTGCACACATAGGCATATTGAAAGTCTGATTTTATTTTTAAGTTGTCTGGTATTTCAGTGATAACTTGGTATTCCGAACACAATTTTTTTCAGACCCCCTCTTGCAGATTAGACAAACTAATAAATCTGCATGGAAATTGTTACTTAATTGAACTGTAATATACTCCTTATTAAAATTGATGGAGCATCTCAAATCTTGTATTGAAGGTGAAAGACGAGGTTAAGTTTCTAAATCAGAATCAAGTTTAATATCACCGGCATATATCATGACATTTGTTGTCTTTGCAGCAGAAGTACGTGCAATAAATAATAACAGAGAAAAAACAGTATGGTTTAATGCTCACCAAACATAGTTAAATGTACTTTTATGTGAAATATTTGTTAATTTTCATTGATGAAAGGTTTTTATGCTTGGTTTTATGCCACAGCAGTTTTTTTTTCTGTTGAATAATGACTTTTCTCTCAGATTTGGATATTTGCTGCAGAAATGTAGGTTTTCAGGCAAGTACGTACTTGCATTATAGATCAGAAAAATATTTTAAGAGTGCATTGAACTAGCGCGGTTGTGTTCCACTCCCGGGAAAAAATAATAATTGTAAGGTGAGGCAGTTTATTTAGTTTTTAAAAATTACTGAATATTCTAATTACTCACACCGTACCTCCAGGGTAACAATTGATAGCTTCCTGTGTAATTATGTGCTACTGAAATTTGTACACCATAATTAACTGGTGGAAAGCCTCTAGCTGTGAGTGTGTAAATCCTAGTAATGTGCACCTGCAGGGGATATCTGCAGCTGTGAGCCTGGGGATTGAACTCAGTGTAATGACCTGCAAACTGCACAATTAAAATTACTTTTTCTTTGATTTAGAAATGCTGCAGGGTGGTCCTGATTGCTCTTTTATAGATCCCCTTTTAGCAGAACTCAGTCACAATTTCGTATTGAATTCAATGAAAGGAAGTAACATGTATCACTGTGTCTGCCTTCTCTTTCTTAGGACAGTAATTATGATTAACTGCCTATAATATGAGTCTATCTCAAGCTTTGGCAAGATATTTCTCACCTAATCAATGTCCCAGATGTTGGTGCCATATTAGATTATAATATTGCTGTTGCTTAGTTCTAATTCTGCAACATTAACAGTGCTTCATTTCATCAGCAGAAACTTTCATCAATACTTGTTGTTACATTAGAATTGTCAAATCTGGATGTATTTTTCCTCCAGACACTTGAGGTAATTCAAAACACTGCCTCAAGTCCATTCCCTCATGATTTACTGCTTTGTCTAATTCCCAATTTAAGTAAATCACATTTCACCAAGGCTTGGTTTTAAATGCGAAGTTTAAAAAAAACATTATGCTTGAATGTATTGAATTTTGTTGTTCATATCTCTCCCAAGATCTCAAAGCCATAGATTGGAAAACTGACAGCAAATAGTAGTGTTTCTCCCCACCTTCAAGCTGTGTTTCAGGATTAGAAGCACAGCATCATCTTTGAGAAGATTGGCCCCGAGGCACTTAGATTCTCAGCCTTGTAATAGGACCCAAGTATAGCTGAATACCTAAGTGGTTCTTGATGACTACCTATTAACATAGCTGAATAAGTTAATAATATAACTATATCTAATTGTAGGCATATTCTCAATTGCTCTTTTAGCTGAAGATGACAAAACTCTGAGTGTGATTTTTTTCATTTCTCCAAGTTATTTACCTTCACACTTATGGTATTTTGGTTTTAATGGGCTATTGATCTGACTTTTTAGACACTTTTTACTTTGTTTACTTTATGACCTTCTCTCTGAACATGATGGACTTTCCAAACTGAATTGGAACTGTCCACATTACAGTTAAACATAAATGATTCAATGGACTTATTGACATTATTTAGTTGTCTTATTCAAATAAGAGTTAAGATTTTGTGGGGAAATGTGTAATTGAAAGGCTGAATGTCACGTGTTAGACAGCCACAGTCCCTGCTCTTAACAAGTGGTATCAGAGGAAGTAATCGTGATTATTAAAAATACTATCCGGAGAGGCACGGATGGCCAAACAAAACAAAGTAGATGAGATGTATTCCAAAGGCAATATTGACTTACAACAAACAAAGTGGAACTGCCTGGCAAAAGTACAAACCACATTTCTACGTCAAAGCAATTAAAATATTATGCAACAGTTTTTTAAAAATATTTTTTCCTATTTAATATTTTGCAATATTTCTGACCACCAGAGTCTTGCTTTTCCAAGTGTCATTGACTTTTAATTCACTTTTGGACATCTATTTCCAGTATGGGCCTTTCTCAGTCTGTTTTCTTATTATTTTTCATGTAGAATCTGAACTAGCAAATGATTTGTAATAGATGAATTATCTTGTCAAATTATTCCTTTATGATGAATATTAATTAAGTGGAATACTTTTTAAAAAAAAAATAATAATAATTCTTGATCACCTTCCTCAGGCAGGAAATGAAAAATGTTATACATCCACACCTAGAGAGGTTTCTCTGAAATGGCATGTTGGTCTAAAGACCATCTCTCAAATTGCTTGTTTATAGTTGGTTCACAAGCAAAATGTGTGAGTGAACTGTCGAGTGATATTTTCAAATCCTTAGGAGGGTGGAAGATCAGAATTTTTGAGAAAACTAGGTTGCATTGTATAATAAGGCAGAGACAGTTTAGCAATCTATTTTAAATTCGGCACATTTTGCAACGATGCTGCACAAGTATATATCAGATTACCAGATATGTGAAATCTCACTGCAGAATCATGTTCCAGCAAAATGTATAAATAATATCATCATTCACTTGCACCACTGATGGAATGATGTTTGGATGCACCAATGCATATGCATATTTTAAGGTGTCAAGAGATGCAGATTGATGGTGTTATTTTCTATCTGTTCTTGATTACCTGTTTAATGTTTTCCCACTTCCTTCTAGTACTTTTTTCCCCTTCCATTAGTTCCTTGTGTTTTCAAGTTCACCAGATTTTCCCCTCCCTCTTCCCTGTATTAGAGAGAGAGATTAATGAATTATGAGTGCTTAAAATAGAATTATACCCGGGCCCTGGTCATACATTTGAGATTTTAGCAGGTATTTAGCTCAAAGTTTAAGTGGGACTACACTGACAAATCCCAGGGATTGGTAATCTACATCCCAGAGTATGAAAGAAATTGGTCTTAGAAATAATGGATATCTTTCAAAACATTTATATTCTGGTGCTCTTACTACAGATTATATGGCAGCAAATGTAACCTCTCAATTTATAAACAGAAGAAAAGGGCAAGAAAATAACAAAGCATAGACCAGTATTTTAACATCAGTAATGGGAGAAAAATCAAATGCATTACAAGAGATGCATGGGTTTATGAAGAGGAGGAGGTGTGTGTATGAAGTTTGTGGGAGTGTATGCTGTTTGGAACTGCTAAGGCGTACATTCTGATTGAGTAAAGATGGATTGGCTATCAGTTTAGGCTGTAAACAAGGTTGCCTCATTAATGAGTGAATGGGAGCAGTCAGAAGGTGAGAATACAGATAAAAGAATGTAGGAGTTTTGAAGTGCAGAGCAGGAGGACAAGCCCAGCAGGTCCAGAGATTTTTAAATTGAAAACAAACTGAGCTAATATTGTATGACTCACGCAGATTGAGGAATCAGTGGTTGAATTCATTATTGAGTCCAAAGGGTGCAACCTGTCCAGAAGGTAGATGAGCTGTTGCTCAAGTTTGCATTGGGCCTAGTATGAGAATATAGGAGGATACAGACCGATAGGTCATTGGGATTAGGATGAGGAACTCGAGTGACAGACAACAGGAATATCAGGGTCACCCTGTGGTCTGAATGTATATTTTCCTTAAAGTGATCATCCAACCTGCAGTTGGTTTCCCCATGGTCACACCCTTGTGTTGATGTATTTAATTTTCTCATTCAGTTTTAGTTCCCATATTACAACGGGACAGATTCAGCTTGAAATTCTGTCTAACATCTTGTGTGAGTACAAACAAGTTAATTGTTTTCACTTAGCGACAGCCATTTTGGTCTGAAAACTTAGTATTGTGAATGTTTATTTATTGAGATGCATTATGGAACAGGCCCTTCCATCCGCTCGAGCTGAGCACTCAGCAATCTCTCCCGATTTAATGCTAGCCTTATCATGGTGCAATTTGCCATGACCAATTAACCTGCCAACTGGTACGTGTGAATGTACGCATGAATCTTTCATTGGTTTGCTTTTTAATGTTTATTTTAAATCTGTCTGAACAAAATTTTCTGCCTTTGTTTGTTTTTATATATTATTATAGATGTCAATCTGTTGCCATCAGGTTCTGGAAAACATTTTCAAAGGAACATTTTAAGTTATTCCTGTGATAAAGGTTTATCTCTAGACATTTCATCCTGTATCAAAATGGTATTTTGTCTTGGCCCTTATGCAATTGGAAGCAAAGCAACTGAAAATGCATTTGAAATAAAATCAGTTTTTACTAGAGTGGCTAGGCAACCTAAAATACAAACTTTTGACAGGTACAGAATTGAACAATACCCATGAGCCTTATCAACAATGCAAAATTTCATGAATAAACATGGCTATGTCGTAATATGATTTTCTTTTGTTAAAATAATTAAATCTGGAATAATAGTTGATACATTTAATAGCAAACCATTTATTAAATTTGACCTTTATCTCTCAGAATTAGGAAGAAATCTCTTTGAACAAACATCTTATATTAATAGAAAGAATAATAGGAATAGCAGAGATGTGTTTCAACTGTAAAGGTCTAGTAGAATTGATTTATTACTGCTTTGAGCACGGAATTCCCCAGGAAGATAGTGATTGAGTGCAAGAGGTATACATTTTCCTGTTTATTTGTTGTCTTTTTTGTGTACTATTTCCTGTCACTTCATTTCAAAAGTAACTTATTTTTCTCAGCTCAGCTCTTTGCCTTGTATCTAATTTGGCAAGTGATGACTGTTGTGCTAGAACTTTTAGAGATAGAGCTCCCTCCACAATTTCCCCTATAAAAAAATATTGAGGAGAAAGTGGATCTGAAGTTTCACCAAGGACATTCAGAGTACACATTTGGGTTGATGAAATGTACTGAGATTAGTTTGGGGGCTTTTTGTCTTGATACAAAGCTGGAAGGTTGCCACTAACAACTGTTGAATTCTTTTGCCAGGCTTTATCAGATGAATGACTGCAACCTAACCTCATCTTTATATAGATGGCACCAATATCATGGAATAGGTATTCTAATTTACTGCTCTTTCTTTCCCTCTTCAACTCTGCTGAATTCCAGAGCATTATGTGTAATGTATATTTGATGCTGTTGGGATGTTCCATTGGGGAACTCTTCTGTCTAACACTAAGATTGCTGATGGTGGGTTGAAATTGCATAAAAATTTCTATATCTGGGTGAATTTTCCAGCCGTCACCAAGCAAGGTATAAAAGCAAATTAAATGAAACATTTTAAAGTGGACTGTGATTTATGAAGTAAAGATAGTTGGAAATACTGAGCAGGTCAGACAGGATGGGGAGGGGGGAGTAAAACCAAGTTATTGTTTTGGGTTGATTGTCTTTCAGCAGAATAACAAAAAAATTGAAGTCGCAGAGGAAGGGAATGTCCATGATGGGGTGGAGATCGAGAGACTGTTGAGAAGTCTGGTGGTGGTGCCAGCTCAGAGAGGGTGGACGATTGTTAACCACAGCTGCTCTGTCTGGAAGAGATGGAGGGGAAAGAAGGCAAAGGAAGGAAATATTGGATCTGAAAACAGTGCAGTTGCTGGAAATCTGTAATGCAAAGGAATGCTACAAATTCACAGTAGGTAGGACATAGCTAGAAAAGGGGAGAGAGTTAACATTACAGGTTAATTGCTTTTCGCCAGAACAGGCCATTTCTAGGATAGGCTGTCTCTCTTCAGTGCTTCAAGTCCAGATACACCATAGTCATTTTGCAAGAACATTGTTTGATCAGTTGAAGAATCCTCTGACTGGCTATGTAGAGGAGCGCATTGAGGACATCACTTTTATTAAACATATCACTTTGAGAGCAAATCAGAAGCCAGGCCTGATGGCGGGCATGCTTGGGAGATCAGGGGATAAGACAGCTCTCAGGTCAGCAAGAAGTGCAGCAAAGCGCACCAACAGGAAGGCAAAAAGGGCTTATTCACAGAGAATGTACAGCCATTTCTGTGACATCAGATGTGAGGCACATGTGGCAGGGTATTCAGATCATAACAGACTGTAAGTCCACCCTGTGCACATGCACACACCTTTTGCCACTAGTGCACAAAGGTATTTAAACTGCGCAAAAGGTTGTTGCCCTCTGCTTTGTTAGCATGTTAAGTATATTTCACAATCGTATGCAATCACCCTTTTCCAGTTTCTGATGGAGACATGTTGACAATGTGGAGTTAGCGATGATTCATTACAGATTTTGGAACTGGCTTATTTATACTGTTTTTACTGATGCACTATGTCGAATTCCAAAGAAGCAAAGGGTGTGAAGTGCAAAGAACTGCTGGTTCATTTAAAGCAGAACGGCTTACTGAAACAGTAAAAACTGCTACACTGAAAGCTCAAGGATCATGCAGCTATGAGAAATATTTATGTACATTAAAGAAACTGGTATTATCTGCATGTATTGTCACGATACAAAAGTTGCTGGTCAATTTGCAAGTGAGAAGAAAAGCTTCAGTGAGAAATCCTTCATTACCCGTTACAGGCCTGCTGCACGTGTTTTGCCAGAGTACAGATAAGCAAGAGCAAAAATGATCAAACCCAAAAGAGATCAAAGTTCTTATTGACAGTGTTTTGCTAGCTGTTAAAATGAATATGAATAGATTTTTGCACGCACTGGCCATTACAAATTCGAGGGAACAGGCAATGGCCTCATTGCCTCTCTTCTGCTGGCAGTGCGCTTACACATGGCACAGAGAGTGGTAGTGGGAACCCATTTATCAGCTTGTGGCGACTCATTTCCTAGTGTATCCAAACCGACTCACAATTAGATAGCCTACGGGGGTTTGCGAGCACAGAGCTTTGGAGCCTCTTCGCCATGGGGGGCCGGTTGACAGAGGCTTAAAAGTGAGGCTGAAGTTTTCGAATAAAGTTTTTCCTTCGACTGCAGTTACCGACTCTGTGTCGTAATTTTAGCGCTGCGTGTAGCACACCGCTACAATTGGTGACCCCGACGGTCCAAACGATTTTTGGACCAGAAATGACCGACGCCGCCTCTGTTCATGCGGTTTCATTGAAACTGCCGGGTTTCTGGACACAGCGCCCGAACCTATGGTTCCAGCAAGCGGAAGCCCAATTCCACGTTCGCCGGATCACCTCAGAAGACACCCACTACTACTACGTGGTGAGCTCCCTCAACCAGGACACAGCGGCCCAGGTCGCGGAGTTCGTACAGTCGCCCCCGGCAGACGGCAAGTACACGGAATTCAAAGCCCTGCTCCTCAGGACTTTCGGACTCTCACGGCACGAGCGGGCTGCCCGTTTACTGCACCTGGATGGCTTGGGCGACAGACCTCCATCGGCTTTAATGAATGAGATGTTGTCTCTCGCCGGCGAACACACACCCTGCCTCATGTTTGAGCAGGCATTCCTGGAGCTGCTGCCCGAGGACATACGCCTGCTGCTGTCCGACGCGGATTTCAGTGACCCTCGGAAGGTGGCAGCCCGGGCGGACTTGCTGTGGAACGCCAAGAAGGTGAGTGGGGCGTCCATCGCACGGATCCCCCAGCCACGCTCCCGGCAGCAGACCAGTCCAGGCCCGGTCGCAGAGCCCGCCAACCCCCGGCCCAATGAACACTGGTGCTTCTACCACCAGTGGTGGGGCGCAGAAGCCCGCCGTTGTCGCCCGCCCTGCAAGTTCCCGGGAAACGCCAGGGCCAGCCGCCGCTGATGGCTACGGCGGCTGGCCATCGGGATAACCTCCTGTATGTGTGGGATAGAAGGTCGGGACGCCGGTTTTTGGTCGATACTGGGGCTGAGATCAGCGTTTTACCTCCGACGGGTTACGACACCCGCAGCAGGGCACCGGGTCCCCCCCCTGAGGGCCGTGAATGGCAGCACCGTAAGGACCTATGGCACCCGCCAGGTGCAGCTACTGTTCGTCTCCAGCCAGTTCACGTGGGACTTCACACTAGCCGCCGTAGCCCAACCGCTTCTGGGTGCGGATTTTTTGCAGGCTCACAGCCTGCTGGTCGACCTGCCCAGGAAGAGACTGGTACACGCCGAGACCTTTCAGACGTTCTCCCTGGGTGCAGCCCAGTTGCCAGCCCCTCACCTCGGCTCCATCACGCTGTCCGACAACGACTTCACCAGGGTCCTGGCGGAGTTCCCATCGGTTCTGGCACCGCAGTTCACAGCAGCCATGCCCAGGCACGGCGTACAGCACCACATCCCGACCCAGGGACCACCCCTCCATGCCCGTGCTCGGCGGCTTCCCCCGGACAAGCTCCGACTGGCGAAGGAGGAGTTCCAGAGAATGGAGGAATTGGGGATCATCCGGCGGTCCGACAGCCCCTGGGCTTCCCCCCTGCACATGGTGCCCAAAGCGACGGGGGGCTGGAGACCGTGCGGCGACTACCGCAGGCTGAACGAGGCTACCACACCGGACCGCTACCCTGTGCCGCACATTCAAGACTTTGCGGCAAACCTGCACGGCGCACGGATCTTCTCCAAGGTAGACCTCGTCCGAGGGTACCATCAAATCCCGATGCATCCTGACGACGTCCCCAAAACGGCTCTCATCACCCCATTCGGCCTTTTCGAGTTCCTCTGCATGCTGTTCGGCCTGAAGAATGCCGCACAGACGTTCCAGCGGTTGATGGACGCGGTGGGACGGGACCTGGACTTCGCGTTCATCTATTTGGACGACATCCTCATAGCCAGCGGCAGTCGTCAGGAGCATCTGTCCCACCTCCGTCAACTCTGCGCCCGACTGAGTGAGTACGGTCTAACAATCAACCCGGCCAAATGCCAGTTCGGACTCGATACCATTGACTTCCTGAGCCACAGGATTACTAAAGACGGGGCAACCCCTCTGCCCGCTAAGGTAGATGCGGTCCGCCACTTCCCCCGACCCACCACGATCAAAGGCCTTCAGGAATTCGTAGGTATGGTCAATTTCTACCGCCGCTTCCTCCCTTCAGCTGCCCGGATCATGCGCCCCCTGTTTGCCCTGATGTCAGGTCCGAGCAAGGACATTACCTGGGACGAGGAGTCCGCCGCCGCTTTCGTTCAAACGAAGGAAGCTTTGGCTGACGCCGCAATGCTAGTACATCCCAGAATGGACGCCCCTACCGCCCTCACAGTGGACGCATCCAACACGGCAGTCGGTGGGGTGCTGGAGCAACTCATCGCAGGTCGCTGGCAACCCCTGGCGTTTTTCAGCAAACACCTGCGGCCACCCGAGCTCAAGTACAGTGCTTTCGACCGGGAACTGTTGGCGCTCTACCTGGCAATCCGGCATTTCAGGTACTTCCTAGAAGGTCGGCCCTTCACCGCGTTCACGGACCACAAACCGCTTACCTTTGCGTTTACGAAAGCATCCGACCCCTGGTCATCCCGCCAGCAACGCCACCTGTCCTACATCTCTGAATACACAACGGATGTCCGGCACGTCTCGGGTAAGGACAATGTCGTGGCGGATGCGCTCTCTCGCCCTACCGTTCATGCCCTTTCCCAAGGGGTAGACTTTGAGGCGCTGGCAGAGGCACAGCAGGCGGATGAGGAGATTCTGAGTTACCGGACCGCAGTCTCCGGTTTGCAGCTCCAGGACCTCCCCGTGGGCCCGGGTGAGAGGACCCTACTCTGTGACGTCGCCACCGGCCAGCCCCGTCCGGTCGTCCCGACAGCATGGCGGCGCCGCGTTTTCGACTCCATTCATAACTTGGCGCATCCCTCCATCCGGACAACTGTCCGGATGGTTTCCAGCAGGTTCGTTTGGCACGGACTCCGCAAACAGGTCAGTGAATGGGCCAAAACGTGCATGCACTGCCAGACGGCCAAGGTGCAGCGGCACACCAAAGCCCCACTGCAGCAGTTCCATCCCGCCCACCAGCGTTTCGACCACATTCATGTGGATATCGTGGGCCCCCTGCCAGTGTCGCGCGGAGCGCGTTACCTCCTCACTATCGTGGACCGGTTCACAAGATGGCCAGAGGCGGTCCCGCTCACCGACACCACCTCCGAATCTTGCGCCCGAGCCCTGATCGCCACCTGGATATCTCGCTTTGGTGTACCAGCCCACATTACCTCCGACAGAGGCGCCCAGTTCACCTCCAGCCTGTGGTCAGCTATGGCCAGCCTTTTGGGGACTCAGCTGCACCACACAACTGCCTACCACCCACAGTCGAACGGGCTAGTGGAGCGTTTCCACCGTCACCTGAAGTCGGCCCTCATGGCCTGCCTGCGAGGAGCCAACTGGGCGGACGAGCTTCCCTGGGTCCTACTCGGCATCCGCACAGCGCCCAAGGACGACCTACACGCCTCGTCGGCCGAGTTGGTATACGGCGCGCCCCTGGCCGTCCCCGGGGAGTTCCTACCAGCCCCAAGGGGGCAAGAGGAAGAACCCGCAGCAGTCCTGGGCAGACTTCGCGAGAAGCTCGGTAACCTGGCCCCCATACCCACTTCACAGCATGGGCGGCACCCGACCTGCGTACCCAAAGACCTACAGAACTGTAAGTTTGTGTTTGTACGAAGGGGCGGGCATCAGCCACCGCTGCAGCGGCCATACGAGGGGCCGTTTATGGTGCTCCGGAACAACGGGTCCACGTTCGTGCTGGACGTTGGGGGGAAGGAGGAGGTTTTCACGGTGGACCGCCTCAAGCCGGCCCATGTGGACCTGGCGCAACCGGCCGAGTTTCCAGCGCCTCGGCGCAGAGGCCGACCTCCCAAGCAGGTTCTGGCCCAGACTGTGGACATTGGGGGGTGTATCGCCGGTTCCGGGGGGGGTTATGTGGCGACTCATTTCCTAGCGTATCCGAACCGACTCACAATTAGATAGCCTACGGGGGTTTGCGAGCACAGAGCTTTGGAGCCTCTTCGCCATGGGGGGCCGGTTGACAGAGGCTTAAAAGTGAGGCTGAAGTTTTCGAATAAAGTTTTTCCTTCGACTGCAGTTACCGACTCCGTGTCGTAATTTTAGCGCTGCGTGTAGCACACCGCTACAAGCTCACTTGGGACCCTGGCTCTGAGTAGCGCCATAAGCATTACCTTGTGGCTCATGAGGGGCCCTTCACCACTGGTTAACTTGAGCACCCGACCACAGGGACCATCCTTCACCTACTCAAAGCCCTCCAATACTCTGATGGTGGTGTCTATCACTGATCCCAATAAGGACAGCACCACTCCATTTAAATGGGGGGCTGCTACTTTAACTAAATACCCCACTGTGGTCGGGGTTAACCTATTACCCTCCAGTTGGTTGTCGCTCTTGTGATAGATCACAGTGGTCAAAGCCCATTGGTGAAGAGCCCTGGCACCTCCCTCTACTGTGCTTCATTCCTCCCACTTGGAGGGACGGATACCTGACCTTAAACTCCGCTATTACTCTGCCTCAGAGCGATTCATGTCCCCTGTGGGAATTGTTAATCGTGTGATGGGATAACAGCTGCCCTAGAGCATCCATCTCCTGCTTGCATAAACTCACTCCAGCACCCCTTGCATCCCTGATCCTCAGAGACTACATGGTCTCCTCTTGCTCTTGGGAAACTCTACTGAGAGCCCTGGTTCCCTCCCTTACTTTTCATTTTTGAGGTATTCATCTTCTGTTCAATTACCAAACTCTGCTTGCTGCAACTATTGTGTGATACGTGGGTTCAGTGAGTGGGAGAAAAGATTCACTACTAGAAAGTAGGATAACCACTTACTTGCAGGACAAGACAGACAGTAAACATTCAGTAAACTTTTTATGTTGCATTTGGTTACAAATATTTGAGCGCCTAGTGTAAGGACCGAACAGACACTAAACGTACACAGAGTGGCAAATACTTAGCCGAAGTGTGCACCCAGGCTCTCTTTACTGCAGCACACCTCCACTGTTTACTGTTTCCATGGCACCCTGATCTGTCTGTGTTGGTCCAGAGCGTGTTATGCATATCGTCCATTATTTCATTTTGTTTCCCAATGTTGATGGGTGGTGGGGGGGAGTCAGGTTGGTGAAGATGGGGTGCTATTGTGCAGATGACTGCTCTGATCCTACTTGTTTCAATCTCAAGCTGAAAATGGAAATTTTCCTTGGAACGTTTGCAACTTTCTGTTCAGTTAACCTGCCATTATATGATGATGATGAGTTAGAAAACAGGAAGTTAGTAATTAAAAAAAAAACAACTTTTAAAACCTTGTACAGTGGATTTCAGTTAATTGGGGCAGCCACTTATTTGGGACAACTCTTAAAGAACAAAGACTTACTGAGAAAATAGCCAAGATTTCCTTTGTTTATTTGGGACACTATGGCCCTTAATTAGGACAGGACACTTTTGCCGAACAGTTTCTGACTCTTGCTAGTTGTATGTACTTGTGTGGTTCACTGTGCTTTGAGTGAATAGTTTTTGAATAGCATCAGTTCCATGTATTTGTGTTCAAAAAGCAGCGGTTTTTGTTCTAAATTGAAAATTTACTGTATTCTCAAAATATTTATACAGTATACAACTTTGAGATTAGTCATCTTGCAGGCAGCATCAAACAAAGAAACACCATAGAACCCTTTTAAAGAAAACCCCACAGAACAAGGACATTAAATGCCCGAAGAGAGGAACAAATTGCACAAACACAAAAACACACACAAAACGTGAAACCATAGAGTCCACAGCCACGAGCTGCCAAGGCGAGTGAAGCCGGTCCATGAGCTAATGGCTGTGGTGGCAGCCACCGAGTCGGTCAGCTTTAATCACTGGCTGTTGGCAGGAAATGAGTAAGACAAATCAGAACTGATTTGCTCACTGTGGTTTCAAGCAATCAGGGTTAAAGATGTGAGAAACGGCTAGGAGTGAAAATTAAACAATTCCACTACTTTGGTGAAGAATTTGATGGTATTGAGTGTTGGAGTGAAGATGACGATTTGGAGGATGCAATCACCAAAAGCATTGTCTGAAGGCAGCCGATTATCTGTACCAAGTGTCGGTGCTGATTTTGTTCATTTGCAGTCCGTCAAAAGTGTACACTGGATGAATTATTTCATTGGTAGCTTATGAGAACTAGTTTTTATTGTACTGTGGTGGTGCTCTAATTTGTTCTGTGTTTCATTTAAGTACCTCATTTGTTACTCAGAATTAATTTTTTTTACATCTTTTTAATCACTTCTATGAAACATTGGCTAATTGGGGCAGCTGCTTAAAATGTACTGGTCCTGATGTGTCTCAATTAACAGGAATCCACTGTATTTATAATCACTCGACATTGATTGGCCTTAACATTTTTATCTGCTCTCCTACTATTTTGCACATTTTTGAATTTCCCCCCCCCCCCTTATGCTTCTGGACTCCCCCTCCCCCCCACACCCCTAAAATATTATCGTCATGTCTCCGACCTCATTGTTCTCAAAATAGAGATTGCTTTCTGCCGTTTGGTACTTGAATCCGTTCCATCTATTCCCCTTTTCATTGGCATCTGCTTTCATCTGTGTGGTTAGACCACTGTAAAAATGAAAATTTTAAATGATTGTACAGTTTCCTTCTGGAACAGAAAGAGTAACAGTTTTGGAGTAACAAACTCGCATTTAGATACCCCTCCATGGATGCTGCCTACCCTGCTGAGTTTCTCCCAGCATTTTGTATGTGTTGCTTTGGATCACAAAGGTTATATTTTCAACATTATCCGAAGTTAAATTTAGAAAAATAAATCCCAGAATAATCTTCCATTTTCATGAAAGCGCTTGAATTTGGATATAGAAGCTGAATTACTGCAAACGATATTATGAAAGTCTTAAGTATCATATTTCTCAAGTTTCCTTTTATTTCAGTAAAAGACTTGAATATAAATGTTCTTATTAGAGGGCATTCTATTTTATCTGGTGTAAAATGATCCTCTTAAAGATGAGATACTTCTCCATCACAGCTGTCACTGCCTGACAGTCATGGGACAGGGCAAGGATAAGCTTCCTTTTTAGGTCCTTCTGCATTAGTATCAGAGCTGAAATATGAGTATCAAAGCCAGGAACCAGGTCAAATTCTAATCACAATTTCATTTCTGGTTTGGAGAGCTAAATGATCTTACAGCTGCCTTTTATAAGTGATTAACCAAGTCTATTTACAAGCAAAGTGGAGACAACATTTTATCCTACTGATACTTGGGTTTCACAGTCACAGGCTCTCGACTAATAATCAGTTCCAAAGATACAAGCTAGAAATTTGTTTGCAGAACAACTTGGTGTGTCACCCTAACACTGCTTTTAAAAATAAAAGCAGAAAATGCTGGGAAAGTTCAGCACAAAGGGTGCTGGCCCTTTTTATGTCCACATTTCAGTGGAACTGTTGCTCTGTGAGTAAACAATATCTCTTGTGTTTCAGATGAGAGAGTTTGATAATGGTGCCTGATATGCATATTGGATACTGCAACTGCTGCAGACATTATTTGAATGGAGTTGCTTTCACTGGAACAATTTTCTAGTGCTGTGGAAAATCCTACATAAAATTTATGTTTCCACTTTGTGGCTGGGTATTTTAAAATAAACCTGACAATCCAGAATGCTCAAGATGTGGTGGTGTGAGACAGGCAGATAGATAATCTGAAATGTTGGATATTATTCCTATTAATATCCAATTTTTTTTAGATTTTCTACTGACCCCAATAAATTAACAAGAAGAATGGGAACAGGGGCCCCAGTGAGCTGAAAGGAAGCATGGCAAACCGCAGCTGGTGAGCCAGATGCCAAACCATCGAGATTTTTGAGTAGTTGAATAGCACAATAAAACTCAGAAAAGAGTACTGTTTTGCTTTACTTGACTGTGCCGATCTTAAGTTCCCAGTACTTTTTTGTTTTCATTGTTGAGAACTGTTGTTTAGACCATTAGCACTTTTGCAATCTTTCATATTGTTTACTGGTTTAGGTACTCAGTCTGAATTTAAAATATTAATTCAGATAGTGAAAATTGTACGAATGCCTTAGTTAACATTATGTCAAACTTTTCCTTCTCTGCCTCTATAAACCCTCTGAAATCATTGAGGGCTTCATCATTTTTTGCGTCAAAAATCTCCAATGTTGCTCTGTCTTGTCCCGTTGATGGGTAACATATTTATATTTGAAAAGGACAGCAGATTCACCAATCAATTTTCTTGCCATGCAACACACACAAAATGTCAGAGGAACTCAGCAGACCTGCAGCGCCTAGGAGAAGAGTACAGTCGATGTTTTGGGCTGAAATCCTGAGGCAGGCCTGAGTCAATTTTCTCGTCATTTCTAGATTTTCCTCCTTTTCTAGCCCAAGAACAAGAAATGGCTTTCTACAATTTTCTCCTCGCTCTTTAGATACTTGATACAGAAGGAATATCAGAGAGAAGAAGTATTGGTACTGTTTTGTCATGTTATTAATCCAAATGTTGTAAGTGCTATTTGATTACTGTTTGCTATCAGAGAGTTTCTCTAATAATTCACTCCACCATAGCCATTATATTGAATGATTCTTTTGCCCCCCAAAAAAAGATATCATCTTGGATCACATGAAACGTGAATGAAAGCTTGCCATTTAAATTTGGTTACAGCACAAGTACTTGATACTTGAAACACACAATCATTGGCAGCATTGAGAGTAGAATTATAATTGGGAGAACTGTTCTACAGGCTAATAAAACAAACATGGTCAGAATTGTACTACCAGAATCATGCTATTCAGGCAATGCCCTGGATTTCTGTATCATCATCCTTAGCTATGTCCTGTTCCATTGACTGGATGGGCCTGCCATAGGTGGAAGTGCATTGGAAAATGGCCAGAAGGGGATGAGTCTGCAATTAATTGCAAATCCCATGAAGTAGGATTCATGGAGAATAGATGCAGTAGTTCAGCACAGGGCATAAGGTGCTCTGTATCACTAGCACCACTAATTTGTCTACCAACGTGGTCTGTAATCTCAAGGTAATCCATATCCTTCAATCATAGTGTTCAGTGTAGCATGAGCAACAATATTTAAGCTTCCAGACTGGTGAGATTACATGATGGATGCTAAAGTGTAAAAGGAGCATGGAAAGCATAGGTCAAAAGTAGCTATGTTCCACAATACTTGTGTTCCAATCCTATTTCTTCAAAGAATTAACAGTCTGGTTCGAATTACAGAAATATTCAATGTCAAGGCTTGACTTTAAGTAGCAGATACAATTATCTAGCCGTTCTGTGGCATGAATGACTCTTTCTATCTAGAGAATCAATTTAGCTCCCTTTGAAGTTCAGCACCACTGTTATAGATGAGTACCGACCTTGGGTATCAGCTGCCTAACTGAACCGACCTTCTAAATATTGTGGCGATGAGAGCAGTCTGCGATACTCTGCGATGAATAATTCCATTCCTGTCTCCCAAAATTCTTTCCAAAAATCTGTAAGAGATATTTAAGCAGTGTGATGAGATATTCTCCACTTGCTTGGCTGAATTCAACTTCAGAACCCTCAAGAATGGCGATACAGCCATGCCCATTTTAAATATTTACTTACCTCATCAGCAATGCATGTTTTCTTGAGATGCGCTTCAGCAGCTAGCCGATAGTACTTGACCGGCACCTCCCACAGCACAATGTCTATAATATTGATGGAAAATAACCAGAAATGGAGAGTGATTCAAGCAAAGGTGGTGCTGGCTTTTCTTGAGACAATAGTGGACATAATATGGGCAGGGCTGTAGTATAATGGGTCGTGTAGGATAAGGAATCCATGTGGATTGAGTTTCTGGGAATCTGAGCAGGATATAGATATGAATGCAGAGATTCTACTTTGGTTCTTTTAGGAATGTAGTTATGGTAGTAATAGAAGCAATACCAGGGCTATAATTTACCGAATGACTAGGCAGAATATATATTACTAAGACTGTGCCAGGAGAATGAATGGACATCTGGGATAAGTGAACAAATGATGGCATTTGAAGTTGGGCAAAATCAGATCAGAGAACAGGATAGAAACATTTTTGTAGTAATGTATATCTTTTAATTGGAGCACATTTAATCTAATTATAGTATACTTTGGAGAAAATGTATTGATGGGGAAAAAATTGGATACCACAACTGTATTACCTTCTTGTTTGAATACAAATAAGGTTGAAAATTGCAGTGGGCTCTGTCTGATTGCATTGCAGCATGATAGCATCAGAAAATTGGAACAATGCCATGGCTGTCAGGAAGCCAGCAATTAATGGTGTGGTATTACTGCTATAGAGCATGTTTTCCATTATACATTACTACCAAGTGTGAGTGAATAAAATGTAGCACAGGAAATAAGGTTAAGTTGGACAGACAATGCATCACATGTAGCAAGATTCTTAACAATGGGTTATCACTGAAATCTACAATAATATGTAAAAACCAATAGTGGTTGTTCTTGCAGAGTATTTTAAGTTTGGTTTTGTTTTTGACAGGATCCTCAGCAACAACAAATTAACTGAGTTGAAGAATAACTCATTTGCTGGACAAAGATATCTGGAGAGATTGTAAGTAGTAATCTTTAAAACATGTATTCAAAGTTCAAAGTACATTTGTTATCAAAGCATTATGCAACCTTGAGATTTGTTACAGGCAGTCACAAAACAAAGAAACCCAAAGGAACCTGTTTTTTTAAAAAAGAGTGTGTCAGGGCACCCAAGGTGCCGGGGTGGTGGGGGGGGAAGGGGGAACCAAAAATGTGCATATTCTCAGATAGGCATGTGAATCATCATTTCACAATAGTTTCTGAAACTAAATTTGCTTTCTAAAAAAATACTCCAGCCTCTGCTGTCTTCCTTGATTTTTTTTGAGAACTCCAAGCTACAAAGAAAAACTTGAATGCAGTTATTTAGTACTTGGCATGAAATGAATTTGCATCTAAAAATGCTTGAGTGATTTAGTTGAGAGTAACTTTTGAAATTGCTGGTGCAGCACCAACTACAATAGATCGCAAAATACCAAGGGGTATACAGCATTGTGGATTAGCATTGCAGTCACCTGGAATTAGCAAAGTAGGATCACTACAATCAATTGAACTTTTCTCAGGTACAGGTACTGAATTTAACTAACATTTCAATGGCAAACTCATCAGGGAGAAGAGTTTATTCATAATCGCTGGGAAAGCACTAGATCCTTTTTCATTAGACTTTATTTGGTACAATGCTTCTGTGTTGGGAATATCAGTTGCCAATTTAAAACAGACAAAAGCAGGTGTGAGAAATTATTCAAGAAGGTTTGTTTTCTTTTAAGTAAAAGACTTGACAGCTGGTAAATGTGAGCAAGGCCTTCCAGCTGTGACTTCAGTTGTAGACAACAGAACATCACCTGTGCCTTGAAATGTGTCTTTTGGTTGTCAGCATCCTCATCCTCAACAATCATGCTTTTCCACCTCCTTCCACCAGTTCTAACTCAGCTGTACTTAAGTTTTTTTGATGTCTCATCCTTTAAAGTTTTCTTTTCAAGTCTTCTGCTCTTCAAAGAACCCCAGATTTCATTGCCATGTTTGGTCTCCTTTTTCACCTTTTGGATCAGTCGTGAGTAGGCGATGAAATGATGAGAATCATTCATTCACTGTTTTGAGGTGTAGTGACAGGTTCACAAAACACGTGTTGTCAAAACTGAGAGAAATCGACATTTCCACAGTATTATAACCACATTACCACACTAAATTTTTATTTTGCCAGCCATTCAGATTCTATTTAAAAATTCTTATTTTTAACTATTTTCAATTAATATATGCAAGAAGTGGAAAGTGATCCTTGGGAAGTTATGAGCCTTAAGTGACAGTGATGAGAGAGCTTTCAAGTCCATCTAAATGTGGCATATAGAAACATAGAAAACCTACAGCACAATACAGGCCCTTTGGCCCACAATGCTGTGCCAAACGTGTACGTACCTTAGAAATTACCTAGGGTTACCCATAGCCCTCTATTTTTCTAAGCTTCATGTACCTATCCAGGAGTAACTTAATAGACCCTATCGATCTGCCTCCACCAACATTGGCAGCCCATTCCACGCACTCACTACTCTGTGTTTAAATAAAAAAAAACAAAAAAAAACACACAAACAAACAAACACAACTTAGCCCTGACATCTCCTCCGTACCTACTTCCAAGCACCTTAAAACTATGCCCTCTCATGTTAACCATTTCAGCCCTGGGAAAAAGCCTCTGACTATCCACACGATCAGTGCCTCTCATCATCTTGTACACCTATATCAGGCCACCTCTCATCCTCCGTCGCTCCCAAGGAGAAAAGGCCAAGTTCACGCAACCTATTCTCATAAGACATGTTCCCCAATCCAGGCAACATCCTTGTAAATCTGCTCTGCACCCTTTCTGTGGTTTCCATATCCTTCCTGTACTGAGGTGACCAGAACTGAGCACAGTACTCCCAAGTGGGGCCTGACCAGGGTCCTATATAGCTGTAACAATACCTTTCGGCTCTTTAACTCAGTCCCATAGTTGATGAAGGCCTTTGCACCATATGCCTTCTTAACCGTAGAATCAACCTGCGCAGCAGCTTTGAATGTCCTTATGGACTCAGACCCAATGATCCCTCTGATCCTCCACACTGCCAAGAATGTTACCATTGATACTATATTCTGCCATCATATTTGACCTTCCAAAATGAACCACCTCACACTTATCCGAGTTGAACTCCCATCTGTCACTTCTCAGTCCAGTTTTACATCCTTTCGATGTCCTGCTGTAAACTCTGACAGCCCTCCACACTATCCCTGTACTAACCACTTCCTCATTCAGGTCATTTATAAAAATTGCGAAGAGAAGGGGTCCCAGAATTGATCCCTGAGACACATCACTGGTCACCGACCTCCATGCAGAATATGACCCATGTACAACTAGTCTTTGCCTTCTGTGGGCAAGCCAATTCTGGATCCACAAAGCAATGTCCCCTTGGATCCCATGCGTCCTTACTTTCTCAATAAGCCTTGCATGGGGTACCTAATCAAATGCATTGCTGAAATCCATATACATTATAGCTACTGCTCTACCTTATGCCTCTCCAAATGTTTATAAATACTGCCTTTCAATATCTTTTCCATCAATTTACCAACAATTGAAATAAGATTCACTGGTCTATAATTTCCTGGGCAATCTCTACTCCCTTCCTTGAAGAAGGGAACAACATCTGCAACCCTCCAATCCTTCAGATCATCTCCTGTCCCCATTGATGATGCAAAGATCATTGCCAGAGTCTCAGCAATCTCCTCTCTTGCCTACCACGGTTGCCTGGGGTGCATCTCATCCAGGCTTGGAGACTTATCCAACTTGACGCTTTCCAAAAGCTCCAGCACATCCTCTTCCTTAATGTCTATATGCTCCAGCTTTTAAGTCCGCGCTAAGTCAACCCTACGTTTGCCAAGATCCTTTACCGTAGTGAATACTGAAGCATATAATTTGTCTTAATCCCCAATAATCTACGATTAGTGCAGATGGATTTTTTATGTAGGTTGTAGTGAAGGAGTAAATCCAAACCACATTTGTTTGGTCAAAGTGAATGCTCAGTTTCTCAATGACGTCGACTCAATCTAGAAAAATTGCAGAAACATCATAATATTAAGCTTGGTTGGTTAAATAGTGCACTGTTAGTGCATAGATTTAATGAATGCAGTTTATTCTAGACATGGTGGAAATGGATACGCAAGCTAATTAAATACTACAGTTGGCAAATTGACAAACTATTAGCAATCTCTTAACGTCTCAACTGAGTGATCTGCAACAAATTGCTATATCTGCCGCTTGCTGATCTGTCACGTGTTGGCTATAACTTTGAGTATTTTGTTTCACCAGAATACACTGTGAATTGACTGGGGAAAAATACTTTGCTTTTTTTGTTTTATGAGAAACATTATGAAAGGACAAAAGGTCAGGCAGTTGAAGTAAGCATGGTAGAGTTTGTTCCTAGGAAAGGGCTACCCGAGATTGTCAGCTGTAGATTTGGTGGGCGACCAGCATTAACTTCAGATCTTTGTTTTATTCTCAGAAGGAAATGACAAAGTCACAGAATCTCCACCGAAGTTCACCTCCTTGAGTTCTTGCACTTTTTCAATTACAAAGTGTGAAATGTTGGAAATTATTGACAATTATTGATAAATTTCATGGTAGTTACTGCTGTAAGACTGGCTTTGGATACATGAAGAGTGAGAAGTAGTACTGTAAACTGAGGAAATGTTTATGGAGATAGATAAAGAACTTATTGATCTAAAATGTTAAATCTTTTAATCTCTAGTGCTACTGTCTACCCTCAGCATTTTTGTTTTCATTTTGGAAATACTGTTGCAATTCTAAAATTTCAAAACAAATGAATTAAAAATCTATTCAGAAATTTAATGGTGTGGACTCTTCAGACACAACCTATTAGAATGGTTGGAATGCTGTATTACATCACGAAGATTGAAAAAAGTAATGTAATAGAATATTGCAATTTTTTTTGCAGTCATTCTCCACATTACCAATAGCAGGAACTCCATGTGTCTGAAAGATGAAGAACCTCCCCAAATTGAGTACCTGATTTTTTAAAATGTAATTGTATTGCATACTTTAATGCATTTTAAAGTCATGAAGCATTACAGCATAGAAACGAGCCCTTTGGGCCTCTAGTCCGTGCCAAATTATTCTATTATTCAGACTAATCCTATCAACCTGCACCTGGACCACAGCCCTCCATATCCCTCACATCCATGTACTTCTCCATTTTTTCCTTAAATGTTGAAATTGAACCCGCATTCACCATTTACACTGGCAGCTCATTCCAGACTCTCACCACCCTCTCAATGAAGAAGCTTCCCCTGATGTTCCCCTTAATCATCTCACCTTTAACCCATAACCTCTGCTTCAAATCTCACCCAATCCCAGAGAAAAAAGCCTGCTTGCATTTGCCCTCTCCATTCTCTTCATAATTTGCATACTTCTGTCAAATCTCCCCTCATTCTCCTACACTTCAAGAAATAAAGTCATCCCATTCATTGCATCCAGATTGAAGGGGAACCAGTATCCTGGCCGGGAGGTTCGCCAGTGCTATTTGGAAGGGTTTCAGGTAGTTTGCCAGGAAGATTGGAACCAGAACACCTGGTCAGAAAGTGTGGGGATGGAGAGTAAGATAGATTCAGGGCCAGTAAAAATAGGAGGAGGAAAGTAATAGATATCATGGGACGAATAGTTTGACGTGTGTGCATTTTAATGCTGGGAGTATTATAAAGTTGATGAACTTCAAGCATGGATCAGTACATGAAACTATGATGATGTGGTCATTGCAGAGAGGGGCAGGAATAGATGCTTTATGTCCCAGGGTTTTGATGTTTTAGAAAAGATAGGGAGAGGTGGGGGAGTTGCACTACTAAACAGGGACAATATCACAGCCTCACTCAGAGGGCACGTAATAGAGGGCTTGTCCACTGAGTTCATACGAGTAGAACTTAAAAATAGGAAGGGTGCAATTACTCTGATCCAATTATGCTATGGATCCCCCAGTAGCCACCAGGACTTTGAGGAACAGGTATGCAGGCCGATTAAAGAAAGGTATGAAAACAATAGTGTTGTTGTCATGGGGCACATCAACTTCCCTAATAAAAACTGGGACTTTGAGTGCAAAAGGTTTAAATGAGGCAGAATTTGTTAGGTGCATCCAGGGGTGTTTCTGAAATCAAAATGTAGATAGTCCAACAAGTTGAGGTGCTGTGCGGGACCTGGTTTTGGATATTAAGCCTGGCCAGGCGATCAGCTTTTCAGTTGGGGAGCAGATCAGGAACAGTGACCGAGCTCCTTAACCTTTAGGATTGCTGTTCGTCAGGATAAGTATTGACTTTGCGGGAGAGTATTAAATTGGAGCAGGACAAATTAGGAGAGCATTAAGCAGGAACTAGAGAAAGTTAATTGGGAACAGTTATTTCTGGCCATCCACATCTGACAATAAAGATCAACTGCAGGACAGGTATGCTCCAGTGAGGAGGAAAGGCAAGGATGGCGAGGTAAGAGACCCTTGGAGAGAGGTGATGAATTTAGTCAAGCCGGAAAAGGAAAAGCGTGTGAAGCTTTGAAAGCTGGAATCAAACAATGACACTGAGGATTATAAAGAAGTCAGAAAAGAACTCAAAAGAGAATTAAAAAAGCCAGGAGGTGCTGTGAAAATCCTTGCCAAGTCGGATTAAAGAGAATCCCAAGGCATTCTATACAGACAGCGAGCAAGAGGATAATGAGGGAGAGGATAGGATCACTCAGATAAAGAGGGGAACATTTTCTTGGATGTGGAGGAAATGGGTGAGGTCCTTAATAAGTAACTTACATCAGTATTTACCAAGGAAAAGAATGTGAAGGATAGGGGGTTAGTGCTGAGCGTATTGATAATGCTGGAGTTTTTTGAGGTAAAGGAAGAGGTAGTGTTGAGCCTTTTAAAGAGCCTTAAGGTGGATCAGTCCCCAGGATCTGTTGGGATATACTCCAGGTAATTGTGAATAGTAAGAGAACAGCTTGCTGGGGCCTTGATTAATATCTTTGTGTCCTTTCTGGCCACGGGTGAGGTTACAGAGGATTGGTGATTAGCTGATGTTGCTCCATCATTCAAGATGAGAACTAGATATAATGCTGGAATCTATCGTACGGTGAGTCTCATGTCAGTGGTAGAGACTCTTAAGAGACATTAGAGAGGCACATGAATGTGAAGACAATGGAAAGATAGGCAGAAGAGATTTGTTTAATTGGCCATTTGATTACTAAGGGCTGGACTGCTTTATGTTCTATGCTAATCTTTCACTCTTGCTCAGATCCTCAAGTCCCAGCATTGTCCTTGTAAATTTTCTCTTCATTCTTTCAATCCTATGCACTCTACACCTTGTATTCCAAATTAGACCTCATCAACATCTCATACAACTTCAATATAACATCCCAACTCTTGTACTCGTACTTTGATTTATGAAGGCCAATGTGACAAAGGCTCTCTTCACCACCCTTTCTACCTGTGTTATCACTTTCAATGAATTACGTACGGATCTGTATTCCCAGATACCTCTACCACACTGCTCAGTGCCCTACCATTCACCATGTAAGTTCTACCCAGGTTGGTCCTCCTAATGTGCAACACCTTACACTTGCCTGCATTTATTGCACGTGTTTATATTTAAGCAGGCAGGGACTGGACAAGGGAAGGAAATACTTCCTTTCAAGATGGATTACTATCCAAGATGGTGGTGCGACGCAGCTTGCAGCGGCCACTCCAGAGCTGATTGTCTGTTATTTGTGAAGCGGGGTGCCGTGCGCAATCATAATAAGATGAAAAACGGAAGTGGGAGCACGGAGGAACATCTGAAAATCTCCAGGAAGACCTTCTTTGTTGCTGCTGCTGCTGTGAGGTCCAGGACTCTGCTGGGAAGAACAGGCCCCCAGTCCTCGGGGTCGTGTTGCCGATGGCCATTGGTGGGGCCGTCTTAATACGCTCGGCAGAGGATGGTGCTCAGAGAAGCTGTGCCGGAGGGGATGGTCGGAGGCTTGGAGGTTCAACGGACTCGGAGTCTGCTGCGGTCAGGTCGCTTTCAGTGTGTGCTGCGTCTGCGAGGCTGAGTCGGGCGGTGCCGTGGAAGTCCATAGCGGGGGTATTCCCCTCTGCCGCTGGCACGGGATGACGAGTCAATCGGGGACCCTGAGGACTTGTGGAAACTGTGTGTTGGTTTCTTTCGAACTTATAGTCTTTTAACGTATTTGGACTATTTTTACAGCCCGTGGTCTATTTTTTTTATCAATTATGCTATTGTTTGCACTGTTGTAACTGTATGTTGTAAATTTGTGGTTTTGTGCAGGTCTTGTGGCTTTAGTTTTTGGTCTTGTTTGTCTGGTGGAATTGGAGCTCCTTTCCGGGGAACGCTCTAAGATGATAGCGTGATATTAATACGCAGCAGCCTCTCCGGACTCTGGATTGGGGATTGCCAAATGTTATATGGATTTTCTGGTGTTTTCTATTTTGTCATGTGTTTTTGTGATATCATTCTGGAGAAACGTTGTCTAATTTTTTAACTGCATTGCATTTGTGGTTTTTAAATGACAATAATCTGAATCTGAAGTACTTGTAGGATCAGGATTAGACTTGAATTCTGTGAGGCAAAAGTGAGCCAAATGTGTTTGTGAGGATGATCCTCATTATGAATCTTGGAGGTAGAAATGGGCTGTGCAGGATTGAGGCTGGAGGATGTGGAGGGAAGATTTCCTAAGGAAATGAGGTTTGTGATGGTCTGGAAGACCATAATTTGATTGATTCTGAGAGTTGACATTCAGTGTCTGGGAGTTCGAAGTCAATGTTCTGTGAGTGATTCTGTCCACAAATGTAGCTGTACCTTCCTGTTACAGCTAGTTTGAGGTTTCATTTCAGTCTCTAACTGCTGTTTTTTTTTAAAGTAATTACGTTGGCAGGTTTAGTCTTTACTCAAGGGTGGAGTTTCAAGATGGCGACGTAAGCATCTGCCTTTTAGGCGCTCTTTATTTTTTTAACTATAATCACCCTTTAATTAGATCTTTTCGAACTTAATCATATGAGTTGCTACCTTTGATTGACCCTTTTTTCCTAAAATAATAGTTGATCTAATCTTGTCAAACTTAAAATGGCTACAAGTAAGAAATCGGCTAAGGATCCTGTATCCATCGACGCAATTTCTGGTCTTTTGGACATTAAACTGGATGTTAAATTTGCGGGTATGGAAGGTAAATTGGACAATAAACTGGATGCTAAATTTGCGGGTCTGGAAGGCAGACTAGAAGGTAAATTGGACAGTAAACTGTTAAGTTTGGAAAGGAGGATTACTTCGAAAATATCCGATCTTGAAGGAGTTGTTAAATCGCTTGAAACTAAGTTTCAGTCGCAGGCGTTAGAGGTTCAACAGCATGGAAATAAGATCACGACTCTTGAACAATCAATTTGTGAAAAAGCACGTACAATTGAAGTGTTAGAGAAGAAGATAGAGTCGACTGCTAAAACTTTAGATCAGTACAAGTTTAAAATTACTGATCTTGAAAATCGTTCTCGCAGACAGAATTTGCGCATCATCGGAATTCCCGAAAAAGTTGAGTCCGGTGATTTAACTGAATTTTTCTCTAAATTACTGTGGGAAATTTTCGGTGGTGAAGGTTTGAAAAATGAACCTGTTATTGACCGCGCTCATAGAGTTGCGAGGCTTTCGTCTGTGCCTGATAAACCACGAGCGGTGATTGTTCGCCTTCATTATCCTCGTGAGAAAGAGCTTCTAATTCGATTAGCTCGTAAAAAAGGTATGATCTCCTACAGAAATTACTCATTTCGAATAGTTGAGGACTATTCGTATGAAGTAATGAAAGCCAGGATCGCTTTTAAACCAGTGATGGCAGAGATTCATTCGATTGGATTTAAACAAGCTTTAATGTATCCAGCGAAGCTTAGAATGGTGCTGCCCGACAACAGTCTACACTTTTTTAACACTCCTGAAGAAGCGAAGAAATTTGTTGAAGAATATCGATCCTCTAGTGCAACTTGAACTATGAGTTACATTGAAGATTTTTTTTTGGAGAGAGGATGTCATTTCATTTTAAGTTTTAACCCTGGAAGTTGGGTTATAACTTTTTATTTTGAACTATGGGTCTGGGTCTTTTTTTTTACTACTATTATTATTGCTTATAGATGCTGTTTTAATTTTTATAATATCCTTTTTTATACACGTTTGTATTTTGTAATAATGAATTATTTTTTCAAAATGTCGTTTCTTCTTCCCATAAGTCTTTACTTTTTATAAGCGTTTATTTGCTTGCCTGTATTTAGAAATGGAACAAAGGTTTTGAATTCTTTTTTTTTAGTTTTTTTTTATATATGTTGTAGTGTCTATTAAATCTTTTTTTTTTAAAAATTCTATTTTGATAACTTTTTTACTAAATTTTCTTATTAGATTGCTGAATTTATATTCATATTTTGTAATATGGCTTTCTCAAAATGTCGTTTCTTCTTCCCATAAGTCTTGGCTTGTGAAACGTCATCTTTGTATCAGAATATGGAATTTCTTTTTTAAAGATGTATTACATTTTTAAACTTTAATGTTCATTTTTTTTATTAATGATTTTTCTGGTTTTACTATTTTAGTTTTTTTTTGATTTGTCTGATATGTGTGTGTATGTGTATGTGTATATATATATATATGTAGGTATATATATATATATATATATATATATATATATATATATATATATATATATATATATATATATATATATATATATGTAGGTATATATATATATATATATATATATATTTTTTTTTTTGCAACTCTATATTTTAATTAGGGTGTTATATAGTTTTTTCTTAAAAAATTTTCTTATGGAGCTGCCATCTTGAAATGGGGGTAATATTAGTATTAGTTTATGCGCCTGCCGCTTGGCTTTCTTTCAAAGGGTGGGGGGAGGGGGGAGGGATCTTTTTTCATGCTTTTGCTTTTTATTTTTTTGCTTTTAGTTTATGGGCTGACTTTAAATTGTTAATATTGTTGAGGTGTCAGGATCTCCGGTTGCTCCTGAATCAATTTTCCTTCTTCCTAAATTGTGGGTTATGTGTCTTTTTAACCTTTTATGATACACACAATTAATATTGGTATGATGGATAAATCTATTAACTTTATCTCGTGGAATACTAATGGTTTAAATCATCCGATTTAACGTAAAAAAATATTTAAAGTATTCCATAGATTGAACGCTAATATTATTTTTGCACAGGAGACCCATATTAGGAGGGAGGATAATCAACGTTTTTTTAGGTTCTGGAAGGGACAACAATTTCACTCAAATTGTACCGCTAAAATTAGAGGTGTGTCTATTTTTATAGACGCCTCAATTTCGTTTACACATTATGAAATTATTTCTGATCCACAGGGTAGATTTTTGTTGATAACTGGTTCACTTTTTAATCGGAAAGTTGTTTTAGTTAATATTTATGCTCCAAACTTTGATTGTCCTGAATTTTTTAAACGTTTATTTACTTCTCTTCCTAATTTGAATGAATATATGTTGATTATGGGTGGAGACTTTAATTGTTGTTTGAATCCTTCGATGGATAGATCTAAACCTATTCGAACTCTTCCGAATAGATCAGCTTTACTTATTAATTCTTTTATGGTTGATTCTGGAATTACTGAAATATGGCGGTTTTTGAACCCTAAAGATAAAGAATTTTCATTTTTTTCACATGTATATCATAGTTATTCTAGAATTGATTACTTTCTTATTGATCATCGTTTATTAACAGATGTTATTGATTGTAAATACGATTCTATTGCTATTTCGGATCATGCGCCTTTGAAGTTATCTATCAAGATTTTGGACTCTTCTATCAATACTAGATCCTGGAGACTTAATGCTACTTTACTTCAAGATCCAGAATTTATTACCTTCATAAAGCAACAAATTGACTTATTTTTTTCAACAAACTATAATGAAGAGATTGATAAAGGAATACTTTGGGACTCTTTCAAGGCTTTTATTCGTGGACAAATTATTTCATATTCCGCTGGTAAAAGAAAACAAAGATATTCAGATATAGCTTTATTGGTGGATAAAATTAAAGAAATTGATAAGATTTATTCCGTTACTCCTACCAAAGAACTTTATAAGAAGAGAGTTGAGCTTCAAATGGAACATAGTTTATTATTATCTTCTTCAATTGAGAATCAATTAATTAAGACTAGGGCTCAATTTTATATTCATAGTGATCGAACTGGTAAATTGTTAGCTAATCAATTAAAAGCTATTTCGACTAAGCGACAAATTATTAAAATTCGTAAACAAGACGGTAATTTAACTACTGATTATAAAGAAATCAATAACACTTTTCAAGATTTTTATAAATCTTTATATCAATCAGAATTTGACGGTGACCGGTTTACGATGGATAATTTTTTTAATAATTTGAATATTCCTAAACTGATAGATGAAGATTGTAGCTTGCTTGATGCTCCTATTTCTATGGATGAAATAAGAGAGGCTATCTCATCAATGAATTCAGGGAAAGCTCCTGGTCCTGATGGTTTTATTGTAGAATTTTTTAAAACTTTTTCTTTATTGCTTTCTCCTTGGCTATGTGAAATCTTTAATGATGCGTTTGTTAAGAAGAGACTACCTCAATCGTTTTATGAAGCTACTATCTCTTTAATTCTTAAAAAAGATAAAGATCCTACTTTATGTGCATCTTATCGCCCTATATCATTATTAAATGTAGACTCTAAGATTCTTACAAAAATTTTAGCCATTAGATTAGAAAAGGTATTACCACAGATTATTTCAGAAGATCAAACTGGTTTTATTAGGAATCGATATTCCTTTTTTAATATTAGAAAATTGATTAACATAATTTATACTTCATCACCTACAACCCCAGAATGTGTTATCTCATTAGATGCTGAAAAAGCCTTTGATAGAGTTGAATGGACATATTTATTTAATGCATTGAGAAACTTTAATTTTAGTCCTAATTTTATATCATGGATTAAATTAATATATTATAAACCTGTTGCTTCTGTTCTTACAAATAATTATAGATCCTCTTTTTTTCAATTATCTCGTGGTACGAGACAAGGTTGTCCTTTAAGTCCTTTATTATTTAATATTGCATTAGAACCTTTAGCTATTGCTATTCGTGAGTCTCCTAATATTTTTGGTATTACCCGTAATGAGAAGTTATACAAATTATCGCTTTATGCTGATGATTTGTTGTTATATATTTCTAATCCTAGTAGGTCTATTCCTGCTATTTTATCCTTGTTGGCTCAATTTGGTAGCTTTTCTGGTTATAAGTTAAACTTAGATAAGAGTGAGTTATTCCCTTTAAACGCGCAAACTTTATTGAGTGATAGGACGCCATTTAAAGTTGTTACTGATAACTTTATCTATTTAGGTATAAAAATCACCAAGAAATATAAAGATTTATTTGGACTGAATTTTTTACCTATGCTTCATCAAATTCAGCAACTTACTACTAGATGGTCTCCCTTATTTTTATCATTAGTTGGTCGGATTAATGCTATTAAAATGATGATTTTACCGAAATTTTTATATTTATTCCAAGCTTTACCAATTTTTATTCCTAAATCTTTTTTTGATAATATTGATTCAAAAATTTCCTCATTTGTGTGGCAAAATAAAAATCCTAGGTTAAGCAAAAGGCAATTACAAAAGTCTAAAAAAGATGGTGGTCTAGCTTTACCTAACTTTAGATTTTATTATTGGGCGAATAATATTCGTAACCTAATGTACTGGAAACTAGATTTGGATTCACCTGTGTGCCCACAGTGGGTAAATTTAGAATGTAGTGAGGTTAAGGGATATTCTATATTTTCCGTTCTTGGTTCTTTTCTTCCTATTGATTTAGCCAAATTCAATAAACAGATATCTAACCCTGTTGTTAAACATACACTACGAATTTGGTTTCAATTTCGCAAATTCTTTAATCTGAAAAACTTTGCTCTGGACAGCCCTATTTTATGTAATTTTTTTTTTAAACCTTCATTGACAGATCAAGCTTTTAGTATATGGAAAAGGAAAGGTATAAAATGTTTTCGTGATCTTTTTTTTGAAGGTACTTTGATGTCTTTTGATCAACTATCCAACAAATTTGAATTACCTAAATCTAATTTTTTTAGATACTTACAAATTAGAAATTTCTTACATAAAATTCTTCCATCTTTTCCTAACTCAACTCCATCGGATTTTTCAGATTTGATTTTTACTTTTAATCCTTGTCAGAAGGGATTAGTAGCTTTTATTTATAACATGATTATGAAGATACAGCCAGAAATATCGGATAGAATTAGACAAGAATGGGAAAAAGAACTTCGATGTAATATATCAACAGATAAATGGGAAAAAATTTTACAAATGGTTAATTCCTCCTCTATTTGTGCTAAACATGCTTTAATACAATTTAAAATTGTACATAGAGCTTATATGTCTAAAGATAAGCTTGCCCGATTTTATTCGCATATTAATCCTCAATGTGACAGATGTCACTTAGAAGTGGCTTCATTGACTCACATGTTTTGGACATGTCCCACTTTACATAACTATTGGAAGGACATTTTTGATGTCATTTCCTCAGTATGGAATATCGATTTACAACCCCATTTTATTACTGCAATTTTCGGTATACCAAATGAAGATGGCAATCAGCTTTCCCCTTCAATCAGACGAATGATTGCCTTTGTAACATTAATTGCCAGAAGGTCTATATTACAAAACTGGAAAGAAGTAAATCCTCCTACTACATTTCAGTGGTTCTCCCAAACTATTTCTTATTTGAGTTTGGAAAAAATCAGAAGCACTATCTTTGATTCTTCAATTAAATTTGAAGAAACCTGGGGACCATTTATTCGACACTTTCATATGAATTAATTTGGCCTATTTCAGATCCTTTTCTCTACTTATACTTGTTCAGGTATGGAGTTCCGGAGTTCTTTTCTTGACACCTTTATATATTTATAAAGTGCTATTATTGCCCATGTTAGTTTTAGTTTAGTATTTTTTTTCAATATATATTTTTTCTCATATATAATTTCAATTTTTTTTTTCTTCTTTTTTCGACGACTTTTTGTTTTTTTTTCATACATATTTATATAGACTTGATTGATTTATGTACCTTTTGTTGATGGATGTTTTAATAGGATATTATTATCCTATTACTAATGTAATCTCAAGTTTATTGAATCTGTAATCTATTCATTATTATGTGCTGTTTTTTTTTATATATGAAATTTAATAAAAAGATTGAAAAAGAAAGGTTTAGTCTTTACTCAAGTGATCTGTCCTCTCCACAATCCCACTCTCCCCACCCCCCTCCACTGCAACTTAATCATACTTGTCATCTTTTCTAGTTCTGATTTTAAAAAGTCTGTGACTTAAAATGCTGACTCCTTCTCTCTCCTAGTTAACACTGCTTGTCTGCTCAACGCTTCCAGGATTTTCCGTTATTGTCTAGGAAGGTATTGAATATTTTTAAGGTGATCCCAGCCTGGGGCTGGGGTCACCTTAACAACCACAGTTCCTTTCTTTTGCAGGACAATTTGTTGGATTGTTTTCCCCTTGATCCATTTTACCTAGGTTCTTTAATAAACCTTGGTCAAACACTTTCCTGATGTCAATGGAGCCCTTGTTAGCTCACCTCAGGAATTCTTGGTCCATGTTTGGTCTAAGGCCGGAATGGAGCGGTGCTGATGAAAATCAAGCTTGGGTTTGGTGAGCAGATTATTGGTGATTAAATGCTGCTCAATGGCATTGACAATGACAACTTTATTTTGTTGTTGTTTATTGGATTGAATTTATCTTGCTTTTTGTAAAGAGGACAAACTTCCACAGGGCTGGGGAGATGCCAGTGTTATAACGATGATACTGACTATGGAATTTGGAAGTGGTTTGTGTAGTAGATCATGAACACTTAAGTCCATACAAAATTATTAACTTTATTCTATTCTGGGTTGGTCAATGAGCTGGAATAAAAATACAGACAACCTGTATTAGATCAATTAACACCTGAGGAGAAAGTACATATAAAAAGTATTCACTCCCTTTGAAAGTTTTCATGCTTTATTTTTTAAAATGTTGAATCACTGTGGATTTAATTTGGATTTTTGACAATAAAAAGACTTGTGTCAAAGTGAAAGCAGATCTCTACAAAGTGATCTAAATTAATTACAAATATAAAACACAAAATAATTAATTGTGTAAGTATTCATCCCCTTTAATATGACACACCAAGTACTTACTGGTGCAGCCAAATGGTTTTATAAGTCCCATAATTAGTTAAATGGAGATCATCTGTGTGCAGCCACAGTTTTAATTGATTGTAGTAAAAATGCACCTATAGCTGGAAGGTCCAACTGCTGATGAGTCAGTATCCTGAGAAAAACTATACCAGGAAGACGAAGGAATGCTAGCAACTTCGCGAAAAGGTTGTTGAAAAGCACAAATCAGGAGATGGATACATGAAAGTTTCCAAATTGATGAATATCCCTTTGAGTACAGTTAAGTCAATTAACAAGGAATGGAAAGAATATGGCTCAGCTGTACCTGCCTAGAGCAGGCCGTCCTCAAAAACTGGGTGACCATGCAGGAAATGCGCCACCAGGAGATCTATTATGTAACTCTGGGGGAGTTGAGAGCTTCAGTGGCTGAGATGGAAGAGACTGCAATAACAACAATTGGGTGCGTCTCCAGTCACAGCTTTATGGGAGAATGCAAAGAGAAAGCCACTGTTGCAAAATACTCACATAAAATCTCAGCCAGAGTTTGCCAGAAGGTATATGGGAGACTGCTGGAAGAAGGTTCTATGGTCTGATGAAACCAAAATTTAGCTTTCTGGCCATCAGAATAAACACTATATTTGGTGGAAACCGGACATCACACGTCATCAGAAACACACCATCCCTACCGTGAAGCATGCTGGTGGCTGCATCTTGCTGTGGGGACGCTTCACTGCAGCAGGCCCAGGAAGGCTTGTGAAGGTAGAGGGTAAAATAAATGCAGCAAAAGTCAGGGAACTCCTAGAGGAAAAACTGATGCAGTCTGCAGGAAAATTGGGAGAAGATTTATTTTCTGGCAAGACACTGACTCCAAGCAGAAAGCCGAAGCTACACAGGAATGGCTTAAAAAACAACAAAGTTAATGTCCTGGAGTGGCCAAGTCAGAGTCCAGACATCAATACAATTGAGAATTTGTGGCTGGACTTGAAAAGGGCTGTTTAATTGCAATCTGTCAGAGTTTGAGCAGTTTTGTAAAGGAGAATGGGGAAAAATTGAGGTGTCCAGATGTGTAAAGCTAATAGAGACCTACCCACACAGAATCAAGGCTGTAATTGCTGCCAAAGGTGCATCTACTAAAAACTGACTTGAAGGTGGTGAATAATTATGCAATTATTTTGTGTGTTATATCTGTAGTTAAATTATGTCACTTTGTAGAGATCTGTTTTCACTTTGACACCGAAGTATTTTTCAGTTTATCAGTGTCGGATAAAAAGCCGAATTAAATCCACTGTGATTCAATGCTATAAAACAATGAAACATGAAAACCTCTGGGAAGGGGGGGGGGGATGCATTTTATAGGTGCTGTAGATTAATTAACATCTTGAGCATATGTCAGTTAAGAAGAAATAAGAGTTGGAAAGAAACTGAAATTAAAACTTCTGAAGAAAAGCCGGAGAATTACAATATTGTGCAACCGGCAAGTTGGGAGCAACTCTGAACAAAGCAAGTGCATTGAATTGGTCTAGTAAAGGCAAATACATTAGGGACATGTAAGAGGTCCTTAGATAGGCATCTGAATGAATGACAAATGTGAAACTATGTGGGTGGGAAGGATTAGATTTATTTTGGATTAGGTTAAAAAAGGTCAGTACCACATTGTGGTGTGAGGGCTGGTACTGTACTGTACTGTTCCATTTTTGTCACGTGTACCAAGATACAGTAGAAAGCTTGTCTTGCATACTGTTCATGCAGATCAGATCAGTTCACAGTTTATTGAAGTGGAACAAGGGAAATAATGACAGAATTCAAAATAAAGCACAGTGCAAGTAAACAATAATGTGCGCGGTCATCATGAGAAGATTGTGAGATTGTGTCCAGTTTATCGTAGCTGAGAACTACTCAATCGTCTGCCAGCAGTGGGCTAGAAGCTGTCCTTGAGCGTGGTGGTATGTGCTTTCAGGCTTTTGTATCTCCTGACCAGTGGAAGAGGAAAAGAAGAGAGGATGCCCAGGATGAGTGGGGTCTTTGTCTAAACTTCTCACTTCCACAGTACAGCAGCCTGCATAATCAGAGTCCATGGGGGAAAGGCTGGTTTCCGTAATATGCTGAGCTGTGTCCTGGAATTTCTTGCTGTCATGTGCCGAGCAGTTATATACTGTCGTCACTGAATATAAATTAGCCAAAATACTCAGAAATCTGCAGATGCTGCAAATTTAAACAACACACACAAAATGCTGGTAGAACACAGCAGGCCAGGCAGCATCTATAAGGAGAAGCACTGTAGACGTTTCGGGCCGAGACCCTTCATTAGTCCTGACAGTGCTTCTCTTCATAGATGCTGCCTGGCCTGCTGTGTTCTACCAGCATTTTGTGTGTGTTGTTAACCAAAATACTCACTTACAGAGGCTTCACTCATCTGGCTTGAGCACACACAGCCGCAGTCACGGCCCCCCCCCCCCCCCAAAGGTAACAGGTCTGTAGCAAGCAGAGATGTCTCACTTCAAAGGAGTTGACTACAACTGCCCCAAGCTATCCTTGCCTGGACATTATCTTTAACCCTTGCCTTGCCACAACTTTCAGAATACCAAGCTATTATGCATCCAGGCGGGCTACTTCCTGTGCTGCTTTTATTAAAACTGGTATGGGCCGACTGGGTCATGCCAAATTACTTCAGCCTCCTGCGTAAGTAGAGGTGTTGTGAGCTTTCTCGGCGTGACGGCAAGGTAGTCTGATTAGGGCAGCTTCAGTGATGATTACTCCTAGAAACTTTGATTGAATCTGCAGATGCTGGCAATAAATAAAAACACAAAATGCTGGCAGAACTCAGCAGGCCAGACAGCATCTATGGGAGGAGGTAGTGACGATGTTTCGGGCCAAAACCCTTCATCAAGTTTTGGCCTGAAATGTCGTCACTCCTTCCTCCCATAGATGCTGTCTGGCCTGCTGAGTTCTGCCAGCGTTTTGTGTTTTTACTCCTAGAAACTTGAAGCTTTCAACCTTAATGATGTTTGTTTAGACTAGAACATGTGCTCTGCCTCCCTTCCTGAAGTCACTGATAAGCTTTGTTGTTTTTCTGACATTGAGAGAAAGCTTTTTATTGCAACACTATGTTACTAAGCTCTCTGATTCCTTCCTGTACTCAGTCTCATTGTTACCTGAGATACAGTCCCACTATGCTGTTCTCATCTGCAACCTTGTAGGTGGAGTCGGAGCAGAATGTGTCCATGTAGTCCTGGGAGTACAAGGAATAGACTAGCACCAGTGTTTAAGATGAATCATGGCACACACGTTGCTCTGTCCTTACTCAGTGTGCGATTTTGGTTAGGAAGTCGAGGATCCAGTTGGGGGGGGGGGGGGGTGTTGACTCTCATTGTCCAGAGTTTGGGATGGGCTTTCTTTGGAATTACAGTACTGTATTGAATGCAGTGCTGTAGTCAGTAAACAGTTGTTTGAGTGTAGGTGTGTTTTCTGAAAGAGATAGCATCCATCATAGACCTGTTTCATTGGTAGGCAAATTGCAATGGATCGAGGTTGTCTGGCAGGCTGGAGTTGCTGCATGCAATGACCAGTCTCTTGAAGCACTTCATGATGGTAGATGTGAGCACTGTGTGGTAGTTGTTAAGGCAAATTTCTTTGATTTTTTTTAAGTTTCTGGGATGCTAGTGGTCTTAAAGCAGAGAGAAGGTTAACGATATCTGCAAAGACCCCCATCAGCTGATCTGCACAGGATCCAAGGACAGTTTTCAGAAACTGGTTGCAAAATTGACAATGGTTAGGATCTCCCTTCATTAATATTTGTTTTAAATGACAAAACGCACTCTTTCAGGAATGGTTAGTATTCCACAGAGTGGCAATACTAATTTTTAATCTGAATCATAAATCATTTATAGTATTTCAAAAAACCAGTTTATGTGCATCAAACAACATCTTAAGAAAAATCTTCATACTTGTTTCATATATTCTCAGTGCGCATTTGCAGAGTGAGTCAAAAACTTACTTGCTCAGATGTAATCTAACTTCTCTCTTTTCCCCCTTCAAAATTTCCTTGACAAATATAATTAATGTTTACATGGTAACATTAATTTTTAGAACTGGCTAAAATGGGAATTCTGCTCGTTGGGTTTCCTGTTAAATGAACCTGCGTTGTGTTAATACTGCTTTGTAAGAAAGTTAATACTGTCTTTCAACACAAGATGAAGACCTTTGAAATTCTACTGTATGTGGTTAAAAAGCTAACATTTATCCAATACGAAATAGATATTCAGGACCAAAGAGGTATGAGAATACAAATAATAGTGCTTCAAACTGATAAATCTGAGATGTGAAATATTCATCAAAAATTATTGGTAATTTTTACAGTTTTAAAAAATTTATAGCATAATTTTTCAATGAGTAATAATCAAATCAGAGGGATCTATGGCTAAAGAGCCAAACACGATTGCTGTTGTTTTTTTTTTATTGAAGGTAAAATGAAATTATATTCCTCCAGCATTTTAATTTCCCATAGATTGTGTAGTAGACTGTGTGAAACTGAAATAGCAGGCATCAATTTAAACATGGTTTCAATTTCAGTAATTTTGATTTTGAGTTTATATCATTGCTTGGAAGGAAACATTTTCATCTGTTAAATTTATTTATTCATTGAGATATGATATAGGTTCTTCTGGCCCTTTGAGTCGCGCAGCCCAACAATCCCCTGATTTAATGCTAGTCTAATCACTGGACAATTTACAATGACCAATTATTCTGCCAACCGGTACTACTGTGGGAGGAAACCAGAACACCCAGAGGAAACCCATACGATCACAGCGGAAATGCCTCGCCAGCAGTGTATGTGTACTTTCTGCAAGTTAAGACTGCATTTAGTTGACTGGCAATGTTTTGACTTGCTCAGTTGTAGTCTTTCACCTTCCTCATATTTCTATTTTTTATATACAGAATAGGTAAATTGTAAATTATGTTTCCAGGTTCTAGCTTCTATGAGGAACAAAGGCTCTGCAGCTTCACCCTTGTCAAGCACAATGGGACCTTGCATCATTTGATTTGATCATCTTTCATTTTTCTAAACTATTGAACAAGCCTTCATAATCTTTCCTATAAAATAGATCCTTCAATCCAGGAATCAATCTTGTGAACCAATGCAGAGTAGCCTCCAAAATAAAAAGCATTTTGAAAAGCACTTTATCTTGAATTACCAAATGGACTTGTTTCTCATTTTCTTGTAATTTTGATCATTAACTCAACTGAAATTATCCTTATGTTAACAAACTTACCAGATCTCTTCATAAACTTAAAACTCTATTAAGTGATGTCTTGCCTGTTGAAATTTTTCTTTTAAGTAAATCTTTCTTTTCAAAAAGAAGTTATTAACCTTTTTCAAAGTCCAAACCAACTGTTTTTCCTGAACCTGGACATTCAACAAAAGTGTGCACACACGAAGTTAAATTAGAATCATGGCAAAGAATAATGTTCTTGGGCCTTTTGAGTCCATGTCCTTTCTTTGAACAGAAGCCTAACCAAGCCACTCTCTCCTTCTTACCCCATAGTCATGTAATTAGATTCTCTCAAATACCTATCAGTTCTCTTCAGAAAAACTGGATTTTTTTCCTTTTATTCTTGTAGATTGGGCGTTCTCAATTGAAATCCTCTAAGTTTTCTTCACATGCCCTTGTATCTTGCGGTTTCTGGTATTTAACAAATTATTCACTGGGTACAGTTTATCTGTATTTGTTATACCATGATGATCATTGACAGGTTTAAGCCATTTACTACTGTCTATCTTTGTTTTGGGGAAAATGACCTCTGATTTTCAAGTCTAAACGTAGGAGAAATCCATAATCTCTCGAACTATTTGGTTAATCTTTAGAAAGCATGTGAGACTCGTGTACTGGTATAAACTGTTACTGGTTATTTTCCAAATGAGTTATTATTATAAAAAGAGAACAATCACACAAACTACACTATATTAATTTCTTGCTTATTTTAATTCTTACTTTTTATTTAAAATTATGCTTTCTGAAGTTTTGCTATAGATTAGCTGGTCTTTATATTCATATCAGATCAGAAATCAACTGATTTAGGAACATCTTCGATAATTCTTAAATGTATTCCTTGTGGCTTGTAAAGTTCAATAATGAATAGTAGAGAACTGGGTTTAAGGGAAGCAATTTAAACATGACTGCAGTTGTTTCTAATCAGCAATGACATATCACTGCTGATGCTCTGATGTTATTTCAAACGTGCTTTCCTTGAAAAAATAATGAAAATGAGCAGAAATATTACAATGTGTGACATGCTGATACTTATTCCACAGTTATTTATAAGGAACTCTATTTGTGAAAGCAGTGCTGTACAAGACAAGCAAGAGATTTTCATTTCTGACTTTGCATCTTGATATTGTGCATCCCTGTTGTGCAAAATAAAAGCTATTCTCATCAAAGAATTTTACCTTGGTATTCAAGAGAAATGAGCAGTGATTTAGCAGATGATTTGCTCTTAACTAAATTTATTGTTTGCCCATCTCCTAATGTGGTTCGTGTCTTGGCAATTGCAACAGTTCAGTTATGAAATAGTGTGACTTTCTGCGGTTTTATAGCACCAAATTTGGTTTTGAGCAGAACTAGCTTGCCTTCTGCTAACAATAGTTTTTCAGTGTCATTTGCAAATTACTTTTTGTGTTGTTGCCTTTTTGAGGATCAAGTTGAATCAGTGTTTTTTTCCTGATATTTTGAAAGAGCCTTGAACCACAGATTTTGCCATTTTATTATTCACTCAATCTAATTGTGAGAAAAGCTAGAAATAGAAATGGATCAAAGCATTTGCATGTTGATGACGGTGGCCTAAACTCAGTCTTAACTGTGAATGATCAATGAATAAATGACAAAAAGGGTGTGTGGCAGGTTGATGTTTATTTTTAGAAGCTTTTTGTATGATGCATGGCTCCAGGGTTGTACCCCCAATGGGTTTCTTTTTCTTTCTCACCTTTCTTGCTTAGTAGGGTTTTTTTAATTCACAAAGATTTTCAATCTTTAAGATAATTTTTTCGAGGCATTGTAAGTGTTGTTACTTCGATGTACCTGTGTTATTTTTGAATAATAATAATAGTAATAAAAAGATTTGAAAAGACAAGGGGTGTGTGATATGCTGATATTTCAAGATTGATATCTAGTTGAATGATTTGAAAAGATGTGTTGCAATAAATCCCTGAGCTCCAGAGTTTTTCTTTATTTGACTAGACTCTGTCCATATGATGATGTGATAGAATGTGGTTTCATACTGTATCTCATTCATAAGAAATAGATGCAGGAGTAGGCCAATGAGCTCTTCATATTTTCACCTTCATTCAGTGAGATTCTGCCTGATGTTTTATCTCTGTACTGATTTTCTGTGCTATCCATGAACTTCAATTCTCTGAATATCCAGAACTCTGTCTCAACTATACTCAACCAGTTGGCTTCCATAACATTTTTAAGTGAAGAATTGTAGGGATTCACAGATTTCTGAATGAAGAATTTTTTTGGTAACTTTCATGAATTGCTGACTCTATATTGTGAATCTCCAGCTGCAGCTAACATTGTTCTTGCATCTTCCTTGTCAAGTGATGTAAGAATTGCATGTGTCACAGGCCTAAAAAAACATGATAAATTGAGTTTAAGCTCTACTCAAGAACCTGAACGGCTTATTTATTCTGATACTCTTGTTCAATGTCTGAGCCTCAAACAGAATTTCCGCAACATTAGACCTACATTTTGTTCTTGAAATATTTCACCATAGGGAAGTTGTTGTGCAGATACTTTATTGTTGAGAGAGGTTTAATCTTACCGTGGATATGTTCAAAGAAAGCATCTTTCTGTTAAGCTAGATGTACAAGATTTCATTGCTACGAATCAAGGAAGGCAGGTATTTATTAGTGAGCGGCCAACAGTTTGTAAAAGTATTCAATTGCTGCTCGATTCACTTCACTTGGCTGGCTGGCATCCTGACATAATAATAGTAATTGCACTTCAAAATACCAGTGTATTACATATGATAACCTAAAACAGAGTTGAACATGTGCTGTTTAATTCTTTCATCTTTCCGCCATTTAAAGATAAATGGGGCAGGTTTTCAGATGACTGGGTGCTTTATAATATTAGTTTATACATCCTTTAAGTTGGTCTTGTGGCCTCAGAGCAGTAATGCAGCTGCTTTTAGATTCAGTGTCTTAAGCTCGTACTTGTACCAGATAATTAGAGTTTTAGCTATTTTAATTAAATTCAAATTTTAATGCTTTTAATTCATTTTTGATATCTGGCTAAGATCAGGCATGTTTATATTAATTGAGATTGTGTTTTTATTGAATAATACCTTAGACGCAAGAAAACAACATTTGACAATACAACAGATTTTAAAAAAACATTGCTGTGACTTGTCCAACTAAACACAGGATGAAGCAGATTTTAATTACTATGCTCCACGGATCTGGAATAACCTTCCAGATGATCTGAAGTCTGCCCTAACTTTAAACTCTTTTAAATCGAGGCTTAAAACTTTTCACTGTAACTTTTAATGAGAATCTCCTGCACTGTAACTTTTATTTTCTTTATTTTTGTGATTTTATTCTCTTTATACTGTCGGAAGTTTGTTGATTTTTATATTTTGTTTTCTGTAAAGCACTTTGAGCTGCCTTGTGTTTGAAAAGTGCTGTACAAATAAGCTTGCCATAACTTGCCTTGTAAAAATGGAAAGTCATGTTGTTCTTCTGTTGGATCTTATCAATCTTTGTTGATCTACTGGGATAGTCCTGTTTTGGAGAAACATGTATCATTCATACAAAGCAAATACTCATTTGAGATTTTGCCTTTGGATTGTATGAGGAGTGTGTATTTAGCTAACTTTGACAAACAAAAGGAGTAATGCGACAGCTAATAACAATATGGGTTCGTTTTAATAATCTGCCTTGAGAATAACTTCTGAATTTGATATTTCAGTGTTTTGCAGCAAAATTTGGTGCGCAGAAGATGGAGAGAAAGTAAAAGTGAGGGAAGGGAAAGAGCAAAGTAGTTACAGGCAGGGAAATGAAAGAGGGAGTAGAGTCGTAGGGCACTACAGCACAGAGACCAACCCTCGGCCTGTCCAGTCGGTGCCAAGCTGTTAATTCTGTCTAGACCCATCGACTCACACTTGGTCCCCTTAGACCCTTCCATCCATGTACTTTTCCAGAATAATTTTAAACTAAATTGCTTTGATAACAAAACCTTCTCATTTGTTTTGTATTACAAAATAGTACAGCTGGTAAATAGTACAATTTGGCTTGTCCTCTGTAATTTCTAGGCAAGATTTGAGAGTGAAAGACCAGTAAGTTGTGTCTTGAGTCTCTTGTCTCCACATTCCAGTACTTTTATCTGGGTTCTGGTATTTTCAGGCACTATCCTGTTTGAAGGTGTATACGATTTGCATGTCTCAACAAGCCAGAATGGAACACTTCTTTCATAAAGGAGCTTGTCTTTCTGTAATGCACTGCAACAAGACTATCAAAGATTGCTTTTCAGTGATATGTTTACACTTGCATTGTAGTCCCCTACATAACGTACCTTTGAAGAATTTATCAGCGGAAGGATTGGCAGCTCTAAAAGGGTAGCAGAAATTCTTTGTGTGAGAGAGCATCAAATATGTTATGAGTTCATTTTTTGTTTAAATATGTACAAGATGAAGGCATTTATTTTACTTCTAACAAGTTCACGTAGGAGATAGTAGAAGATAATCAGTTTTGGAACTGTACTAATTGTTTACTATTTTGTGATCATTATTTCCTTTTTTTCCGATTATGAAGTCAAAACAAATTTTATCTGCGTTTTACTTGCACTTTTTTAAAAAAAGTATGCGCTTTTCCCCCTTACTCCTGCTGATTTGTGCTTTAAAATGTTACTAATACATCTTTAAGAAAAAATGGTCCAGGAAAGAATGTAAGTTGTTCATTACATTGCTATTTGCCAGCAGTAATGATAATTTAGTTGCACATCTAAGTCTAACTGAATACTCAAAATCTTATTAATTAGTACTTTTGAATCTGTTGCTTGGTGTTGGCAAAGAAGCCATTATGAGAGATGTTTGCTCGTTGGTGACTTGTAAAAAATATCTAATTTATGGAACAATAGGATAGAAAGAGTGAGAACTGCATTACAACTAATGAAGTATTTCAAATATTGTTTTTTCCCTGTTGCAGAGATATGAGAAACAACCTTATCAGTAACATAGAATTAGCTGCCTTCTGGGGACTTTCAGCACTAAAAAGACTGTGAGTATTGATAAACGTGCATACAGGTATGAGGCATCCACTATGTGTATGGTATCATAGATTTAAAGATAAAAGTTCAAATCCCACTGTGGAATTGCAGCATTTTTTAACAAGTAATTTAGTACCAAAATACAAATCCAGTTGGAGTCACAGTAACTATGAACTCACTGGATTTTCATGATCCTTCAAGTTCAAGGGAAGAAAATCTGCCTTCCCATCCTGATTGGCCTTTATGACTCCAGTATTGTCAATTTTATTTCCTTAATTGCTCCTCAGTCTGTGGAAACCTGGGATGTTGGCCATAAATTCCAGCATTATCAACCAGGAACGTAAGCCATGAGGCCATTAGGAAAACTTGTGATTTCATGCTTGGGATTGGAATGGAAAAACATTTTTTGGAGCAAGTTTCAGGTGCTGGAAAATCATCATCAATGGGAGGAACAAACTAGACAATATCAGAAAGCTGATTCATTTATAAACCAACCCAAATTTATTTTTTTTAACTTTGTGGATTGGCAAATGGGTGTGATTGATAATTGAAGACTTGTCTCAAGTTCCCATATTACCTCTGATACTCTCCCAAGAAATTAAAGATGGAAATTCTACCCAAAATACTTCTCTTGTAATAATTGTGCATTTAATCTTTTAAAGTGCCATTGAATATTAATGTTTTACATGTATAGATTTTCCCAATAAAAACACAAAATGCTGGCAGAACTCAGCAGGCCAGACAGCATCTGTGGGAGGAGGTAATGACGATGTTTCGGGTTGAAACCCTTCATCAGGAGATTTTCCCAAATTGTGATTCTTTGGATTGGTGAAGCTGAAACTCTCCATTTCCAAATTTGAAGGCTGAAATGACAAAAAAAATAAACAGATCTGCAAGCCCCAGTAGTTTGTTTCTGGTCTTCAGTTGACAGAAAGTATCTTTAGATACTTCACAATATAGGCCTAAAGAAGTGATTTAAGTATTCAAATTAATTGTGATTCTGCAATCAGATTTGTTCATTTGATATGTATGACTTTGCCAATATATTAATTTTAAAACAACTTTCTTTTATTTGCCACAAGTCCATTCATACCTTGTTTCAACATTTATTTGGCAAAAATCACTGGTGGTGCAGGTTAAGACATTTTTTTAAATATAACTTTTCTGGCTGCCTTTCACAAGGCCTACTCTGCCACTCTGTTTATTTGTTGCCTGCAGCCTGGTGCTGTTTCCTTTTCATGTACACTTGTTGAAACTGGTGGATTGCAAGACGGCGAGTACTGCTTACTTTTAAAACTTCTTGGCATTGTAAACTTCCTGGGATCTATCAGCCAACAGATGTCTGAGCCAGTTTGTACAAAGATTTAAGAGCCAGTCTCCCTTTTATGCTGGGGGGGGGGGGGGAGGATGGAAGAGTTTAAAGAAGTTGGGGAGTTCACCCTGCAGTAGTGATAAGAACATCCAAGTATCATTTGAAGAATGGTGTTTAAGCTCTTGTAAATGAATAAGGAGCTTTGAGTTTGTGCAGAGGAAGAAAATTCTGACACAAGTCCACAAGTTTCGCTCCCCACTCCCCCTATTCCCCGTGCTCAACCAGCTAATTTTAGGTGAATTCAGAAGGTAGACTTTAGATGGCCCCAGTGACACGAACCTGAGAAGTCGTCAGGCAAAAATGGCACGATGCGCATGGATCAGACCATGTTTCTCCATGAGCTTCTCTGGTACCATTTGGTGGCTGGCATTTGAAATAAGAATGTAAAACTGATGTTAAAATCTAGCATGACCTAAGCTCCTCATTTTAGTTGGGGGAAGATTTAGTTTGCTTCCGGTTTATTTTGTGAAACAATGCAGTCTGCGAGTTAGAGGGGTTCTGGTTGTAGAACCTACAGAAGTAAATTGCTGTGCAACATGAAGTATGAATTACTTACAGAATGAGATGTCGGCTTTTTGGTTTCTATTTATAAGATAGAAGTATCAAAGGGGGGGGGGGAATGAGGAGAAAAAGATGAATTGAGAAAGAGCTACGATACACTCAATGGTCACTTTATTAGGTACACCTTCTCGCTAATGCAGTTATCTAATTAGCCAAACATGTCTAGCAACTCTATGCATAATAGCCTGCACACATGGGTAAGAGGTTCAGTTGTTGTTCAGACCAAACATCATAATGGGGGAGAAATTTGATCCAAGTGACTGACTGTGGAATGATTGTTGGTGCCAGAAGGGGTGGTCTGATTATCTCAGAAACTGCTGATCACCTTGGATTTTCACGCATGACTAGCCCAAGAATTTGCAGAGAACGGTGTGATAAAGGAAACAAAACATCCAGTGTGTGGCAGTTCTGTGGCTGAAAGCACCTTGTTAATGAGCGAGGTTAGAGTGGAATGGCCAGGCTGGTTCAAACTGACAGGAAGGCAACAATAACTCATATAATCACATGGTACAATAGTGGTGAGCAGAAGAGCATCTCTGAAAGCAGAACTTATCAAACCTTGATGTAGATGGGCTACAGGACCAGAGGACCACACTGGGTTCCACTCCTCTACCTAATAAGTGGCACTGAGGGTATGTGAGATTATGTGGTTATAGAAATAGGTTAATATGAAGTCACCGCCTGTCCTAAACCAATCATACTCACAGCTGTTGCAATGAAAAAGCCTGAACTTAGCTTTTGTAAATCACAATACGTTAACTTGCTGATAAGCTCAGCATCCGATCCAGGGGCTTGCAAAAATACCTTTAAGATAATGTTCAACCAAGATGTAACTGAAAAAAATTATTGGAACACTGAAAAGAGTCACATATCTACCTGTGAAAGCTCCCTAAAATTTGGGAGCATTATAAAGAATTAAAAGCAAAAGTATTAAATTAATAATTTTATTCACTCATTTTTTAAATGTTAAGTAATGTTAAAGAAAATGAACATATTAAGTAAAAATAAATGTAAGTTGCCTCTTCATAATCATTCCCTACTACTCAAATGAAGAGAGCCACTGTTACTGCTTCACATTCAACCCCGTAGATCAACATATTGATCTCCACTATAGTGTCGGAGAATTCAGGCATTTTGAGTTCTGCCCTTGTTCTTGGCATGAATACTTTGCTAATTGACAAGGGCATAACCAGCAGGAGTTTTGTTGTAGAACAGCTCTCATTTCTCAAAGTTGTAGCTGAAGGTGAAACATTAAAGCTGGGAGACAATAAACTTCCGGCCATCTGGCTAGCAGCATGCCCGCTCTGTGGTTGAAGATGCTTTGACATTTCTTAGATAAAACTAGATAAGCCCAAATTAAAAACCAGGATAGTAGATTGCAGAATTTCTATTTTAAATATGGTGGGAGATCCAGTACCTTAAACAGGTGGGCTGATGCAGTTACGACCCAGAAAGTCAGTACACAAACAGACTTCACTGATGCGATGTCAGGTTCAATGGCACCAGGCAGTTGATCTTCACGAGAGCTTGGTTCAGAGATGCCAGAGCAGTGTTCGATAAAGTTGTAGAGGTGACAGTTCAGCTGCTGTGGGGCTAGCTGGGCTTTAATTTTTTTTTAAGAACTGGGTTTATACGGAATTCTGCATTACATTTGAAATAAATGGTCTACAATGTACTCCATTATGGTTGGTTCAAAATTATCAGGAGGACAGAAGAAACTGTTCAAGATGTTCTGAAAGCTGCTTTAACATGTTGTAGAATCTGCACAGACCTGCTAGAATTTCTAGATCACGATTATTCACAATGGTGAAAGGGTATCTGCGATATCTCTGGGAACCTCTAATCTTTTCATTAAAAGCAATAGTAAGTTCAGTAAAAATAACAGGAATGGACCACCACTACTTACTTGTCTACTAACCCATCTCGTTAAGCAGCATTGTCCTGAGTTGAACAGAATCTGCCGATTTAGCTGCTCAGATCTAGAATAGAAACGAGATTTTTTTAATATCTACCTAATCAGTCAGACATGTGTAACATGTCAGCCTAGATCTCTATCTTGTCAATGTATTTTGATATGGACATATCTGTTCATCTATATAGTGATTCTGCTGGGTACTTTTGTCATCTGGACAGTCATGAAACCTATGGCACAGGAGAGGAAAGATCTCTTGAAAAATAAAAGATAATCTTTGGTATCTGCCTTCATAAGATGAAACACTGTTTAATAGGATGTAAAAAAAGGTTCTGCTATTGTATAAATTAGTTGATTTGACCTGGGGGATTATATTTTTATTTTTCTTGCAGGGATTTATCTAACAACAGGATAAGCTGTCTCAATGGGGAAATGTTCAAAGGCTTGTCCAGTCTTATCCGATTGTAAGTTATTAAAGCCTATTTGTAATTTATTTTAAAAGTTATTTGTAAATTGTTCTTGTTTTGATGCTGCATTCAATATATTTTATGTCCTTAAAATCTTGCTTCCACTAAACTACCCCAGTACTGTTAGTCTCAGCTGCATATTATTTGAACTCTGCATTTTCAACACTCAAGTAAAGGAAGTTCTTTTGATATTCTTTGTGCCTTTCTTGGTGACTGTCATATTGATGTCTCTTAGTTTTTCCTTTCCACACAAGTATACCTAGCAAAGGATTCCCATTCTTAAAAACTAATTTTGTTAGGGTGCCTCCTCAGTATATCTGAAATGGAGCTGCTCAGTGCTTTTCCTCAGAAAGCAGATTTTGCAGAGTGCCGACTTAGGGAAGTTTCATTGAGATTGGGGTACCTCAGCACTTTCCTATGCTACTAAAATTCTCAGTTTCCAGTTATTACTGGTGGTCTTTCTTTAGAAATTGTAATAAGCCAAGTGATTAACGAGATGTTACTAGTGGACTTCGGCGATGGGATGCAGGCAGCCTACAAAACTTCTAACTACTTCTGAACTACTCTCACTGTCGTCGGCAGCCTATAATTTCATTTTGAACCATCTTAACAAACTAGCGATTTGACAATCTTCTGAAGGAGCTGGTGGACTTGACTTTCAAATATGCTGGCATGGCACCTTTAAGTGGACAAAGGTACATTGCCGTGGCATTAGAGGGGCAGGGGTTGGGGAGAGAACCTGAAGTTAGAATGAAATGCAGAGTGATGAAACTTCCTCCACCCAGCATCTTGTTAGTAAATGTTATGCTGCTGGAGAGTCAAGGTTGAGGACCCAAGAGCAAGATTGCTGTATCAGAGGGAAATGAGAAATTGCTGCATTCTGTGTTTCATGAAGATGTGGCTCGCTGTGGATATGTCGGTAAGGCCCGAGGGATTTTTGATGCAAAGGAGGGATCAGACTGGTGATGTGGAGAATGCAAAAGGTGGGGGTCTTGTTTCATGAAAAACTCTGAGATGCTTGGAGGCAATGGACTTGTCGCACTCTTGTTCCCCCAAGTTGGAACATCTAACAATCAAGTGCCAGCCATTCCACTTACCAAGAGAGTTCTCCTCAGTGATCCTGATCGCAGTTTGCTACCATCAAAGGCCACTTAGTTATGTTCTTGAGATATTAATTACTGCCATTAGCAAACAAGAAATGATCCACCCCGAAGCTTTTCAAATTATTGTTGAGAATTTAATCAAGCTTGTTTGAAGAACTCTGTCCAATTATCATCAATGTATAACCTGCAGCACCAGGCCTACACACTTGACCAGTGATATATTACAATTAGGAATGCCAACCATTCCATGTCTAGTCCGCATTTCGGGAAATTTGATCACTTGGCTGTCCTTCGCGTGCCTGCATACAAGAAAAGGCTTAAGTGCAAGACTCCAGAGATGGGGGACAACAAAAAGGTAGTCAAAGGAGGCAGAGGAATGGCTATGGGATTGCTTAGTTGGTGGACTGGGCTGTGTTCCAAGGACTCATCAGGGCTCCGTGGTTGTAGATGAGTGTGTTCCCACAAAATCATTTCAGAATCTTTCCCAACCAGAAGCACTGGATAAGCCATGAGATCTGTAGTCAATGACAGCCAGATCAACTCCATTCAGCTCTGGCGACCAGTAGGATCAAATAGGTCCAGGCATGATCTCCAGAAAGCCATCTCACATGCACAGAGCCATTGAATGATTGAAGGATGCTTGATGACTGTGGCCGGGCTTAAATGCTATCACCTCTTACAAAATGAAACTAAGTGACATAGGTGGCAACAAGGCTTCACTCCCAGATGAGATCTATGCTCGCTTTGACTGTCAAAATACAGAAGAACCATCACAAACTCCCTCGTCCCCCTTTGAACCTGTGATTTCAGTTTCAGAGGCCAGTGTAAGAGCATCCTTCAGGAGGATGAACCCACAGAAAGCTGCTGGCCCAGATGGGCTACCTGGCCAAGTACTAAAGACCTGTGTTCACTCATATCTTTAACCTCTCACTTCAGTAGTCTGAGGTACCCGCTTCAAGCAGACTTCAGATATACTGGTGCTTAAGAAGAACACCTGGACAGTGAATGTACATACATCAGGATGCTCTTCTTCGACTACAGCTTTGCATTCAATACCATCATTCCTCCAAGACCTTGGCCTCAATACTGGATATTCACTTGTAGATGCCACTCAGTTCAGATTGGCAAAAACGTCTCCACGGTCTCCATCAGCACAGGTGCACCCAGTCTATGTGCTTAGCCCCTTGCTCTACTTGCTTTATACTTGTGTTACGAATGTGCCACAACTCTGAGGGGCCGAAGAGTACAAAGTAGCCCCCTCCTTTGTGAGAATCGCAAGATCGCTATTAATTTGGGTCTGGGACCCAGGAAATGAGGGAGAGAGAAGTCCAGAATACACAAGGCTTGGAATGTGTCCTGGCCTCAGCGAGAGAAAGCCACGGATAACGGCCATTGTCTCTTGGAGATGGAATTGTGTATTGAGTACTGTACTATTCATTGAAGCCCTCAGGAGATGACCAGAGTGGGCTGGTTGAGGGATTGCATCATCCCAACCTGACTGACATCTGAGACCCCGTGAGTAAGGATAAAAGAGGGTCTGGGGAACAACCCCTTTAGACACCCCAGGAGAAACGTATGAGACCGGTGGAGGCTTGTGTGTGTGTCCATCCTTGCCCGGATGACAAGTCTTCCACGGAATGGCCTCGCTAAAGGACGAATACGGATCAAGAGCAGATAAAGGAAAGCTGGCAAGTTTCTATTCTCGAAACCTCTCTCTCTCTCTCTCTCTCTCTCTCTCTCTCCAACAATTGAAAACCCAGCGGTATGAACTGAATGAAGTGACTTTTATATTTCCATCGGACAAAACATTATCCCCTAGACAACGATAGAGCTTATTTCTTATTGAGTATTATTATACCCCCACTTTTAGATTTAGTATTGACGACGTATATTATCTGTATGTTTGCATTGATATTTTTGTGTAATTTTATCAATAAATACTATTAAAAATAGTACCATCAGACTTCAATGGACCTCTCTATCTTTGCTGGTAAGTGACCCAGTTACGGGGTTAGTAACACTTGTGTCTGTGAGGCTAAGCAGAGCTTCAACACCACATTTAAATTTCCATACGCCACCACTGTTGTTGATTGAATCAAAGGTGGTGATGAATATGAGAGGGAGATTCAAGATCTGGCTGAGTGGTTCCACAACAACGACGACCAAGGAACTGATTATTGAGTTCAGGAAGAGGAAACCGAAGACCCATGAACTATTCATGGGGGGATCAGAGACTGAGAAGGTCAGCAACTTTAAATTCTGCGGTGTTACCATTTCAGAAGATCTGTTCTGATCCAGCCTATACTGCCGTTTTGAATAAAGTATGGCAGTACCTGTAGACTTCCTTAGAAGTTTGCGATGATTCAGCATGACATCTAAAACTTTGATAAACTTCTATAGATTTGTGGTGGAGACTGTTAGCTGGTTGCACCGCAGCCTGGTATGGAAACACCAATGCCCTTGTATGGAAAATCCTACAAAAAGTTTTGGATACAGCCCAATCCAGCATGGGCAAAGCCCTCCCTGCCATTGAACACATCTACACGGAGTGCTGTTGCAGGAAAGCAGCATCAATCGTCAAGGACCTCCACCACCCAAGTCATGTTCTCTTCTCACTGCTGCCATGAGGAAGGAGGTACAGGAGGCTCAGGATCCACACCACCAGTTCAGGAACATTTGCTACCTCTCAACCATCAGTCTGTTGAACCAGAGGGGATGACTTCACTCACCCCAACACTGAACTGTTCCCTCGACCTATGAGCTCACTTTAAAGGATTCTTCATCTCATGTTCTTGATATTACTGCTCATTTATTTATTATTATAATATTTCTTTTGTATTTGCACAGTTGTCTTTTGTACACTAGCTGTTTGTCACTCCTGTTGGGTGTGGTCTTTCACTGATTCAATTTTGGTTCTTGGATTTACTGTGTATGTCCGCAAGAAATTGAACCTCAAGGTTGTATATGGTGACATATGCGTACTTTGATAATAAACACTTTGAATTTTGGTTTTGGAATTCAGTTGTTCTGCATATATTATTCGAGTTTATAAATGTATTGTTTTAATTTGTTGCTGTTTTATATGGTGTTGACCATTCCTCACAATTTTAGTCATTTAAAAATTAGTATAAATGGTATTAAAGTTACTGACTTCATTTTTCAGAAATATTTCAGGAAATCTGTTTTCTGCACTGTCAGACGGGATATTTAAGAATCTGCAGTTGCTGAAATACGTGTAAGTTGGCTGCATAAGATGATTTGTTTCTTGGCAGTTCTTTACAAAGTTGTGTCCTGTTAACAATCTACTTATTACTATATGAAAACGTTAAATTCTGATGTAACAAGAAACACATGGTTTCAACTTAGGTTGATTGCATTAAGCAAAATGTTTTTCTCCAGGATAATTCATTGAAGACCCATGTATGTATTTTGGATTGCAGATTTTAAAAAAAATTTCTCAGTTTTGAGTGTTTTTGACTAGTTATAACTAAAATTGTTTAATTCTGTACAATTGATATTCAAAGTTACTAATTAATTGCCTATTTGCTTCACAACCAACCTCAAATCAACTGTACATTTGTTTTTTAAGTGTTATATTTATCTCCTAATTGTAAACACAGAAAATAGATCAGTACTGTATAGGCCCTTCAGCCCACAATGTTGTGCTGATCCTTTAATGTACTCCAAGAATAATCTAACCCATCCTTCCCACGTAGCCCCTCATGTTTCTTTCATCCATGTGCCTATGTAAGAGTCTCGTAAATGCCTCTTAAACACCCCTGGCAGCGGTTCCTCAGACCTACCACTCTGTGTTTCTACTATAAATTTCATGATTTCTTTAAAATCACTGGTATGTAAAATATTCCTACATGATTTTTATATTTTTTGAACATCTTGTATTGTCACAACTTCCATGTTAGTATATAGTGATTTAAATATTTATCAGTTACTTTACGCATAACGCAGTGGAATTTTAGTGTCCTTATATCATTCTTACATAACTATATAAAAGCATTATTTTCAGACTATGAAATTGTGAACTTTTAATTTTACCATAAGGAAATTTGATAAAAGTTGACCTAAACTCCAATACTGTG